>NW_020173947.1:155434-157801 GCF_003031525.2 Neophocaena asiaeorientalis asiaeorientalis
GGGAGGGAGGGAGGGAGGTCCAAGGGGGAGGGGATACAGGTATACATATAGATGATTCACTTCATTATACAGCAGAAACTAACACAACATTGTAAAGCAATTTTACTCCAATCAAAACAAAACAAAACAAAACAAAAACACTATAACTGAACAATACTGCCTGTGGTGAATGTACATGAATCATATAATCATTAATTCGCTTTAATAATTATAAACACTTCTCTCTTCAAGTGAAGGGAAAGAACTTAGAAAAAATATTTGAGCAAACCTTGACTCTCATTCTTGCTTAATCTAGATTAATGAGGTGCTTCTAGATATAGATTATAAAAGCAGGCCTAAACTAAGATTTTTGATAGCCACAGATCTCTGTTTAATTATCTTGCCTTAAATTAACAACTTGAAATAATTTAACTAAGCAATTATTCATCTAAAATTGCAAATTTGCATACACTTTATGTAAAATTCAATGCACGTATTTTGTACTGACAGTTTTTTTAAACATGAGTATAAATTGGTCAGAAGAAAGAAAAGATTTTCTTCATCTTTCCAGTTAATAATTTTATAAGAAGGGTAAAGGCTTGAATATAGGTTATAAATAAGAATATTTGCTATACAATGGCCTTAGCTATTGGCATTCACTGTTCTTACAACCTTAAATAACAGTTGTGTCAGGACCTATTTTGGCTAGATAAACTATTACCTGTTGATTTTATAACCAAACTCAAGCTTCTTCTTTAAAAACTTTTCAGTTTCTAATGGTCAATTTGGATAGTAATAAAAGTGTAGTATTTTTAATTGGGCCTAAATGAAATAAATAATGTACCTTCCAATAGACTGAATATTAAATTTGTTAAATTATTAGCAGGGATTACGAAAAGAAAGTACATGCTTTCTTCAAATTAGAGAGCATTATCAGGAAAGCAAATCATAAATTCCACATTTTATTTAACATGAACCTTGCATTAAGGTAAAATCCTTTTATATACAGATGATATTAGTTTAGACTTTTTCCTTATTGTGAACTCTAAATGTCTAACTATATCATTGGTAAAATAAAGGAAGTACATGTATTACACTGACAACTTTTTCTATAGTTAGGTTATCTATATTATAATTAGGATTTAATTTTACAGAAATATAAAATTGCATGTTGTAATCTCTAAATCAAGAAAGAACTACGTTGGAATTAAAAGAAATCTATGTAGTGAATTAAATAAATCAAAGAAATACAGAGTTTAAAGAAGAAATATCTGTCATGTGTTTTGTGGCAAATGTTTGATTAGGTGGAACTTCATTTTTAAACAAGAGAAATTAAAGACTACTAATTATAATAGCCTTTCTTCTGTAAAGAGAATGTGTTTCTACATTATATACAGTCCATGAAAAAGTAATAACAGACCAGTTTTTAAAAATTGTAACAGTTGAGAGTCCACGTCTTGAAAATGAGTGAGAAGAATGAAGTGGTACAATTTCTCTCTTTCAAGAAGCAGTAGTGTTTGTGTGAAACTCCAGGTCTGTGGAAGAAAAAGAATTCTGACATCTGACAGCATTTTATTTCAGTAATGTGGGCAGTGTCAGTTGTGTATACTGAATTCTAAACTGTTATAACTATCCTAAATCTAAAACGTAGGGCTCTATTTATAGAATGCATACATTCTAGGATTCTAGAAATGTAATAACACTGACTTCACCAATGTAAGAAACCCTGGCAATTTACATTAACATGTTTATTCTCAATAGGGACCTAAGAGAAAACTATTGCCGAAATCCAGATGGGGCTGAGTCACCGTGGTGTTTTACCACTGATCCAAACATCCGAGTTGGCTACTGCTCCCAAATTCCAAAATGTGATGTGTCAAGTGGACAAGGTAATAGCTGACATTTTGCAGTGTGGGCATGATTAAATTCAGTGGAAATGCCTAAATGGAGTACACATTACAGCAGAAGACTTATTTTTTGTTGCACTGTTAGCAAACAAAGTCACCAAGCCTGAAGTTGGATTTCTTTTATATATTAATTTGTTCAATATCCCTTTATTTATTTGAATGTATACTAGTGCCAGGGACAGTTTTAGGCACTGTGGATATACCAGTAAACAAAACAAAATTCTCTGACCCCACTGAACTAATGTCCAGCAAACAAAAACAAGCAAAATTAAAATGTAGGTGGGGGGCTTCCCTGATGGCGCAGTGGTTGACAGTCCGCTTGCCGATGCAGGGGACACAGGTTCGTGCCCTGGGCCGGGAAGATCCCACATGCCGCCGAGCAGCTAGGCCCGTGAGCCATGGCCGCTGAGCCTGTGCATCCGGAGCCTGTGCTCCGCGACGGGAGAGGCCACAACAGTGAGAGGCCCGTGTAATGCAAAAA
>NW_020173947.1:158291-178660 GCF_003031525.2 Neophocaena asiaeorientalis asiaeorientalis
AAAAAAAAAAAAAAAAAAAAATGTTGGTGGGGATAGTAAGTTAGCTTGTGTAAGTGCTAGAGAGATAAATGTCCCAGAGTTAGAGGGAGGAGGATGTTGCTATTTTATCTTTTAATGGTCTGAGAAGGTCTTACATATTAAGGTAACATTTAGGGAGAACCTGAAGTAAGTCAGGGAGCAGCATGTGCCACGTGCACATACTTGTAAAGAGCATTCTAGGTAGAGGAGACTGCAAATGAAAATGGCACAAGATGGGAGAGTGCTTGAAAAGTTAAAAGAAAGAAACAGCGCATCATCGTGTCTGGTACAGAATGAGCAAGGTTAGAGAGCGACTGGGCTAAAATTCCATAGGCCTAGTAGAAACTGGAAGGATTTACACTTCTATTCTGAAAGGGGAGAGACTCCGTTGTAGGATTCTAAGATGGGAGCTAAATGATCTGTCTGACTTAAATTTTAACTGGATGACTCTGGCCGCATTATGAAAAATAGCCAGAACTCCTGACAAAGGGCCAACACAGGAGAATCAACTGAATGATTGCTTCAGTAATTTAGGCAAGAGACGAGAGTGATGTGGACTGGGGTGTTAGTAGTAGAGATGATATGTAACAGTGGGATTTGGGATAAATCACCATTGTGCTTGGAAACATAGACACCATTGAAAATAATTGTTTCAGGGAGCAGTGGTCGAGAAAAGTCACATTGAAATAGGTTTAAAAAATCATTTGTCAAAAATTAATAATAATGGGCTCTGGGCATTTATTGGTATATAATGAATTAGGAGTTATGATTTTTAAATAATCACATTCTTTCACATAAATTTAATTATGATGGTCATGGCCATGGTCAGTCCTAAATCATTCTAAAAAGTCCAAGCCAAATTTAAAACTCTATTTCATGGATTTATTGCCCTGTACATACTTCTTCCATCCCCTGACTTTCCTCAGTGCCATTTTTTGTGAACAACTTGGAAAACAGTTGTAGAGGGAAGAAGAGATGAGTCCCTTTTCAATCAATTTCACTCTTCTTGGGCAGACTTTAAAGGTCAGTTGGAAATAAAGTTGAAACCAATGATTAAGGAAGGTTTGGTACCAGCTGGATCTGCTTTGTCCCTGCCTTAGTCATTTAAACAATTACTGATAATTTCTGAGTGATAGAGACAAGTGAGAACAATTGTTTTATAAGCTTCTGATGTGTATTAAGATGCTTTTATGTACATAAATATCACTTATCAAAGATCAGGTAATAGAATATGAGGATTTGGGGTTTTGAAAGTTAAGCTGATGTTATTGCTTATATAATAGAGCTGCACATTAATAGATGAAGAAATTAGCTTTAGGGAATTTAAATAACTTGCCTGAACTCTCAAATTAGCACAACTGTGAGTCACTCAAATTCTCCTTAAAATGACCTTTCCATTACTCCATGCTTTTTCCTTTTCATTAATACTTTAACAATATATTATACCTGATTTATGCAACAATGTACTAGGCTCTGTGGGGCAATTTGAAAATGAATAAGTCCTACTTAAGAGACACTGTTAGCCAATTCAACATACAGCTGTGAAATTTTAACAGAGAGTTATGTCATTGTATAATACTGCCAAGCTAGTAGTATGGATTGTTACATATTTGATATGTATGCATGCAGGCACACACACACACACACACACACACACACACACACACACACAAAAGGATGTTGCTCTTATCCTTCTCTATATAGAAGGAAATGTAAATTCCACATATAAGTTGATGAGTTAAAAACTTTTGCTCAAATCTTGCAACATCTGATTTAACATATATATAAAAGCTCTTCCAGTTGGATATTAAATAACTCTGTTAAAAAAAAGAAAACTGAAATTGCAGAATTTCTTTAAAAATACTGATAAAACAGTGTATTATACTATATAAGGTACATTTAAGGCAGGAAACAAAACACAATTCACAGCTTTAAATATTTATATCAATAATATACATAATGAAGACAGGGAAATGAAATTTCCCACTCAAAGAGGTAGAGGAAAAAGTAAAACAAAAGCAACACATGAAAGAAAACAACTAAGATAAAAGCAGACATTAATAAGGTAAAGAAAAGAGAACAGTAGAACTAATGAATAAAGCCAAATGATGATTCTTTGAAAAAATTAACAAAATAGACAACCACCAGATAACTGACTCAAGAGAGGAAAAAAATATGAAATTATAATTATGAAGGCAGAAATAACCAGTGAAACAGGAAAACATGAGATTATTTTATACAACCTCATGTAAAACCTGAAAATGAAAGTTAAATGGGTAACATACTAGGATAATTCAAGTTATTTGAATTGACCCTGATAGAGAAAGAAAACTTAGACTCATTCCTACAGAAGAGACATGGAAATTTACTAACAAAGTATTCCACCACAAACACATCATGCCTAGATGAATTCATAGACCAGGTGATCTCAATGCTACGTAAATTGCCCTGTAGCTTAACCAATGCAGTAAAATTTCCAAATTATTTTTATGATGGAATTATAATATTGAAACCTAAACATGATAAAGGTATCACAGAAGAAAACTATAGACTTATCTCACTTGTAAATATTAATAGAAAAATCTTAAATGAAATTTGAGTGAACAGTTCAATAAAGAAATTAAGTAAATAATACATAATGATTGAGTGGAGTTTAGGCTGAGAACAAAAATGGTTCAGTTTTAGAAACCCGTTAATATAATTCATCTTAGATGTAAGAAAAACAACCATATAACAAATCTTAATAGATTTTGAAATTACTGTGACAAAATTCATGCATTTTTCATAAAAGTACTCAAGAATCTGTGGAATACACACATACTTACACACACACCCATATATCCACTCATATATATATATGTGTATATAAATATATATAGTATATACATATAGATATATAGATGTAGATGTAATCTCAGTCATAAAACCACCACTTACTTGATACGAAAACATTAGAGGTATTCTTACTAAGGTCAAAAAGAAAACAAGAATGTCTAGCATCTCCTTTACTATTTAATATTGTAAATATAATTTAACATTATATTTCTCTTTAACATTGCATTGTTGATATTATTTTTTACAATAAGATAAGAAGGCATATTTATTGATTGGGTAAAAAGGCAAAAGATTTTTGTGAAAACGATATAATAGTAATATACTTGGAAATCTGAATTCAAATAATAAAAATATCACTAAGGTAGCAGGATACACAATTAATATACAAATATTAATAGCATTCATATATGGTTTTGAAAATCTATAATTAAAGAGAAAATTACATCTATAATAGGAAACAAAACTGAGAAAAACTTAGGAATAAACTTAGGAAAGTTGTTGAAATCTATGTAATTAAATTTTAAATTACTACTGAAAGCCCCAAATTGTACTTTAACATGTAGAAAAACATCCCTTGTTCTTGATATGAGAACTCAACATCATAAATACATCAATTCCACCTAAGCTAATTTGTAAATATAACGTGATATTTTCTGATATCAAAAACTTCATTCTAAATTTTTCCTAGGAGAATAAACATGTAACTATACTAAGAAAAACCTTGAGAAAGAAGAGTGATGAGAGGTAAATAACCCTATCAGATGTTAAAATATTTTATAAAGAGTTTATAATTAAAAGAATGTAGTTCTAGCACATGAATAAATTGACAGAACACAGAATCCAAAAAGAGACTCCTTACTGAGATTATATTTAAAATGTGGCACTATATGTCACTGGGTAAAAATAAACTTTTAAAATATAATAATGGATCAATAAAGTTCCGTTTGGAAAAATAATAAAATTAAATCCATGCCTTACACCATACCCGAAAATAAACTCCAAATGGATAAGAGATGTAGTGTAAAAAGGGATACCATATATATACTAGAAGTAAACTTGGAAAAATGCCTTTATAACTTAGATGTGGCGATATGCTTTTAATTAACACTAAAAATCTAAAGGCAATAAAAGAAAAAAATAATAAGCTACATCAAAAACTTGCCATGGCAAAAAACATAAACAAACCCATCATATTTAAATTCAAAAGACAAATTTGGAAATAAGTCTTAAAATGTATATCACAGATAAAGATAAATATTTTTAATATATAAAAACTGTGAAAGTGAAAAGTATAGGACCAAAAAATTAAATAATGGACAAAATACATGAACAGAAAGATTTCTTTAGAGAAAAATATAAAAACTCCCTTAAATACATGAAAATTATGCTCAAATTCACATGTAACAAGAAAAATCTAAAATATAAGTGTTGAGATTTTTCATAATATGAGACTTTTATTTCTCACATAAAAATTCACAAAAATTCAAAAGCTTGACAACACTATCTTGGCAAAGCTGTATGGGGAAATTAACTCTCATGCTTTGCTCTTGGGAGTGCGAAATGATAAAAATCCTTATGGAACAGAATATTACAATAATTAAATTATATATACATTCACCTTTTGGACCAATAATGCACTATTTGAATATACAGCTCCAATAATATGCAAAAACATATGCACGAGTTTTTTATTGCAGCATTTTCTGCACTAGCAAAACAACCCAAATCTACTCTGGCGAAATCACACAATGGAATACTGCAAATTTGCAGAAAGAATGATAAAACTTTTCATGAACTAATATGAAGTGATTTTCAGGTATATTATTAATTTAAAAAAAAACAAAGCACTAAAATATATATTTGGTATTCTATTAGTAATAAATAAAGGGATTTACTACTAGTAATAAAGAATGGGATATAATAATATATATAGAATATATATACATATAATTACATATTTATATTACATATGTATATGTGTGTGTGTGTATACATCTTTGCCAAAAAAGTAAAAAAAAAAAAAAAAAAAAAAAAAAAAAAAAAGAGCAAAAAAAAAAAAACTAATAAAAAGAAATATAAGAGCCATAAACAAGAAACTAATGAAATTGGTTACTTGTAACGGTGGGTAGTAGTGGGTAGAAATATGACACAGAAGCAAGAGGGAAAATGAGAACACTCTGAATACACAATTTCATATAGTTTTGACTATCAACCAATATTAATGTTTTAATAATGTTTTAAATGTTCAAAAAGTAATCTCAAGAAAGATGGAAAAAAACACAGAAACGTGCCTATCTGTATATCAAATAGATACCATTACTACAGAATTTAGAAAAAAATTCCAAATAATTTTTAAACACAATTTTCTGACTATATATAGCCTCACTGGAATACATTTAAAGTTAGATAACTTTAAATACCTTTTGAACTTTAAAGTGTAATTTTGCTATATTAGGACGCAGCCGCTTTAACATTATTTTGTGTACATTGGAGAATTCAGAAAATGAGGAAAGATACTGATGTTACCTAGAATCATGGTTCTCACTATGGGAGAAGAAATACACAAATGAAGAGGAGACAAGGAAGAACTCTGGTGCTAGACTGGAGTCAGAGGGATCAGTTACTCATGAAGACATACACACACACACACACATGCACACACTTCCCAGCTCTATCAAATGAAAGGGACTAGAAACAATGGTACCAAATAGCAATGAGCACACATAGCACCCACGTCTTCTCCTTACCTTTCATCACTAACATAAACAATGGCTCCTTGGTGAAATTGAAGATTCCAGGCCTAGGGCAAGAAAAACATAAAGTGAAGCTGGAATATCTTATGCCAGCAAGTTAATAAGTGCTCAAAATTTATGGCTTCCTCTCAAAAACCCATAACCCAGATCTAATCATGAGGAAAACATCAGACAAACCCAACTGATGGACATTTTACAAAATACTAGTTCTCCTTAAAACTGTCAGGATCATCAAAAAACAAAGTCTGAGAAAACTGTTACATCTAGAAGAGCCTTAAAAATCATGACAGTTAAATGTAAGGTGGTATCATGTGGGATCCTAGGACACAAAAAAGTACACTAGGAAAAAACTAAGAATTTAAACAAAATATAGGTTTCTGTTAGTAATAATGCATCAGTATGGTAAATAGTTGTGAGAAATCTATCATACTAATATAAGATAGTAAAAGTAGGGGAAACTATGTGGTATATTAGAATTTTCTGTACCAACTTACAACTTTTCTGTAAATTAAAAACTATTCTAAAAAGAAGTTTGCTAAGAAAAAAAACACCTAGCTCATATTCAAATAAAACGGTGGTAGTGGTAAGGAGGATCTCTTTCTCTAATACAGAAAACACAGGTGTAAAATCAAAAATGTATCAAAGAGCAGTACCAATATATCACATTGCACAATTGCTTTCTTCAGTAAGAAATTATCTGAAGAATTTACTACCTAACAGCCAAAAGTTTAACCTTTCCTAATGTAGAAAAAAATAGCACTGTCAGAGGAAAATATTTTAACTGATATATTCTGCATATGTACAGGAATTGGATTTTACAAATTTATGCTTTCTGAAAACAATTTTATTGTATATGGTAATGACTGATATATTATCTGTATCAAATCCTATCCTATTTGAGTTTTTCTATCTAAGTTCAAATTTATGGATATCAAAACATGACTATTGAATATATTATTATATTTCCTTTTTACTAAATTAAATAACTCCTGGACAAATTATTATTCATTTAAAAATTTTATTAGAATTTGTACCTATTATTTATTCTAATCACATAGCATATTTAAAACCAATGATAATACACTATGGCTTACCAACTTTAATCCAGAGAATAATCTTAATGTATGTTTGTAGATAATATTTTATAGTTAAAACTACAGTTTTTATTCATATAAAAATCAGAATTCTTAAATAGTTACTATTAAAATATGCAGGATTATTTCAAAATATGGAATAGTGTTTCTTTTCAAATGTAGAACTGCAATTTACATATTTGGAAGAACTTAACTTCTTTTTTAAAATTCCAAATACGGACACTTCTATAAATGTTTAATAGAACGCAAACTGCTCAGTTGAGAAAAAGTGAAAAATAAAACCACATGGGAAATGATAAAAGACACAGGAACCATTTTAACATGGCTTCCATTGGCTAAAGATGGAACAATCTGAGCATCAAAATGAACAACAAGAATGATAATGTATCATGCTGAGTAAAAGGAGAATCCATGAGTCCATATTTACATTACTACTACTAGCAGACTACTACTACCGCTGCTACTACTACTAGTAGTAGTAGTACTACTTAAATGGAAGGAGTAGAGGAGAAGGAAAAACTTTCATTTACAGAAGAATAACAAGAAAGAAAGAAAAGTAGGAAATAAAAAAATCATTTTAAAACCAGCAGAGTAATAACTGATTCATGCAAAATTAATCAAAGTATGCCTAAGCCATTTTGTGAAAATTTGTTTGGGAAAAGGATGTAGTCAGCCTCAAAGGCCTCAAAATTTTTTTGTTTGTTTATCTTATATATGAAGAGAAGTTTTTCCTTTTTACCACTTAACCAAGTTATCAAACTCATCAACGATAATTGAACAAACTGACATCATGTGTCACATGAAATAATCCTGAAAAAAGGACAAAATATCACCTAGGCAATATTTCTGTATTTAACTTGATTTCATTCATGAGAAACTAATCAGGCAAAATGAAATTAAAGAGCATTTGTGAAACAGCGGGCTTGGATGACTCAGAATGTCAATCTCACGAAAGACAAAAATCAAAACACAACAAATGTGACTGGTATACGAGTGCTCATTATATCATTCTTGTGACTTTCCTGTGGAGTAAAATTTTTCAGTAGAAACTATTGGAAAATATATGTCACTCACAAAATTCTCATTTCTTTGGTGTCCCTAAGAGCCACTCACTTAATTTTTTCTTTGATTTTTTTTGAATTTGTAATTTGATACATAAACTTTCATTTTAATGAAGAAGAAATTTGACTAAAAATAAAGATATTTTATGAGAGTTAAGTGTTTTTGCTTTGTACAGATTTTAGTGCTTTGTTTTAATTTTTATGTTGATTTTCATGAATTCATATGCTTGTAAAAGAAGTCTTTGTCCTATACTCCCTAGTATTCATTAGTCTTCTTTCCATATATTTTATGTTTAGATTGTTATCGTGGGAATGGCAAAAACTATATGGGCAATTTATCCAAAACACGATCTGGACTAACATGTTCGATGTGGGACAAGAACATGGAAGATTTACATCGGTATGCAAATTTCTTTCTTTCAATATATAGTATGTAGTGATAACAGCAGATAGGTATATTGAAGTACATTGGTATTTCTTTCTATTCATTTATATATTATAGTAAGCTAATAAAAACATTAGATTGATCGTTCTGTGCAACTCAATTTAACATTTTCTCTCTACATGGCAAACTTAAATAAACAATTCAAAGCAGTACATATTTATTGAGGATTTACTATGTGTTCTGCTGTGTAACAGGTGCCTCGGGAACATTAACAAAAAGAACATTAACATACATTTGGGCTTCACCTTTAAGCATGATATGGTCATACGGAGAAAACAATTACACAACTGGATAAGACATTGTATAATGAAACGTCAAATCTAGTGTTTCAAATAGTACATTATAGGATTATATTCTCATAATTATTTAATTATTAATATTAGTTTATAAAATTGATAAGTGACCATCTTCATGTATATACACACCTTAAAATTCCACTTAACTACTAAAAACTTATTGAGACATGTTTCCTTGTATAGCTTTATTCTGATACACATGATTTTTCTATAATTAAAGAAATGGATATGTAATTGAAAAAAATCTATATATTTCAGAGAATTAGAGATTTTGACATTGGACATATTCACAACAAAAGCAGTTATCTTCCACTTGACCCCAGCAGTAGTGCTTGTGTGTTTGAAATTACAAAAGACGCATGAGACATAGTTGCAACATAGAACAGAGTTTTATTAAATATCCTGGAATATATACAGCAGGATTAAAAGAAAAATGGTAGTGTCATTTTTTTTTTGTGGTACGTGGGCCTCTGACTGTTGTGGCCTCTCCCGTTGCGGAGCACAGACTCCGGACGCGCAGGCTCAGCGGCCATGGCTCACGGGCCCAGCCGCTCCGCGGCATGTGGGATCTTCCCAGACTGGGGCATGAACCCGTGTCCCCTGCATCAGCAGGCGGACTCTGAACCACTGCGCCACCAGGGAAGCCCGGTAGTGTCATTTAATAAAGTATCTACAACATGGTTGCTTTCTGTGAGTTGTTACCTCATTTGACCATCATAATCCTATGTGGAAGATATTTCTGTATGTGTGAATAAGAATTTAAGGATCCAGAGAAGTTGAGTCATTTTGCTCCTGGTTCCACTTTAGCTTTAAAGTTCTTATTCTCTTTCAAAATCTACTCACTAGTGGATGATATTTTTTTGACTAATATACTTCACAAACAAATAGTGATAGTTATAAAGCAGTGTTCTCTAACATAAATATGCAACTGACATATGTAATCGCACTTGTACTTTTTAAGTTTTCTAGTAGCCATACTTACAGAAGTAAAATTAAACAGGCACATTTTTAAAATAATGTTTTTATTAATCCAATATTTCTAAAGCTTTTCATTTCAATATGTATCTAACATAAAAATTATTAATGAGCTATTTTACATTTTTATATTAAAGCTACAAAATCTGTTGTATATTTATAATTATAGCACCTTTCAATTTGGACGAGCCACATACTAGCTTTTCTGTGGTTACTCTGGCTAGCAGCTACTGTATTGGACACTGTAGCTCTAGGACTTCAAAGTTAAGCAGAATTCTGCCATCATGGATCTCACTCTAGTATGGAATGGCAGAAAACAGCAAATGCCAATGTTATATTAGAAAATCCACGAAAAAAGCATATTTTACGTTATGGGGCTGCAAACAAGTGACACCCACACTTAAATGGTCAGGAAGTTTTCCTACAGGAAGGGATGTTAGTTGGGACATATGTAATAAGAAGGAGTTAGTCAAAGGAAGTGTAGGAGGAAAAGTACATCAGGCAGAAGAAATAACTTGTTCAAAAGCCCCAAAATGGAAGTGTATAAAAATCAGAAATAACTTTAATAAGGTTGAAACAGTATAATTTGGTTAATGTCCAGAGAAGAAATTCTCCAGTGGCAAAACCATACAGGACCCTGTAAGCTGTGTTAAGAAATTTGAAGAAAAAAGAAACAAAATTGAGTTATTTGTATTGAGGTGGATGGACCTAGAATCTGTCATACAGCGTGAAGTAAGTCAGAAAGAGAAAAACAAACACCGTATGCTAACACACACATATGGAATCTAAGGGGAAAAAAAAAAAAAGTCATGAAGAACCTGGGGTAAGACGGGAATAAAGACACAGACCTACTAGAGAATGGACTTGAGGATATGGGGAGGGGGGAAGGGTAAGCTGTGACAAAGTGAGAGAGTGGCATGGACATATATACAATACGAAACATAAAATAGATAGCTAGTGGGAAGCAGCCGCATAGCACAGGGAGATCAGCTCGGTGCTTTGTGACCACCTAGAGGGGTGGGATAGGGAGGGTGGGAGGGAGGGAGGTGCAAGAGGGAAGAGATATGGGAACATATGTATATGTATAACTGATTAACTTTGTTATAAATCAGAAACTGACACACCATTGTAAAGCAATTATACTCCAATAAAGATGTTAAAAAAAAAAAGAAATTTGAGTTTTATCCTAAGCATTAAAGGAATTCATTCAAGAATTTTAAGCAAGAATTGGCATGATTAAAATTAATGCTGATTTCAACACTGATATTTTTAAAAGCATTTTTAGAAATATGGTGGGGTGGATCTAGCTCTTCACGGACTTGTGAAAGACAACTCTGCCTTCAGTGATTCCATATTAGAAGTCTGACAGTTTTATGGTGGAAGTAGTTACAGTTACACTACAGAAATGTGCAAGAACAACAAATAAAGACCCTCTGCCCCCATACACATTTCAGAGTGCTAGTTGTTAAACATTTACCAGCATACCACTGGAAACACGTTGCATATTTATTCAGGGATGCAATGGTTATAACTCAATTCATTGAGTTTAGGTTTGCCTTTGGAAATAGTTAAAAGTCATGTGGAACCAACTTGTAGGATACTGATGAATGATTAAGTTGCATGGTACCATTTTGGTTTAAGAACAAACTATGACTGAGTAAAGAGGTAACACTGTGTGGTGGTTTTGAACACTGAATCTGGAAAGAGCCGTGTGTTCAAACACTTGTTCTACAGCTTAAAAACCATGTGACCCTAGAAAAATTAATTGTCCTCTGTGGATTTCAATTTTGTCAAATACAAAATTGCATAATCTTCTAGCCTGTCTCATCAGGTTGGTCTAAGGGCACATATGTAAGTCATCTGTAATAGAATATGTCACATAGTAAGTATTGTATGTCTTTACTGTCATATTGGTCCAAAAAGTAAATCCAAGTTTAGTAAGATAGCTCAAGTTTCTATGTTGAAGCTCTTCCCAATTTTTTAAAATGACACATTAATTATGTTCAAGCATGGTAGTAATTAGTAATCCAAAACAAATTAAGTTAGGATGTATAGTTTTCATGACATGGTCAGAATGGCCATGTGGAATTTGACTTCATTAATGTTACTGAGGTAAATGTAAATATTGATGTTATATGAGTGGGCATGGTCTTATAACATACAGTATTTTTGCTTTACTTTTGTAATAAATTTAGTTAAGATGTAAAATGAGAAAGGCTGAAGTGTTACTCAATTATCTGTCAAAAAATCATATTTTGTAACTATATGACCAATGAAATTTTAGAATTTAATAATTTTATTAGTACATTATTATTGTTTTCAGTGTATCTTCCAGTACGTTGTCATAGTAATGTTGCCAGTGATGCTTCTTTACATGTTTCTGAAACATGAAAAAAATACTTCTGCAATAGCTTGCATTTTCTAACTTAGATCTTTGTCACAGGGGTATTGTTACCTTGCCAGTATAGTTATTAAATAGAAGCAAAGTCATAAAATCTTTTATCACTTTATCTATGCTGATTATTCAGCCTTATTCCTGAGTTAAAGAACATCCTTCCAAACTGCAAGAACAACAACAAAATAAGTCAAAAAAAAAAAAAAAAAACCAAAATTCACTGCAGGTAGCTTGTGTTGTATCTGTAATGAAAGTTATGCACTAGGATTATATCTTCTTCGTGACATTTTGTTTCTCTTGGACAAGATGTGCATTTTGTGATGTTCAGAGTTTGTTGTTTATGCAGGCATATCTTCTGGGAACCAGATGCTAGTAAGCTGAATAAGAATTACTGCCGCAATCCTGATGATGATGCCCATGGTCCCTGGTGTTACACGGGGAATCCTCTCATTCCTTGGGATTACTGCCCTATTTCTCGTTGTAAGTATATTTTGTGATCTTTTTCAGGTGAACCATTTTAAATATACTGCATGCCCTCTAAAATGATACCTTAACCAGAGGTGGAAATAGTGTAGGAGGGCTAGAGTTGATCCCAAAATAAGGATGCATTCCAGACAACAACACACATACACACAACTTCATCTCTCCTCTAGACAAGGGGACAATCTGCTGACCTTTTAAAAGAGATTTTCCTCCCTCAAAAGATTTCTATTTGGAATTCAGAAGTAATACATGGCCATTGTTCTGACTGGGCTAGAAAGACCTCTCCACCCACCATCCCACCAATAAATACTAACTGTTCAGCCTCTGAAAGTAGCAGAGCTCTTAGCAAAGTCCCCAGCCCACTAACAGGTCCATAAACACATCAGAGATAGTTGTGCTTCCATTTTCTTCTCAGCTGTTTAGGCCAAGACTAAGAAGCCTGAAACATTCCATCTACTTCTCTGAGCCCAAGATGATTTTGTTTAAAAAGTATTAGCACATAAAGTAAAAGATATACGTAAAATGTATAATATATGTCTGATACACTTCATGTAAAAGAGCACCTATATAGCAATAAGTAAAAGATGAGATGATTTGAGAAAACTGAAGATGAATCTTCAAGAATAAACTTAATAAACAAATGAAAAGATATTAAAACTTAATAGTAAGAAAATATAATAATTATAATGAAAAGATAAAAGCATAAGAAATCATTTCCACCTATCAGGTTGGCAAATAAGAAGATGATTGCTAATGCCTAATATTAGTGAGAACCTGGGTAATCAGACTCTCTCAATACTGTGCTGCTCTGTGTACTGGGAAGCCTGTATTGAAGTCAGTTTGGGGAAACGTATCAGGATTTTCAACCTCTGCACGACTGACATTTTGTGCTGGATAAACCTTTGTTACGGGAGGCTGTCCTATGCATTATAAGATGTTTGGTAGTGTCCCTGGCCTCTACCCACTAGATGTCAATAGCATCACCTCCACTGAGAACTGCTAATGGAGAGTAATGTATATTGAGATGAAAATATATCCTCAATATGTTATTGATTGAGTGAAAAAGACTTATAAAGCTCTCTTAGTAGCAAGAGACCATTTTACTGTAGTACATGTCTCACAGCTGTTTATAGCAGATATCTATTTTTTTTTTTTTTTTGCGGTACATGGGCCTCTCACTGTTGTGGCCTCTCCCGTTGCGGAGCACAGGCTCCGGACGCGCAGGCTCAGCAGCCATGGCTCACGGGCCCAGCCGCTCTGCAGCATGTGGGATCTTCCCGGACCGAGGCACGAACCCATGTCCCCTGCATCGGCAGGCGGACTCTCAACTGCTGCGCCACCAGGGAAGCCCTATAGCAGATATCTTTAAACACTATGTTAAACTGCCTTCTTGTTTAAAAAAGACTCGTTTTATATGTTCAATAAGAGTCCTGTTTTAAGAATATTTTTCACATGAGACAAAGCAGTAGCAAGTACCTTGAAAATAGCAGCAAAAATACTCACTTTAAAAGAGATTAGATTAAGAAATGATGTTTGCTTTAAAACATAAAACACAAACACAAGTCTATATTTTCCATAATATACATCAAATTAAAGAGGTAATTTCTCACCATAAATTGTAACACTAGTCACGTTTCATGAAATTTTAGCATAAAAGCAAACTTTTAAAATATGATGTTAATCAATTTTATCTATAGTTAAAACTTGGAACTTCCCAATCTATTTTTAATAAAGAAATTTTCTATAATAGTAAGTAAATATCTTATATGTTCACAAAGAAATAGTATTTCATATTGTTATATTTCATTTCATCAGCTTTAATCATAGCCTTTCAAATTAATTAGTGTTCTCCTAATGTTCCTAACTTATCCCAGATTAGGGTTTGCATAGGTCCTGAAAATGTTCTTTTATAGAAGATGTCTTTCTGGTTTTAACATTAAAATAAACAAGCAAACAGACCAAACTTTCCAACCTCTCTGGTGTACAAAAAAATTTTTTTAATGGTGAAAGTTGTTATTTTTTTCTAAGTATTAGCTTTATTTCATGGTACCTCTTTGTGAAGTTTCTACGATTAAGAATAATGGAGGCTAATAGACTCTTCAATGACCTAGGAAGAAGGATAAAAGTCAATGACCTGGCTTCTAAAACAAGTTCTATTGCTTTCCCTATAGAATTCCAGATTTCTAAAAATCACAGTAGCCTAATTTTAGTACGTATAGTTAAGAGTAAAATGTTCCCATAGAGAACTGTGATTTGGCTTATAAATTTGAGACAAGACTCTAATAACTTTAAAGTTTTTAAAGCATATTTTCAACTAACATTTTTAAACTAAAAGTAATGTGCTATTGAAAGACTTCAGGGTGTTGCTAGTATTTGATTAAATGCTACTGCAGATAACTCATTTATTTCAATGTATTCTGAACATTAATTAATTTCAACAAATATTTCTACACTGTCATTTTTCTAACTAATATTTATAGCCAGGATTTATTTACAGTTTTCTTGCTGGTGAAAGGCTAATAAAATTTATCTTTAGAAGATTTGAGTTCTTATTTATTTAACTTCAGAGACTATATATCATTTTCATACTGCACATTTGTATTACAAACATGTAAAGGTTTGTATTCCTTTTTAAAAAATGCTTACAAAATAATATTTAACATATATTTTTAAGGTTCTCAAGATGCAAAAATAAAACTGTAGAAATGTCTATATTTGTCTATACACATATACACAGTATATCTTAGAAAATTCTTAAGTATTAAGAGAGCATAGTGGTTTAGAGTTTCAACTCTGATTTCCTGGGTAAGGATTTCAGTTCTATCACTTTAAGTGCCTTGGGTAAATTACCTCCACCTCAGTTTGCATTTATCTATTCATTTGTTAATAATTTTAAATTGTGCTCCTATTGTGTGCAAAGCCCTATATATCATTCTAGGTATAGAAAATATAAACGTTTCCTATGCTCAAATCGTTTTCAGTGTACAGAGGAGACATTTTACATACATAATCGCAAATAAAGTCATTTAAATACATACATATTAATATTAAAATATATAATAAGAATGGGAATACAAATGTCAGCGTGGAAAAAGGTGTGCTGTTCATAAAGTTTTGAATTTGAGTTGAAACTTTAAGGATCTATTAAAAGAAAGTTTTATTTGTTTTCAGTAAGAGCACATGCTTGGTTCTGAGGCCATATAAACACACACACACACACACACACACACACACACACACTCGTACACTTCCATAGGAAAAACTTTTATCATTGACGTGTTTTCCTTCTTCAGATTTAAGGTGAATCAATATAAAGTAAGATTTGTATCATATATAGTTGTTCAGATTTGAGTACTCTGGTGGAGAGGTAAAGGAAAAGTAAAAGAGAAGTAAAAATAGTATTTTAAGGTAAAATGGAAAAGGCCTAGAAAGCAGAAGAAACTAGAATGCTTTCAAAAAATTCATAATCTAACCAGCAACCCAGAATCTCTAGAAATCTGATTTTAAGTGGTAATGCAGCTTCTTCTAAATTGTGAGAAATATTGGCTTAGAGGAAAATCTATATATATACTCTTAATTATTAAAGCCCCTAAATGATAAGATCTACACATTTAAAAAAATTTAAATATTTTAGTAAGGTACAATAATGAACAAAATACTTTGTTGACGTTTTAACTTGATGCATAGAAATCGGAAACTTGATATGCAATTAAGAATACAATGAATAGTGTAGTCTTTCTCACCACAAACGATACACAGAATAGATATCTAGTTTTTTGTTTTAGAATTTTTATGTAAATAACTTGAGTGGAAAAAGCAGTATCCTTGATGTTTTAATGACCACAGTCGGCCTCCATCCTAATTTGTATTGTGAACTAAAACAATGACCTCAGGTGACTCTAAGACAAAACCATCCCCAAGAATAAACTAAAGGGAAAGGGAAATGATGAAATTTGTATGTTCACCTTTACGTTTATTCACTTAAAATATCTAGATCTGGAAAATGGACATAAATAAAAACGCTTTAGCATGTATTAATTTTCTCAAGATTTCCCATAAATAAAAATCAGATTTGCGTCTATTACAAAGGAATCCATATGCCATTTTTGTTTTGTTGCCGGTTTATTTGAGCTCAGGGCACTTCCAGAGACTAACAACCAGCTGGGTCTAAACAATGCCTGACTAAACTCTATGTCATCAGTTCTGGACAGTCACACACTAAATTCCAGGAAATGTACCTCATTCATGACTACTTAAGTATTTTCAAATCCTAGCATCCTCCAAGCCTTTCTCTTGGCAGCAATTAAACCCCACTCAGTAGGGAGGTTGTAAAAAAGTAGTGAGTATGAAATTTTAGTTATAATTTATTGGCAGTTTCTGGTGTTCTTTTTTTAAAATACTTTTCCCCTTACTACCTAGAAAAACCAGTCTGTGAAATATACTAACAAAGCATAATTATATTTGGCTATCCCTCTTTTTCCATGAGTGGCCTTGATTTCTATCTTCTCGAATTCTTAAAAAAGTTTTCTGAAACATAGGAAGTTTTAATTATCCTTAACCATAAGTAAAAAAAGTAATTTTCAGAAAAAATATAAATGGGTCAAATTAAAGCTACGTAGTTTATCTATATGAATGGCCCAAATAAACAATAATAAGCATTAGTGCTGTTCGGTGGAATGTTCATTGTGTACGATGTTTGGCATCTTGGGAGAATGAGGCAGCTCCTTGGTGCTAGCAGTGTAATTCAAACTGCCAACATCCATCAAACCACATACCTGATAACCTTCACAGTCATAAAACAGGGCTTTCCTCACATGACCCACTACCAGTAGGTGCATGCTTTCAACTTTGTCTAAAAGTGATACATAATTACTCAAAAGAGTATTACTGCATTTTATTTTTATTTTTATTTTTATTTTTATTTTTTTTTGCGGTACATGGGCCTCTCACTGCTGTGGCCTCTCCCGTTGCGGAGCACAGGCTCCGCTGCCATGGCTCACGGGCCTAGCCGCTCCGTGGCATGTGGGATCTTCCCGGACCGGGGCACGAACCCGTGTCCCTTGCATCGGCAGGTGGACTCTCAACCACTGCGCCAGCAGGGAAGCCCTGCATTTTATTTTTGAATAAAATGTAAAGAATTGTAGTAAATTATCCATTTATGGATATTTGGATTTCAATACACAATTGTGGTTCTATATAACAGAAATATGTATGTAAAAATTATGTATATACATATATATTTGTTTTTACAGGTGAAGGTGATACCACACCTACAATAGTCAATTTAGACCGTAAGTAATCTTTCAAAATAATATATGTGAGTCTCTATGTGTCAGAAGTGATGTCATTATTTTCTTCATAGAAAAATAACATCATTATATAAACTTCCATCATAAAAATAAAATAATCTATTTTATTTCATTTGAACATTTTTTTTCTGTGTGCATGTGTAAAGGTGTTACAAAGGCAACTGCATACTGAATATCAAAATTCAATGCTCTGTCACAAAATATGTTATATTTAACTTTGAAAAAAGCATGTATATTGCTTTTACCCAATTGGGGGCAGAAGGTATCCATTGGACTTTCACCATCCTTTAAATTAAATCAGGATGCTACAGTCAGAAAGAATGAAACCAGAAGGTTGGAAAGTTCTGCAGTGTCTTTATCCTGCTCTATCTTTAAAGCTCTTTGCATGCTCTACGAGGCAAAAGATGACACAATCTGAGAGGTTCAGTTAATCCTCAGCTTAAGGAAATCTGTTGGGAGCTGCTTGTATCCGATTTTCACACATTTCTTGGGCTGAAGGAAGTTACTCAAATGTTTTGATTTAAGAGACCACCTGCTGTGTCCCAGGCTGAAGAGCAAATGGAAATCTATTTTAGACCATGGACAAGAGTGGAAAGGATAAGGCAAGGAACACCAAGGAGGGTCAGGAAAAAGTTTACTTCAAAGAATTCTAAATTATATCTTTTGGATATAATGATTTAGACATAATTATGTCATTTGGATAAATTTTCAATTAATATAACTTTGGTAACATGTTGCAAAATGGTTCTACATTCTTACTATACAAATTCATGAGTAATAAACCAAATACAGTTTTTTTAATTTTCACTTAGGCTATTGCTTTTCATTGACATTTAGAAATAAGCACATTTAGAAATAACATTGTTCCATTTTATGTTGAGGTTGTTAAGGGAAATACAATTAATGTTAGACCTGAAGAACTTGTACCTAGTGAGCAAAGCCACTGTCACTATCATGGTAATGCTGTTGACCTTGAGTTGATTAGTTTTTCTGTGCTACCCATCTACTTAGATGAGGATAGCAAACATTTTGGGCCTGATTTGGCACTGTAGTTACGCTATTTACCTCCTTTTGTCCAAAATGTTCTTCTGACACAATAACAGTAATTACATTTGTGTAGTTACCATTGCAGTAAAGAAAGCTGAAAGGCACGGATTATTTCAAAATGTTTTATCAAAATGTTATGTTTGGTCCTCTTTTTAGATCCTGTAATATCTTGCGCCAAAACAAAACAATTGCGAGTTGTAAATGGGATTCCAACACGAACAAATGTAGGATGGATGGTTAGTTTGAAATACAGGTAATTATTAATAGACACAAATCATACATATCTGGATTATTTGCAAAAGTTATATTCCCAGCAGTATGGCCACGTGTAATCATGCAGGTTGTGCCCTCCACAAGGCACCTGTATGAGGGGGGGCACAAGAGGGGACTAATCACATTCTGCTTGCCAAAAGCCATGGATTTTGCAATTTGTGCCTCCAGAGATGGTGCCATTTTAAATGCTTACAAAGGTCCCATATGTGTTTGCATTGTCCCTGATATGGCACTTCAATTCTCGTAAAGCAAAAGACAACTACACAGAGAACCTACCTATACCTTGATATCACCATATAGTTATAATACTTATGTTATTAATTTCCCAATCTAGTATATTATGAGATTATTTTTTAACTTGTCTATGCACAATCATATCAAAAATTTTATATTTGTTTTAAATTTCTGACTTTTTAATTGTCATTCTAATGAAAAATAGCAATAATTTAAAATTCTAGAACATTTCATCATTAAGGAAAAGATTAACAAATTATACTGATAGTTGAACAGTCTTGAAATTATAATATTCAGTGTGGATAAAAAAATTCTTGACATGCCTATTTCTCAATGTTGTAAGGATCAATGCCATGTTCTATGTAAAATTTTTCAAAATATACTGTTATACAAAATTAAGATTAGTAGTTATGTTGTAAGAATTAAATATTGAAAACAGGAGTTAGCTTAAAACCTGATCATACAACTTTCTATGTACTACACATATTGTACTGTATGGTCAGAATGTTAAAGTATCTTTGTCTGTATCTATCTGTATTGGAGCCTCATCATGCAACATACACCAAAGTGCACCTGAATTCTAGCCACATTTTCCCTTGTTTTCAAGACACCCCATGTTTCTCTCTCTGAGCCTTTGTGCTGTGGTTCCCACTGTATGTTGTAGCTTTCTTCCTCTGTATTTTATGCCTGGAAAATCTTTCATTCTTTAAATACCAACTGTAATATCTCCTCTTTTTGGAAACCCTCCCTGTTCCTTTACCTCTAGCCTCCTAGAATAGCGGAAGAATATCCATTATTTTTAACCATAGCCAAATCACAGTGGCATTAAATTAGAATAGAGACAACTTGAAACTGAAGTGTTTTTTAAATAAGTCAATTCTTAACAAGCATGAAGTTTAAATACTTTGATATATATATGACTTTAGATACCAGGTAGAAGATGGCCTAAAGTTCTCTTTTAGTGTATCTTTCTTCCAAGGAGTAACTCATCAATTTTTATAAATATTTATGTTGATAATTGTAGGGTAGCTGTCCTGGGTGTGTAATACCGAAATAGATTTATGAAACTCACCATATTAAAGCTGCTGTGCAATATGAAGACTTAATGAAGGCTGTAAAACTGGGGGGGGGGGGGTTTTATTTTTTTTTTT
>NW_020173947.1:178687-310108 GCF_003031525.2 Neophocaena asiaeorientalis asiaeorientalis
AAAGGGGGGGGGGGGGTGTTTTATTTTCTTTATTATAGAAAATGTTCCAAGAATCTACTTCTTTGAACTAATTAGAGGATCTTTGCAAATCTCATTACTCGAGAAAAAAAAAAGGCAAATACTTTTCAATTTATTCTTATTCAAAGGAGACTTCCTTTGGAAGTCACCATCCTTGGAGAAGCAGGTGAAACTGTTTTTCATCATATCAGAGTAGTATAAACTTTTTTTAAAAAGTACTTTTCCTTTTAAATGCAAGTTCTTAGTAACAACAGCTGTTTAGCTATTCTTCCAAAACTCACAGAGA
Organism: Neophocaena asiaeorientalis asiaeorientalis; assembly: GCF_003031525.2. Taxonomy (NCBI): domain Eukaryota; kingdom Metazoa; phylum Chordata; class Mammalia; order Artiodactyla; family Phocoenidae; genus Neophocaena; species Neophocaena asiaeorientalis. The sequence goes on from NW_020173947.1 coordinate 178,992, forward strand.
GGAATAGAAATTCAAACTCGATATATATTCTTAACCTCCTGTGTGGTACAGGCCATAAATAACTGTGGTCTTAGTCTGGGAATCTTATTCTATTACCCTCTGAAGCACTGAACATCTGTACTCTTTGGAAATGTAAATTGTGAATAGTTGTACTTTTTTCCATGTGTCTGCCAAAAAGTAATGGATTTACAGATTTTGGATACATCAAATAAATGTTCTAGTATTTATTATTTTCTACAAATATTTTATAATTTCCTAGATCTCTCTTGCAAAATTGTTTTGATTTTATAAATAAATGTTATATTGTTGGTCTTAAGCTGAACAAACAAATTACTCAAACTCAGTTATACTCTAAGTTAATATATCAGAACTACATAATGGTAATGGAAGAAGGGAATAGCACATAAATATTATATATGGTTACCACCAGATGGTTTTTAGGTTTTAAATAAAAACTCAAATTTGCAGTTTTCATAATCAAACACTGAATTTAAAATAGGTCTAATTATCCTATATTTGTAGCACATACTTTCTCACACAAGAATAGACACACACACACGTGAACATATGTGTTGGGAATGGATCTTCGTGTGTAGTGACAGGGTTCCTCATACAAAAATAAAGTTGCTTTCATAAAATTGTAATCACATTATGAAAAAAGTTCTAATGCTATAATCATCAAATATCATCCTTCTGATAAAAGGATTACTCGTTTTATTCTAGTTGGGTTAATGTCTACATTTTTCTCTCAATGTGTTTAACAAATGGAGCCATAGGTTTTGCATTAATTGGCAGGCACCCTTTCTGCACAGACGTTACTTGTTTCTCTTTCCTCTTTCTCTTAGAAATAAACATATCTGTGGAGGATCATTGATAAAGGAAAGTTGGATTCTTACTGCAAGACAGTGTTTCCCTTCTCGGTAAAGTATTTCTGAAAACAATATTTGTTTTGAGCATTTAAAAATATGTATGGCTTCCATTTAGCTTTTTGGCTTAAGAATGTGTATTCATTTAACAGAGATTCACCAGCATAGGGTGAACAAATTAATTTCTTTTTTTAGATTTAGCTTATAAAATTTACCTTGACTTAATTGATACTTACTTATGGGTACTACTTCTGTTCACCTCTTTCCACGATTGGCACTACTTTCATTTGAGGAAAAATTTGGTAGAATTATGTTAATAATTTTTATCCCAACCTCCTTCTTGTACTGTATATTTCTAGATATTCTTTTTCTGAATTATCAACAAACTTCTCTCAATCCTCACTTCTTTCTTACGTAGAACAAGCCTCAGAATAATACTGAGAATAATTTTCAATGGAAATTAGCCTAAGGAAAAAATAAGGAGGTAGCATTTGTAAGCTTACTCCTTGATTCCCATTAAGGTCACATTGATTTTGTTAGTATAAATATTCAATTCCTATTAACAAACCAAACACACACATTTGAGATAAAAAGGAAAATTTGCAATAAATTATAACTCATGTAATGTGCTTTACCTGAGAATGTTTCATAAATGACCTACTCTCTAGCAAAAATAAGCAAGTTTTCGAAAAAAAAAAGCCATTTAGAATTTCAGCAATTTAAAGGTTCTTCCTGCTTATATGTTCTTGTAGTATTCAGAATCTCCCATAACAAATGTGTTGCTCTTTATTATATTTTAAAGTTTAAATTTAGGTTATTTATCTGCCCTTATAAGCTAATATAATAATATATGTGATTAATATTACATATTTTATTTTTTATATTTTAATTTTTTACTTAGAAACAAAGACTTGAAAGATTATGAAGCTTGGCTTGGAATTCATGATGTCCATGGAAGAGGAGATGAGAAACGCAAACAGGTTCTAAATGTTACCCAACTGGTATATGGGCCGGAAGGATCAGATCTGGTATTACTGAAGCTTGCTAGGTGAGTTCCTTTAGATAGTTTCATATTTTTAATATAGAATGGAATTGTTGAAGCTTTTTCTTCAACTATGTTCTTATTCTTTCTCTCTCATGTAGATGTATTATAAAAGCATATGTCACGTGTGTGCGTGTGTGTGTGTGTGTGTGTGTGTGTGTGTTCAGAGGCAGAGAGAGGGGCATTTTCAAATTTTTCAAAAGTGAATAAATGAAATTGGACCAACAGTATGATCAGCCTGCTCTAAAACCAAAGGTTAGTGAGCAATTATATGATAACTTTAACAGGTAAAATAATGATTAAAAAAATAGCAGTGACCATTTGTTCTTAAATATTTGTAAGTAAATATTCATTTCTCTACTACCTACTCTGAAGCACAATTGTTTATTCTCTCTAAATGAATCATATTAAACATTCACACTACATTTTAATATGTTAATTTTGTGTGGAATCCAATCAAGGTTACTTACCATTATATTTTCTCTTTTCAGGCCTGCTGTTCTGGATGATTTTGTTAGTACAATTGATTTACCTAATTATGGGTGCACAATTCCTGAAAAAACCACTTGCAGTGTTTATGGCTGGGGCTACACTGGATGTAAGCTATTTTTAGAAAGATAAGGCAATATCATATGTATTTTGTAAAAATATTTTGTATTTCTTTATTTTTCTCACCTTACCCTGCGCTCATTAACTGTACATATTTTGCGTCATTCTAGTGATCAACTCAGACGGTCTATTACGAGTAGCACATCTCTATATTATGGGGAATGAGAAATGCAGCCAATATCATCAAGGGAAGGTGACTCTGAATGAGTCTGAAATATGTGCTGGGGCTGAAAATATTGTATCAGGACCATGCGAGGTAAAAACAGATTTTTACGTAAGGAGTATGTGATGGATAGCATAGTTTCTTGTGTTTATATTTTCTATTTTTCTCAAATGAGAATCATTATAAACCAACCTGTTCTAAGAGAGAGGAATTGAAAAAGATAACCCTTATTATCCTTGTACTTTTTTTTAGCTAAATAGTGAAGCAATCCATGTTTCATTAGCAGCAAACTTAGATGACATTTGTCTCTCAAAAAACAAGAAAAGGATACAGCCAAAACTCTAAGAGAAAGCTGTTCAAATTAGAAGTATCCAATATGCAGTTTGATACAATAGCTTGCATTTTTCTAATGTTTTTCTAAATGTATCTGATCTTCCCAAATTCTAACTTAACTCTATTAATTTTAATAAGAGATACATGCCTGCTTTTAAACTTTTAAATATGTTTTTGGTTAAGCCAGTGTGTGTGTATGTGTGTGTGAGTGTGTGTGTGTGTGTGTGTGTGTGTGTGTTTAAACAAATTCTATTTAAAAAACCAAAAGGTCAAAGTTTATGATTTTAAGAGCTTGGACATTTTCATTTGTTAAGCAACTGTTCTTTCCACTTGGCAGTGTTCCTATCCCTGTTTCACATAGACAAGCTGTTAAACTGTTATTTTTGATGTTTTTAAGTTAAAGAATTTAAAAATTGCATTAAAATAATACGATTAAAAACTGATTATGTGTTTATAACCACTTTCAAATCTGGTGTTTTTTCCAGTAAATCAGTATCACTAAGATTTTCATCACAAATGAAAATCTACTAGGAGAAAGAATTATTTATTTATCTGTTTGTTTACTTATTACTGAGTTCTGTAAACACCAAGTTTTGAGCTAGACCAGATCTTTGAGATATTTAGAAAGCTTGCACTTATCCCAGCCGTACTGCCATTACTACTTTGACATCTGCTCTTCAGAAATAGCCTATAATCTGGTTTGTCATCTATACATTCTTAGATTCCTAACTTTATCACTGAAAAATTTATCACATAGTTATTTTTATCTATATTTATAATCAATCAAATTGATTCAGCCACTTCTCAAAAATGCACTCATCCTCCAGGATTTTTTTTTTTTTTTGCATCACTGATATTTGAAACAGGGTAATATAATAATCAAACCAGGGAAATCTAGACACCTAAAAAAGAAATCTCCTAAACATCTGTATAATAGCAATAGCATCACATTTAGTGAAAGTCCCTCAAAATCAATTCTCAAAATGAATTGATTTGAAGAGTTCATATCAGTAATCACTGGTGCATTAATTTAAAAACCAGATTAACAGGGCTTCCCTGGTGGCGCAGTGGTTGAGAGTCCGCCTGCCGATGCAGGGGACATGGGTTCGTGCCCCAGTCCGGGAAGATCCCACATGCCGCGGAGCAGCTGGGCCCGTGAGCCATGGCCACTGAGCCTGCGCATCCGGAGCCTGTGCTCCACAACGGGAGAGGCCACAACAGTGAGAGGCCCGCGTACCGCAAAAAAAAAAAAAAAAAAACCAGATTAACACCTGTGGCAGAGTTTATATGAAGTCTCTTTGAATAAACTATTTTCCTTAGTGTTTTATCTTCTATTTCACCCCCACCTTGATTTTCTCTGTCACAGAATGTTAATAGCTCTCTTCTTTCCACCTGTATTACAGAACTAAATTTTGCAGTAGTTTAGTTTTATCTCATCACATCACTACTGGGGGAAAATTAAGATAGTCGGAAGCACTCTTCTAAATACAAAGATGCCAAAAATTAGTCACTGCAATCCTAGGAAGGCTACATGGCACAAAAAGGTGATGCAGCACTTTTTAATGATTATATATAACAATACGTATAAACATATATGTATATAAAAATATACACACGAATCATTTTATCAATCTATTCATCTTTCATCCATCACCTATCTATATATGATGATACAATAGGATTACCATACAAGAAATGCCATGAAATCACAGACTACTTTCCACAAAGGGGAAAAAATATAAATATAACTATATTAACTACTAAGACTAAGTGGAGAAACATTCTTTCTTTCTGCCTGGAAAAGCAATTTCCACATAGTAAACAGAATTATTTTACCACCTACAAGTTTTTATTTAACTGTTAAAATCATTCTGGGGGCAGGATTGAGGGAAAGGAAAAAAATTAGAAATAAGAGAAAACTTAATGTGGGTTAATCCTTAAAACTGTATGATTACAGGTGTGTTTGTGATACGTGTATTTTTCTACATTTTCCAAATTTTCTATATTGAACACACTTTGAACATCAGAAGTAAGTCAAAATAAATATGAAATCTACCTTCTTAAAGAGCTATCAATGGTCACGTGTTAATTAGTCTGCATTCAACAAAGGCAAAAAACACTTTAAAACATGAGTGACTATTTTAGAAAAGACAAGTCATACTTAAATGATAACTACACATGATAGAACACTTTGAACTTTTGTACTTATCTCAGTCCAACAGAAAGACAACCAATGGCCTAGTACATCAATTTTATGTCTTCATATTTCAATTGAAGTTATTCTCTTGTTTTGCACATATGTATATTTGAGATATAAATCGATACAGGAAATGTTAATGAATTGTCAATTTTTATTTCTAAAATAATACTTTGTTGTTGTTATTGTTGCATGTCTTCTTCCTAGGGAGATTATGGTGGCCCACTGGTTTGTGAACAACATAAAATGAGAATGGTTCTTGGTGTCATCGTTCCTGGTCGTGGATGTGCCATTCCAAATCGTCCTGGTATTTTTGTCCGAGTGGCATATTATGCAAAATGGATACACAAAATTATATTAACGTATAAGGTACCACAGTCGTAGCTGATGTAACTGTGTCTGAAGCTTCCAATAATACAACTCTCCTTTACATGAAGATTTCAGAGAACATGGAATTAAAATGTAACTTAAAAAAATCCCAAGACAACTACTTGAGTGTCATGTTTGTTAAGATACTCACTAATATTTATGGGTGTTTTCTGTTGTTTCGTTTGTCAGTGTTATTTTGTAAATGTTGGAGTGAATTAAGGTACATGCAAGTGTAGTAACATATCTCCTGAAGATACTTGAATGGATTAAAAAATGCAAAGGTATAACTGCTGGATGCTAAAGATATAATGGAAAAGATCAACTAATCTCTCTCGGCTGCTTTCCAAGGTTAGTTTCTCAATAATAAATAAGCCATAAGTTAAACATTATTTCAACCTCACAAAAACAATTTATATCTTGTGTCCTTAAATTGTAACTCTATATTAAATTATATTACCTTTAATACGCCATACATTATATTTCATTCATTTCTCCTCACCATGTATCCTGTAATACTGGTACATATACTCCTTTATAAACACATATACCTATACACAAATGCCTGGGTACACATGTGCATGCACTACAGTTCAAATTGTAGTGTATCTAATATAGCCCCTAAATGTTCTGAAATTGTGTACTTATAGTTTTTCCTTAATAAAAATATAAAAAATTCTAAAGACCAGTAGAAATATTAAAGAAAGGTACAAGATAGAAGTGACTAGATCATCCTCCATCCATAATCTGCAGACGACCTCTACTGGTTGGCATGTGAGGTGTGGTCATGACCTACGAAATTAAATAACACCTAACCTAGGTTCTTACATATATTTATTATCCAAGTTATTTTATGTAGTTTCTAATTCTTAAAGAGAAAAGGCTAATATGTGTAGTAGTATTATTTCTTTCCTTCAAATTTAGGGACAATTATTTATGCAAGATGTTTTTAGATCTTTTTTCCTAAAGTATTTAAAAAATTCTGAGATGACTAATTGAAGTTTAAAAGTGTTTTGGTCTTTAAAATGTATGTAAATACGTTAACTCTAAGACTTGCTACTGTGATTGGCTTCTATCTCACCTTCTTTAAATTAAAAACAATATTTAAGAGGAAAATTTCCATGTCTCCAAAATTTGTAAACAGCTTTTCATCAAATTATGCATTAAAATATATATTGAAGAAAGAAGTCAGAACACTTTTCTCTACCTGGAAATCTTTTAGCCTAATAAAACTTTAGTCAAGTAAAGGGGAAAAAATGTAAAAGGAAAGGAAAGGAACTAGCTTTTCTAAACTCTGTATTCAGTTATTTTTTAAAGTACAGTTAAATCTGCTGAATGAGACATTTTATCAAAAATATCTTCATTTTATCTTTATTTTACATAGATCTTTCCTAATGCATGGGAAATATTCAGATTTTGTATTCTGTATGATAACAACCAAATCATACTTATTGTTGTATTAGTCATGATTAGCTAAAGATCATGTATTTGCCAAGAAATGAAATAACAAAGAGTAATAGGATAGGTCTGAATTTTCACAAAATATTCCTGTATAAAAGTTCTCTAAAAATAATTATTTGAATATTTTGAATCTAGTATTTCCATTTCTCTAATTTGTTTCTTTTGGATGGTCTCAATTAAGGCCAGGGATTCAAATGATGCTCTAAAATCTCCATAAGACAATGTTCAATCTTGAGTAAAACGGTTTTAACTTTACTCAAGAGCTTAGTCCACAGTGTATAGGGCAGCAAATCCAGAAATGTTTTTCCAAATTGTGCCATTTTATTTATTTATTCTCTGTAATAAAGATATGTGCTGGTATCAAGAAACAGTGAAAGCAAAGAGAGATCCAACAAGTTGCTAGTCCATACCAGCTTACCTGATTGTATTTCTCTCTCCCTTGTGTACTATACCATTATAATCAACATACAGAAATTTCAAAGGCATATTGTCTAAATATTAAAGTATTTTTCAGTTTCTTCTTGCTAAATGGCAAAATTTTATTGTCACATATTAATGATATTTGTAAAACATTTACTGAATTGTAATTCTTTTAAATACTCACATTTTAAAATATTTCTTTTATGTCTTTTCCTCTAAATTTCCACAGAGAGATAGGGATGACCTAGATACAAAATGAAGCTAACTTTATAGACATTTTGAACTCAGTGTTTTCCATTTTATTAAAGGGTAAAAACAAGACCACCAATAAACCATCAGACGTGTAAAATGCAGTTCTTTCTTTGAGAGTTTCCTTTTAATAGGAGGAGATTGATGGAATTGATAATAAAAGCAAGATGAACAAGACCCATGTTATTTTAGGTGGTACAACAGGGAATAATCATGTCATTTTTCTCTGGTGAAAGATACTATTTCCTGGGCATTCTTTTCTTAATAAACTACAAAAAAAAATAAATAATCCAATTTATCTAAAAATCAATTTCGAGTCACGGAAAAAAGATCTTTTAAATTAGAAGTTTTCAACGTTATTTTTATTTTGGCTGTTTGAATAATGGTTATATGCTGTTATAATTGTGGACATTTTCTTATGTCTACCAGGAATAGTAATGTAAAATTAAAATATTTGTCATAATGCCTCTGCCGTGCAGAAGGGATGATAATCCTTTTGTATACTTCTTTAATTTTATTGTAAAATGTGTAATGACTTTTACCTATCTGCTGTGGGCAGGTCCTCAGTACAATGGTTTATATTGAGTCAATCTCTAGTAATAACAGGCTCTTGCTTGCTATCTAAGTGTTTCAAACTATGGGAAATGTGAGACACTGGAAGGCAAGAAAAATAACAATAATGACATGTGATAGCAAAATTGTATTTCACTTATTCCTGTGAATATTTCTTGTTGGTACCAATGGTACTGTACAAAGTGAATGTTATAGCCACAATATTCTCTTGAAAAAAACACTGTCAAGAAATAAGAAATTGCTGTCAGGAATTTTCTTGTTGTTTCTAAACATTTTTTAAAAAGAAATAATGGTTTTGCAATATAGGGATCATGAGGTAAAGAATTTTAGTAAACTCTCATACTAAAAAACTTTTAAATTGACTTGGTCCAAAAAAGAACTACTTTCAATCAATTATATCCCATATTTATAGACAAACTCATTTGAGAAATAAAGTTATTTTAAATGAGATATAGTCTTTATGTGAATAAATTACTTTTCACAATAAAATCCAATAAGAATTTATCTTTCAACGTTCAACTGAATTTTCAGCTAAGAATTCACTAATACAAAAAAAGATGTTAAAATTCTCTGGACCCTGTAAATCTTGACAGTGTAATTTTAAGTAGGTTCATTTCCATTTGCACAGAAAGTTTCTGTCTTTAGGAAACTGAAAATGGAATACTGTGGATGTTATGACTGTCTTGTGTGTAAATAGGAAATAGATAATCTGCCTATTGAGTGGTATAGCTGGACGCTTACCCAAAAGGGGAACACTGTGGTTATGACGTGTATATACATTTTCTGTAGTTAATAAAGTTGTTATTTTTATAACCATGATTATATTATTATTAATAATAATAAAATATTTTATCAAAATGCTCTCTTTTTCTTATTTTAGTTATATACATGGATATATTTGAATCTGCTCTAGAGCCTAACGCAGAAAACAACAATGATCTCATTGACAGAAATTACATATACTTTGTTGCAAGAAATGTCATGTAACCTGTCTATAGAACTAAGACAAAAAAATATTATTCTATTCCAACTTGTATCTATGGTAATATCAGTGGTCTTCAGTAAACTATTAATCTCTATGCACTTCAATTTCTCCCATTGCAAAATATAATTATTCATTCTTCATATTTGCTAGAGTGGTGCTATGAAATAATTTGCTTATAAATATATATATATATAGTGTCCTCATAAATGATCATCTGAATTGCTTTACCATATCACTATATATTACAAAGGGAATTATAATTCAGTTAATCAATTTGGAATATATCTTCAAAATATGCATTAAATTCAGAATAAATATGAATCAAATTCACTCATTTCATTCAAATTGGAAGCAAAATTGGAAGAACTAATTATAAACTGATCTAAACAAAAAGAATTCTGTAACACCATTGCCTGTTTCAAGTTACATTATACTGCCTCTCCCTCCAAAACGTTGCTTGGGCTTCCCTGGTGGCGCAGCGGTTGAAAGTCCGCCTGACGATGCAGGGGACAGGGTTCGTGCCTCGGTCCGGGAAGATCCCACAGGACGCGGAGCGGCTAGGCCCGTGCGCCATGGCCAATGAGGCTGTGCGTCCGGAGCCTGTGCTCCCGCAACGGGAGAGGCCACAACAGTGAGAGGCCCGCGTACCGCAAAAGAAAAAAAAAAAAAAACGTTGCTCTACTAATTTTTCTGGCATAGATACTTATCTCAAGTGATGATTAATGTATCTAATTCTAGAGCCCATTATAAAATACTTAATCTTCTTGATGATTATGGTCCAAGCAGAATATATGTACTCAATCTTTTTCGGTGTCAGTAAGAATATTTCAAATGTATATCCTGTTCGATTTTTCTAAATTTTGATTTTTTTACACTCTTTTCTAAAACTCCATTCTATCCTAAACCTATACTGTGCTATTTCCCCCATGATCCCTTACCCACCCCCACTAACCCAGCAACAACATTAGTTTTTTCTCTGTATTTATGACTGTTTCTGTTTTATTATGATTGTTCATTTATCTTTCTTTTAGAGTCAACATGTAAGTGAAATCATACAGCATTTGTCTTTCTCTATCTGACTTATTTCACTTAGCACAATACCCTCAGGGTCTAACCATGTTGTTGCAAAAGGAAAGATTTCATTCCTTTTTTTACAGCTGAGTAATATTCAATGGTATATATTTACGATTTCTTCTTTATCCATTCATCTATCCATGGGCACTTAGGTGGCTTCCATATCTTGTCTATTGTGAATAATGCTATAATGAACATAGGGGTGCATATTTTTTTGAATTAATGTTTTCATTTTATTTGGATATATACCCAGGAGTGGAATTGCTGGATCGTATGTTAATTCTGTTTTTAATATTTTGAGGAACCTCCACACTGTTTTCCATGATGGCTGTAAAAACTTACATTCCCACCAACGGTGCATGGGTGTTCCCTTTTATTCACATTCTTGGCAAGTCTTGTTATATATAATCATTCTGAAAATGGACATTTTGACAGGTGTGAGGTGCTATCTCAATGTAGTTTTGATTTGCATTTTCCTGATGATTAGTGATATTGAGCATCTTTTCATGTGCCTGTTGGACGTCTTCTTTGGAGAAATGTCTATTCAGGTCCTCTGCCATTTTTTAATCAGGTTGTTTGTTTTTCTGATGTTGAGTTGAATGAGTTCTCTATATAGTTTGGATTTTAACCCCTTATCAGATACATCATTTCCAAATATCTTCTCCTATTCAGTTGGCCTTTTCATTTTGTTGATAGTTTACTTCACTGTGCCAAAGCCTTTTAGTTTGATGGAGTACCGTTTGTTTATTTTTGCTTCTGTTTCCCCTGAGGACATATCAAAAAATATTGCTAAGATCCATGTGAAAGACACACTGCCTATGTTTTCTTCTAAAAGTTTTATGGTTTCAGGCCTATGTTTAAGTCTTTAATCCATTTTCAGTTTATTTTTGTACATGATGTGAGAAAGTAGTCCAGTTTCATTCTTTGGCATATAGCTGTCCAGTTTACCCAACACCATTTATTGAAGGGGCTGCTCTTGCTTCCTTTGTCATTGATTAATTGACCATATAAGCGTGGGTCACCTCCACTCAGCTTAAGCTCCTTGGAGACATCAGCAATGTCTTTTTTTTTTTTTAAACATCTATATTGGAGTATAATTGCTTTGCAATGGTGTGTTAGTTTCTGCTTTATAACAAAGTGAATCAGCTATACATATACATATATCCCCATATCTTCTCTCTCTTGCGTCTCCCTCCCACCCTCCCTATCCCACCCCTCTAGGTGGTCACAAAGCACCCAGCTGATCTCCCTGTGCTGTGCGGCTGCTTCCCACTAGCAATCTATTTTACGTTTGGTAGTGTATATATGTCCATGCCACTCTCTCATTTTGTCCCAGCTTACCCTTCCCTCTCACTGTGTCCTCAAGTCCATTCTCTACATCTGTGTCTTTATTCCTGTCCTGCCCCTAGGTTCTTCAGAACAATTTTTTTTTTCAGATTCCATATATATGTGTTAGCATACAGTATTTGTTTTTCTCTTTCTGACTTACTTCACTCTGTATGACAGACTCTAGGTCCATCCACCTCACTACAAATAACTCAATTTCCTTTCTTTTTATGGCTGAGTAATATTCCATTGTATATATGTGCCACATCTTCTTTATCCATTCACCTGTCGATGTACACTTAGGTATCAGCAATGTCTTGTTATTAATATTTGTATATTCGTTATTTTGCACAGTGCTTACACATAATACCCAATATATATTTTATAATTATTAATATTCTATAATCCATCCTCTTTTTGAGGGCCTATCAGCATTATCCAGAGATTTTGTAGTGTTTGTAAAACTTGTGCAACTCTCACTGAAGGTTAAGAAATTGGGGTTTTATATTTAACTGCATTATTTAGATTTGAATTAGTAAGTGGGACTACTTAAAAATAGTTTATTGCACTTCACACACTAGAACATACAGCTGGAAAAGAGAGGAATTATTAACTTTAAGAGTTTTTACATTTGTAAATGTAGTTATTAAAATAAAAATGGAAAACTAGATTTTAGTTCGCCAATGGATACAGGTATTTACTTCATACAACCTAATGTAATGTTGATTATGTTGGTGAATATTTTACTGTCTGATTTTCGTTTATGAAGCCTTGATGTCATAACTTTTAGGGGAAAAGGATTATGTCAATTACTGCAAAAAAATTCTGATTCAACAATAGTCCACTCAATACTTATGTGCAAATATGCCATCTGCTGTGCACTGAGAAGTTTCACAATATTGTTACTTAATTAGCAAAGGATTTTCATTTGATGAGCTTTCTTAATTGAGACAAATCTACTCAGGTAATATGTTACAATAAAATGAAATGGAGAAAAAGCAGATAAGGATTTTTGTGTTTCTTTTCCATATATTTTTAGCACTTTGCAAGATATTGTCTACTTTTCAGATATCTTACTTTTTAGGTGGCTAAAATCCAAATGCAATGACAGTATGGAATATAAGACTATACCCTAAAACTTTGTTTTCTATAAAAGAATAATAATAAAATATCTAAAAAGTGGAAATTTGACACCATGGAATGATAAAAGTTAATTAGTTCTCTTTAAAGTAGAGAAGAGAAGGTGCACATAGGATTTAACATCTTTCTTTGGCTGTTCAGAGTCACTCTGAGAGGAAATAAATGCTTAGATTTTTCTGATTAAGAAAGTAAGAATTTGGGAAAAATAAGATTGATATTTCTGTCAGACAGTTTGAGTATCAGGTAGAACTCCCTAGTTCTGAAGACTATAGAATACAAAAATGAATAAGAAAACTGAGAACCTCTTAACTATGGACATTTCTTAAAATAGGGAATATTTCATCATTGACTTGGGTAAGCTTTACCCAAACTGATCTGTCATGGACCACCACTCTGCAGGACACTAAAAGCTGTGCTGAGAACAAAGTGCTTGGGGCTTGAACAAGTTTTAGAGATGCTGGGATGCGTTTTTTTTTTTTTTTTTAACATCTTTAGTGGAGTATAACTGCTTTACAATGGCGTGTTAGTTTCTGCTGTATCACAAAGTGAGTCAGCTATACATATACATATATCCCCATATCCCCTCCCTCTTGCGTCTCCCCACCACCTTCCCTATCCCACCCCTCTAGGTTGACACAAAGCACTGAGCTGATCTCCCTGTGCTATGCGGCTGCTTCCCACTAGCTATCTATTTTACATTTGGTAGTATATATATGTCCATGCCTCAAGTCCATTCTCTATGTCTGCGTCTTTATTCCTGTCCTGCCCCTAGGTTCTTCAGAACCTTTTTTTTTTTTTTTTAGATTCCATATATGTGTTAGCATACGGTATTTGTTTTTCATCTAAAGCATTATTCTTTACTATCCCCTTTCCTTCTTAGTCACAATCATTTGTATTTCCTAAATCCACTTGTAAAAACTAAATATAATGAGTCAACCTAAACTTAACAAACACAGAGTATGAGTATAGATTGTCTACATTCACAGTCAATGTCCCATTTTTATTCTCTCATCTTCTCTATTCCTTTTTCACTTGCTGCCTCCCTCGATTGCATCTTACCTGTGACCCAACAGGGAAAAACAAAATTCTCAATATATTAATGTTGCTCTGTAAAATATTACAACCCTCTTCTCACCTTCAAGGGCTTTAGCATCTTCTCCTCTGCCATAACATACAAGTGAACTTGGCTGGACCTTCAGCAAGACTGCACAACAGGAAAGAACTGAGGTATCAAATGGAGGCACAAAGGCAAAAGTTCAACTGTCCCCTTGACATCACTACTTGGATGTGCTCTCACCATCTGAATTGAATGCATCCAAAACTAAACACTACTCCCTCTTTTCCCCTCAATCTTCTTTTCAATAAAAGGCACATCAGTCTGGTTTGCACAAACTACAGTCCAGAAAGACACTTTTTACCTATTGGCCTATGAATGTCTATATGAACTGTCCTTGACTGTTTAACTCATCCATTACCTCTTTTCCTTTTGTCCACTGTATTTCAGCTATACCAGACTCTTTCCATTATGGGAGTAGGCTAAACTCTTTACTTCCTCAAAGCCTATGCATCTGCTATTCTTTCTGCCTGGGATTACCCCCCACCCACCAGTTTTTGCCTGACTAATGCCAACTTCATCCTTCAGCTTAAATGTCACAAATTATCCCCACCCCCACTCCTGACCCAGTTACACATCTTAAAGTATGATGCACTTCTATTTCAGAACACTTATCTCAGTTAATTAAATTGTTATTTGCATAGTCTCTCCTACTAGATTGTAAGCTCCATGAGAACATGGGCTAGATTTAAATTCTTCACACGTTTACCTTCAGTACCAGCTAAGTACTACATAATAAATATTTTTTAAGTCAATGTATCAGTAATTATCTGCTTGCAGGATATTTTATTTTTCATTCAACTCCAAAATACAATCTCTTTATAATTTCTAAATTTTGTTTGCTATTAAAATAGTAACATCTCCAAATTGCTTCAGTTGTAGTGTTGGGGAGGTTGTTTCTACTGGCCTGTCATACACTTCTGTTTCATGTCAGCACATATTTATTGATCACCTACTACGATAGGGCTAGGTGCTGGGAATACAATAGTGAATAAATAAAACTTGGTCTCTACCTTGATTCTAAATACAGGCACGTCTGGGAGATAAGCATAAAACAAGAACCTGAAAGTGTTAACTGAGAAGTGTGAATAACTTCTGGAGCATATGGTAAGATTTCACTGAGCTTTTTGCTCATCTTCCTCTATACTGTTGTAGCTTTAAATCCTGCTAATTTGAATATTAGCTTTTTCTATTTTATGAACATTTCCATCATTGCATTACTAATCATTATTTTTTTTATGCAAAACTTCAGAAGAATTTTATTGGATTTATAATTGTACTCATTGAGCATAGGGGTGATATTGCAAATTTTATTCTAACTTTTTTTGGGGGGGGCTGCGTTGGGTCTTCGTTGCTATGCATGGGCTTTCTCTAGTTGCAGCGAGCGGGGGCTACTCTTTGTTGTGGTATGTGTGGCTTCTCTTGCATTACTAATTATTTAACTAAGTTTACAGTTCCTTTTCTTTCATCTTTCCCCTTTTTATTCAGTTTTCCAGGTTCCTAATCTTTTAAATTCTGCCCCCTTTTCCTTACATTCCTTACTCTTATGACACTTTTGGTAGACTCAGAGAGGTTTATGCATTTATTATCAAGGAAATAATGTAAGTTCTCAAAGGGAGAGAACACTAACAATATTTAGAGATGAAATTATAAAGGTTTCCTTTGCTAGCGCAAGACTGATAAATGTTTTATCATGATAAGTGTTTAATTATATTTGAAGATGATCTAATAACAATAAATAATGTTTATTCTGTGCTTTCTATTTGCCAGACTCTGTTTTATCTCATTTAATCATCATTACAAAGTTATATAGGCAGGTTCTATATTCATTTTAGAGAAAAGGAAGTGTTCAAGTAACTTGTAATAAGAAGATACTTATGGGCAGATTTTCAATACTAATTCTGCTTGACTCTTTCACTCTAGCCTGTCTAATGTGTATTTAATTTAATTATTTTCCAGCGAAGGAGGGCAAAGGGGGAAACTCTTATTTAAACAAGAAAACGCTGCCATCATCTGGGAACTATATGAGCAAAAAGCTATTCAGGGGTCAAACTGCTTTTCAAGCAGGCCTTGCCCAAAGCTCTGTGAGGCATCAGCTAAAGGAGCATGGCCTCCTCACCTTTAAATATGAATGGCTAAAATATGAGTTGCTTGTAATGCTAATTACGATGGAGCTGAAGGTCAGTGGGGTAAGGAGCTAGTTCAGCAGGGGAGGTTTCTTTATCTTTGATGGGGGAGGTGGATATAGCTATTGACAAAAAAAGTACAACAGCCTTGTGAGATACAAATAGAAGGAGCCATAGAGAAACAGGTAGTGGTAAGAATTCAAAGGGTCCCCAATGGGTAAAAAGAACTCAGAATTTATTTTGAAGCAAAGAAAAGTAGTAATGGTGCTTGTCCTTTACTGCAGATACCAGAGGGTGTTATATGAAAGAGGGAAAAACCCTCAAAGGAAATTATAATCTTTTACAAAGGGCCACTGCGGTCCTGGGAAAAACTTGATTTAATATTTATTTTTTGCATTATACTCCATGAAACCATAGACTCTGATAGCTGCAAAGGCTGTCAATTTACAGAGAAAAAAAAAGAGAAAAGTGTAATTACTTATCTAGGGTCACACATCTAGAGGCAAAGCCTATCCCGGAAACAAAATCTACTCCTTTTTAAAATTCAAAACCTTCGTTTTATTAGTTACGTATTTTGAACTGAGGTCATAAAATACGTAATACTGAAATTTAGTCAATACCTCAAAAGAATTACAGTACTTAAAAAGAATTTTAAAAGAAAGGTTAACAAAAACTTAAAATACTACCCAAGTAAAAGTGATGTCCAATTTACTTTACAGCCTAAAGGGATCTGGCCTAATTCCTGGCAGAGGGGGCCATCCCAGGTTGAGATCTAGAAAATTCCACCACAAGGAGTAAGCCAAGGTGGATGTCATCTGGCTTCCTTCCCTAGCTCAGTTTGTGATCTGACTGGGATCTGACCGTTCTCTGACTGGGAAGAAGCCTTCTAAGGATAAGCTGGGGGACTATTTTTTTGGCAAAAATGGAACTGAAATGCAGAAGAAGCAAAAACACATGCTAACAAGCAGTAGCATAAAATGAAATGATGTGCACAGGACTGTCCTTTCCAACCCCTGGGGAAATAAACCTACTGGGCTAACCAATTCAGAAATTGCTAAGAGTTCCTCACCCAGAGATTTTACTTTTTAAAGCAGTTTTTAAAAGATTGGCTTTATTTGCAGATTAGAATTGCTTTCAGTTCCTCCTCTAGGGTCAGGGCTGTTCTGTGGTTGTGCAACCTGTTAAGGAGATGAGTTTGAAACTCTAGCTCTAAACTTCCCAAATACAAAGTTATACATTGGGATTAAAGGCTTATTAAAATAGTACTTATAATTCCCAATATTATACACATGATTTATATATTCCTCAGCTACCTTAATTCATCAGTTTGAATTTTCAAACTCTGCCTCTATGTACCTCATGAGCATTCTCAGGACATTCACGTCTAAAAACATAACAAAGGCCTACTTTAGTGTAGTGATCTTGTCTCGGAAACGTGCAGTCTCTGCTGCATGTAATAGTCCTGTTGGGGGAAGAGGTAGAGTTGGCAAATGTGGCCTCTGGATCATTTCAAGTTTTATCAGTTCAGCATATGGTCAATGATGTCGAGTTGGATAAGCTTGAGTTTCGTGGAGTTTTTTTGGTAATAGTAATGACAAACTGAAAAATGTTTTTATTAACCTCACAATAATGTGCCACACATTTTAGTCAACTGAATTTTTTTGGATTTTTCTTACAGTGCTATGCACTGTAATGCATAGCATTACATTTTTTTTCTGCAAATGAAAGAAACTATCGATAAAATGACTTACAAATTTTGTTTCTCTCTTATGTGAAAGAGAGCTGAAGGTCTTCATACAAAGCTGCTATGAAAGCTCCTTGGTCATCAGGTTTCTTTTTATGTTTCTGAGTCACACTGTCTTGGCAGGTGCTTTCGTCTCAAATCATTTCAGTATCCATAGTGGTCTGTGGTTTTTGTCCGGGCCTGCAGTACCACACCACCTGTCCACACTCAGTCCCCACAGCTGATGTCGAATACTGCCAGTCCCAGGGCCATTTTATAATATGTTCCTCGGGGGGAAGATTCTGTGGTAAGGGCAAAAGTGAGTTATTGTCCTGACCTATAATTGGCAGTGGTCCTTTGGTGGTCAACAGTTGAACTCGGATGGTGTTCACTAGTTGTCTCTGGGTTAACGTGGCGTAGGCCCTGGGATGATTGCTGCTGGCATGTTCGGTTCTAGATTTCCTGTCTCAATTGTTGCTTAAGTAGTCCTTTCATCCTTTCAATTAGCCCAGCAGCAGTGGGGTTGTAGGGCAGGTGGAAATGCCAGCATATGTCATTTTTAGAGGCCCATTCCTGAACTTTGTGGTGGGTAAAGTGGGTTCCTTGGTCACTATCAATGTCGATGGGGTTCCTGTATGTCGTGCACAGCTCTTCTAGAGCCTGCATAGTGGGTTTCTGCATTGCTCGATGACTCACATAGGCCTTTTATAATGTCTCCCACCTATTGTAATGCATTATAGACTGCATATAGCTGTTGTTCTCTCACACTGTATCGTTGCTCTGACCCTTGCCATAGCTATGACCAAGAAAGGGTAGTCTTATCATTTTGCCATTGTCACAGGCCCCAGCCAAACCTGGGTAACTGGCCATTACATTGAGTTTAGTGTATCAAGAGTGCAAAATGCTCTCTTGAGGTTTACTCAGAAAGACAAAACTCCTGTGCCTCTTTCCACCTGGATGTCCAATAGGTACTTCAAACAGTATCTTCCAAACCTAGAACAGGTTCTTTCCCCCTAAACCTGATTTTCCTCCAATATTTTCTATTTTCTATTCCAGTTGTGGCAGTACCATCTGCAAACCCACCAAACTAGAGCCCTGGCTTCTTATAGTGAGAGCCCTGGTTCATACCATTCTTCTCCCCCTTCCCCACCACTCAGATCTCCAGGTTTGCTGATTTTAACACCTAATTATGCCTTGAAAAGGATCATTCCTCTTCCTTTTTACCTCTTCTTCCCTGGTTGAAGCCCTCATTATTTCCCTCCACTGCCTCCAGTATCCTAAAAGGCTAAATCCAAATGGGTTCTCCCTTAAGCCATCCTCTTCCATCCTGATAGAGTGATCCATTTAAAAGGCACATATGACAAAGGCAGAACATACATATGACTCTCCATCTGCCAGGATGCAGACCCCAAGCTTCTGAGTGACCTCAGAGCTCACTCCGTACCTCTTCCCTCCTAGTTAACTCTGCTTCAGGCAAACAGATATCATGGTAGCTGCTTTAAATAAGTGATTTGTTTTGTTTTACTGTTTGTTTGTTTTTATTTGTTCCTTTGTTTTTTTCCTCAATAACGCTGTCATGGTCTGTCTTCTTGAAATAGTTCTGCCTATCATCTCTGTGGTTTGCTAACTTCTTAAGTTTTGAGGTTGACCCTAGGTGTAGCCTCCTCTTGCCCTTTATCCCAACCAGCTGACTGGCTGGGTCCAACTTTCTTGTTCAGTTTCTGCCAGCCCTGTTGTCTGGGAGCAAAACACTGCTCTAGATCAATTCCATCTGTTTTCAGATGGATATCCTTAAAGAACCTACTTTCCCTGAAGCAACAGAATCTCATTTCTGTAGTTGTTAGCTGGGCCTAGCCCCTTGGAGCTTGAATAACAGTCAAATGTAAAACTCCTGTGACATTATTCTCACAGTTGATCCCTCTTCCTTGGAGCTTCTGTTTCCACATCATGTCACCTAATATGCTCACAACTGCAGGGGGAAACAGGTGTTTATCAATGAACCATAGATTCTGATATTTTTGCTTTCCCTTCCATGAAATGGAATTTAGAAAACAGTACACATAAATGCTTTCTAAAATAATTATGACCTTGGGTTTGTTTTATTTTTAGATTTTTAGTTAATCAGGAGTAGTTTGGATCACCCTAATTCTCCAGTTAAGTAATTAACTGTCTATACTTTTGATACTTTTGTTGTTATAGTTTGCAAGTATTCTGATAGTAATATTTTTGTTTATTAATACAAAAGAAAACCCCATGGGTGTGGGTTTTTCAGTTAAAATTAGGTTTGGCTACAACTGACAAAAATTCAAAATAATAACTTTATTTCTGTTTCATATAAAAGCAATCTGGAGGTAGGAGTCCAGTGTTGGCATGGTAAATTAAGGAAATCATTAGGGATTCTATTTTATTGCTGCATTATTCTCAGTACTCAGCTCTGTTTCAGGTCCAAAATAGCTGCTCAAAGTTCTATCATCAAGTCTGTGTCCCAGACAGCAGAAGAGAGAAAGGAAGGATGGAAAGGCACCCTGCGTGTAAGAGCACTTCCCAGGAGGCCCCTGGCCATAACGTAGTCACATGGCCAAACTTGAGCTGAAACTGTGACTAGGACAATGTGGTCAGACTCCATGTGCCAAGCTAAATACTGCAGACGCTATTAATAAGGGAGAAGTGGAGAACAGATTTGGGGAATGCTAGCAAACTCTGTGATAGGGAGGATTTACTTTTTTAAGGAAAAATTTTAAATTTTTGAGGAGAACGCTTAACATATAGCTCTCCCTTGTGTAGTAGGGCTTGGGGGGGGGGGTGGAAAGATAACAAATTAGCATTATTCTAACACTTAAGAGGACTACTGACATAATTATCTAACTCACTAATAATAGCATTTTCTTTAAATGACAGGATCAGGCTCTGAAAGGGACAATCAGGTATTCGTAAGGAGTTCAAATAAGTATTCCATGTTATTCAGACTGAGAATGGGAATATATGCTAAAGAAAATTCGTAGCCCCCCACATTCTCCTTTTATATTCTTTTTTTTTTAATTGTTTTCATCTGATCGTAGTCTTGCAATTTCACTTTTTAATACAGCTTACTTCTTATTATGTGTACTTTCTGGGGAAAAATGTATTGTACAGTCAGTGTACAGTCACTGGTATTTTGATAGGGGTTGCATTGAACCTGCAGTTTGTCTTGGGTAGTATGGTCATTTTAACAATATTGATTCTTCCAATCCATGAACACATTATACCTTTCTATCTGTTTGTGGTGTCTTCAATTTCTTTCATCAGCATCTTATAGTTTTCAAAGTACAGGTCGTTTGCCTCCTTAGGTAGGTTTATTCCTAGGTAGTTTATTCTCTATGATGTTATGGTAAATGGGAAGCTTTCCTTAATTTCTCTTTCTGATACTTCACTGCCAGTATACTGAAATGCAACAGATTTCTGTATATTAATTTTGTATCCTTCAACTTTATCAAATCCTTTGATGAGCTCTAGTAGTTTTCTGGTGGCGACTTTAGGATTTTCTGTGTGTAGTATCATGTCATCTGCAAACAGTGACAGTTTTACTTCTTCTTTTCCAATCTGGATTCCTATAATTATTTTTCTTCTCTGATTGCTGTCTCTAGCACCCCCAAAACTATGTTGAATGAAAGTGGTGACAGTGGGCATCCTTATCTTGTTCCTAATATCAGAGGACATGCTTTCAGCTTTTCGCCATTGAATATGATGTTAGCTGTGGGTTTATCATATATGACCTTTATTTTATTTTTATTTTATTTATTTATTTATTTTTGCAGTACGCGGGCCTCTCACTGCTGTGGCCTCTCTCATTGTGGAGCACAGGCTCTGGACGCGCAGGCTCAGCGGCCGTGGCTCACTGGCCCAGCCTCTCTGCAACATGTGGGATCTTCCTGGACCGGGGCACGAACCCGTGTCCCCTGCAGCGGCAGGCGGACTCTCAACCACTGCACCACCAGGGAAGCCCAGCTGTTGCAATTTAAATCAAACATATTTATATTCTTGTGATAAAACACGTAGTAGATAAAAAAATATCACCAAAGCCTGACACTCTGTAGGAATTTCTTTTATGGAGTCTATGTACTTATGAGGAAGAAAGTTTTATTCTACAACGGTCAAATTCTTAAGTTAAAGTGTATATCTAATGTAATGCCTACTTTTTCATTATTAAATAGACATTTGATTTGGAAAATATGATTAGGTAATCTACTTCAAAATAGTGATGTGTTATATACCCAAAAATTTAAAGCATATTTATTAAAGATAATATAAAACAGCTAATATTTATTGAGTGCTTCCTATATGACAGACACTACAGTAAGAAATGAATACAGTTTTCTAGTTTAATCTTTAAAATAATCTGTATATCTTCATTTTACCTGCAAGTTAATGGAACATTAGAAAGTAGGCATGGTTGATAGCTATTAAGTGTTCACAACCAATTTGCGCTTTTTACCACAGATTTTTTCATCTTGCTCTACCATGACATAAGCTTTATTCTCAGCCTTTTATAATATCAGGATGAAATAGCTAAAACATCTATTTTGACAGATATACTAGTGTTGTTGCTGTATTTATATGGTCTGCCTTCCTGGGTTTTAAGTTTATGTTTCAAGGAGTTAAGTTATTTTCTGCTTGTTCATATTCATGAAAATTTCTTGCAGCAAGAAAACAAACAATTTATTCAAGAATGTGAACCTTGGTCCTACTCTAAGTTACATTTGTTAATTAATTTAACCTGCACGTATTTATTGAACAGATGTTATGTGTCAGGTACTTTTCTAAGCACTGGGAACCCAGCAGTGAGCTATCCAGGCAGTAAACCAGTAAACAGATTTTTAAAAATATAAAAACAATGGTTTTAGAACTGAGAAATAAAAGAGTAGGAAGATAAACAAGAAGAAAAGCCTGCAGTATTAGATCTATAATCAGGGAAGAACTCTCTCTTCATGAAGATCATATTTGAGTAGAGACAGAAAATATAGGGAGGAAAAAGATGTGCTCCTTGGGGAGGGAAGACAGAATAAAGGACATGAAATGTCAAGTACTTGGAGAATGAGAGCAGCAAGGAAGCCTGAGTGTCTGGAGGAGAGTTTGGAGAGTAGTGAAATGAGGTTTGGAGGTAGACAGGAGCCAGATCATATATAACTTTGTAGGCCATGGTTAGGAGTATGGGTTTATTCTAAACGTAATAGGAAGCTCTGCCTAGTCAGCTTGATGGAAAAGCCTCAGTCTGGACCCCTGCCAGATATCACTGCAGAAAGGACTTAAAGCTGCTGCCCACAGGTAACACATTTCACTTCTCTGTAAAGTTCATTGATGAGAGCGTGTCACGTGGCTAAGCCTGCATCTGTGAGAGACGGTGTAATCCTTCCCCAGGGAGTGGGAGGGAACATTTATGAATAATAACATAATGTACCACAATAGCTGTTACTTTGAGGGTCCCCTGTGCCACCCAAACAAATTTCAAATATACATATAACAGAATTTAAATCACATGATTTTAAATAAATGTTCTCAATTTTGCAAAAATCCCCACCAAAGTTCCAGCTCTTTCGGTAACAGACATATCCGCCAGACAAACAGGTCAACATTTCTATTTAAAGCTCTAGAAAAAGAATCACTGGATTATTGAGATAATTATTTTTGAAGCTCTTCACACATATAATCAAGTTGCCTTCACATTGGGTTGGATGAATTTAAACGTCCATCAATAACATATGAAAACTTAAGTGTCACTGGAGCATTATGAGTAGTTTGTTTTCTGGCTTCATGTGTTTTGGTTTCTTCATATAGCACAATAGGAACACTTTTTCCAACTTTGATTTCCAAGAGGAGCTAGAGTTTCAATGCCCCCCAACCCCCACCAAGTCTCTCTCACTCCAAAGATGTCCCTTTCCATGCTCTTTCCACTAGCAATGGATATGTGGGGTGAAAAGAAACAAAGCTTTGTTTTGAAAACCACTAGAATATTCATTTTGTTTATTACTATGACATAACCTAGTCTATCTTGACTGACAGAATTACGCGTCAGAGGATTGCAACTAAGGTACACTAAGACCCCTACTTGAAAGGTCAGTCAGCAACAGCACACAATAAGCATTAAGATTCTATGACAATTTTGTCAATTATACCTCCGTAAAGCTGAAAAAAGAAAAAAGATTCTATGGAATGAGAAAACAAATGGTGGTTTCATGTATGAAGTCAAAATTAAATTTCAGCTAGGCAGATACTCCAAATAAAGAGGTGTTGACTTAGAGCTTACCTACCTCTCATAGGCAGCTCTGGTTTGGGCCAGGGTGAGTGGTGTCAGGGAGTTATTTACAAGTATTATTATTGATTCTTGATAGCATGGCCGAGAAGGCTAACTCATCTAGCCTAAGGAAACAATTACATATATAGAGAAAAAAAGCATGAAAATATATTTGTCATATTTAAATATTTTGTAATATTTCAACACTGAAAAAACCCTAAATAGCCAGCTTTAGAATGATGTAATATATAGTACAAACTCATAGATATATTTTGCTGCTATTAAAATACATGTGCTGAGGTTACATGTAAAATGCTTGTGCTTATGAAGTCTATATATATAGCACAGTAAAAATAAAAGTGAAAAAGAAAACTGGGATGGCAAGAAACCAAAATGGTGACAACTATAGTCATAAGATGATGAACAAAGGAGTGATTTCAAATTATTCTTGCTACTTTTTACTAATTTTTATTACTCTATAGTGTATGCAAACACACATATTTGAAAAAGGAAGAAATAGGGGCTATAGGATTTGGCAGGTAGAGTGTTATAGTTGATCTAAGAAAGACAAGATTCAATTGAGGGTGAAAAGAAGTTAAACATGATGTATTGGATTAGCAGGTAATTTTAGTTTGTATTTTTCCAGATGTTCCCTCTCAGCCTTCGGCTTTCTAATCAGAAAAACATACTATTACAAATGCAAAATGTTCATAAAGTGTTTAAAAGAGAAAATCATAGTGCTCATCTACATGAAAAATAGCATTTTCCCCTTTAACATTGCCAACATTCTTTTATGCAACTCATAACGAGACTCTCTGTAACTCCATATTAATCCATATCATAATCTTACACCATCAATTTATCATTTGAAAATGATGAAAACTTTATTAACTCTAGCTGGAGTCTCTGAAGGTATTTCTTGTGTCACTGTAGGTGCCATATGCTGAAGTTTAATTTCATGCTATTTATTACCTCAGTCCCTGACCCCTTTTGCTTCTAATTCTGTGTTGAATAAAGGAGGAGATTTATCTTTCCTTACTTAATTGTAAGCCACACAGATTGCCTCTGCGGTCCTTACAAGGCAGCAGTGTTGGTAGTCAGTAACCAACCATAAACGAGTGGAAACATGGCTCCGTATGTCTCTTCAATTACCCTCCCCTGGACTTTCTCAATGTCAACCTTATCACTGAGGTAAAGCCACTACTTCCCCTTTACATTTTTGTGAGCTGGATCCCTTTGTAAAAGGAATTGACATTTTGATTTTTAATGCCATATTTTGTGTCTTATCTTAGTGTAAAATAAATTGTGTGTGTTTGTATTACCAAGTTTCGTATTTATAATAAAAATGTAAAACATGCCTACAACTATAAAAAATGAAAAAGATGCAGAACAATATAACAATATAAGGTATAACTGAAAGTGACCAATCATCACAGAAATTGTATTAACAGTTTGGCATGTATCTTTCAAATTGTATCTTATGCATATAATACTATATACTTTTGTTTTGTATGCTCAACACTATATCATGTGCATGTTTCCATGATCACATTTATGGATAAATTATCTCTCTTATATCTGAAATCATTCTATATTTTAGTTTTGTTTTTTTTTTTTTGCGGTACATGGGCCTCTCACTGTTGTGGCCTCTCCCGTGGCGAAGCACAGGCTCCAGACGCGTAGGCTCAGAGGCCATGGCTCACGGGCCCAGCTGCTCCATGGCATGTGGGATCTTCCCGGACCGGGGCACAAACCTGTGTCCCCTGCATCGGCAGGCAGACTCTCGACCACTGTGCCACCAGGGAAGCCCTTATATTTTAGTTTTATACATAGATGTCAGCATTTCACTTGAAAACTATTCATTTTTTGTTTGAATGGATATCACATAACTTTATTATGTCACTTTTTTTAATCACACTGCTCAATTCCCAATATTTCCTTATGGCACCTTCAAAATGAGTTATTATTTTTTGTTTTTTCTTGTAAACATAACCATCAAAAATTTCTTATTTCAGTTTAAAAAGAAAGAGAAAGGGAAATGAAACATTGTGCTTTATATGTGCCAAGGTTTATACTAGGAACTTGAAGTGTATAAATTATTTTTTATCTTCATAACAACCCTGTGAATAAAAGCCATTGGTGATAAAATATTTACTGAACACCTGCCATGTACCTGATACTGTGTGAATTTTTTCCAGCTATCATGCAAGTTGATATATAATCACCATTTTACAAAAGGGAGGGAAAACTGGCTCTAAAGGTTAAAAAGTAAAGGTGATAAAATGGCTGTGATAGTATATGAACATGTCTGTATAAATACATAGCCTTTAATCTTTCCATTAAACCATTTAATGTCACTTATTTAAGTGTTTGTAATAAATAATAGTTGTTTTACACTGCTCCACATTTTATCTTCCTAAAATAAAATGTAATAATCCTACTTAAAAACCTTCAATGTCTTCAAATTCTCTAAAGGGTTTAGTCTTAAATTATCAACAATGTTTAAAAGCCATTCAAACATTTGTCCCCTGCTTCGCAATACCATCATCATACTGAACTAATTTTCATTCACCAAACATGACATATTGTTTTACAACTTTGCATATGCTTTCTCACATGCTATCTCATTTCACTTCTACAAATGGTGAACATATATTCATATCTCATATACCATTGAATTGTCACCACCTCTGGGAAGTCTTCCTAGACTTCTTCAGAGAAAATAATCACTTCCTACTAGGAGCTACTAAAACAATTTTTGCATGCCTTTACCATAGTACATATCATAATATAGCACAATTATGTTTTTATTTCCACTGGAACACAAACTTTTGGAAAGTAAGATCTGTGTTGGAGGCTTCTGTTTGTCTTCCCAACAGTCTAGCCTACTGGCTAGAATAGTCAGTGCTTAAGAAATGAGAGCTAAATAAATCCCATGAAATACTTATTTTAAGGTTATATATCAACTCTGACAACAGAATAAGAAATTACTAAATCTACAAAAAGAATATTGATTTAGTGTAAATCTGCATCTTTTAGGGGAGTGTATTTTTGTACCTTGTGGATGATACTGATCATGGTCTAAAATTTATCACTTTTGTGGCTTATTCTACTCCAGAGCTGATAGGAAAAGGTCAGAATGCTGGACAGACATGTCTTTCCACTATAGGACAATTCAAAGAAGCCAATAGATATTGCCAGAGTTTACTATGGTATTAGGTCCAAAACATGTATATTGTTTTGCTGGCCACAAGAAGAAGACCTGAGGGAAGACTCCCTTGGCCTCCTTTTAAAGGCACCAAACCGTTTCATGATAGCTATACCTTCTTCATTTATACTTTTCTAGTTCTGGTAAAGCCATATTGGAAAGCCAGACTAGCGTCTCTTTTATTGAAGTTTGCTGACATTTCAGCAGCTTTTGATTCATACTTATAATCACCCTCTTCTTACAATTTTAGAAACAGGGACTTTCCAGTGCAGATATAAGAAACTCATTTCAATAATATCCTATATTTGAAGGTTGTTTTCCTCTTATGAGCAACTTTACTGGTTGAACACATATTTATACTATCATAAAATTCTTTTCCAATGAGGTTTTGATTTTTATAAACTCAAAGTCAATACTTTATTAAAAATAAGATTACATTTAAGTGAGAGAACTCTAACAAAATAGTGATTAATTGCATTATTATAGTGTTTAAACTTCTTACCTCCAATTATTCCATAATATACTAGAAAACAGCTATTGTATTTAAGCATAGGATTGGCTTTATTTCAGCGATGAATTAAGTCAAGTAGATGCATACATGATGATAACACAGGGAAGTTAATTTGGAAAAGCAATCCTTTGAACACAATCTGGCACACACTGAAGTTATTCAAAGACACTCTATTCATCTATCAATAATCTGAGATTGGCATTGGGAAGAATACATTTACCCTTTTCTCATGTCATGCTTGCCTCTGTTAAACCCATTCTTAGTTTTTCCTCAGGGAAGAGCTAGTTGCTGGTCTCTGATCAGAGCTCAAGTACAAGATGTCATCAACCGCAATAACCAGCAAATGGGGTAACAATAACTTAAAGGGTGGTTGCCATTGTTCGGTTCTTTCTCTTCCACTTCCTCTTTGTAGGTGGTTGAACGGATAACACCCTAGCTAAGCCTTCCAGCCCTCACTCTCTACCTCTGCCTAGAATACTTTTACTTTGGTTATATCATGACTTACTTTCCTCAGGTCTTTGTCAAAGAGCACAGCTCTCAGTGAGACCTTTCCTCATCCACCCTCACTACAAACTGCATTCCTATCCCCCTGGCTCTCCCTATTGCTTTTCGCTGATTTACTCCCCCATGCCAGCTATGATCATCCAATATACTGAAAATGTAATTTGCTTGTTAATCGTCTCTCTTCTCTCAATGGAACATAAACTCCAGGAAGGTAGAGAGTTGTAGGTTTAATCTTATAATCCTAGTACTTGACACAGTGTACCAGGTACCCAGTATTCATTTACCACATGAACGGGGGATTAAAAAAGATAGATCAGCAGAAGGTTGTATGCCCAAGTTATACATTTCAATTCAAGTTCACCAGAGTTCTCCCTTGGCATTACAGACACTGTCTCAATAGGGACTTTAATCTTTAACTTGCTGCCATTCTTTAAGAATAATTTTACAGGGAAATTAACATGGTAGTAGAAGACAAGTGGTTAGTTTTCATAAGCGGGGGGAATATGGTTATTTCTTTGTGTCTGGATGTAATTATCAACATATACCATCAAAATATGATTATAATATCTAATAATAAACAAGTGCCCAATAAATGTTTGCTTATTCACAATAATGTTGAATTTTTCTTTATTTTACCCATCTGAATCTTTAGAGAAAATCAACAGGATGAGAAATCTGAAAAGTATCCTACTAGACTCCATGCCTGACTTTTCATCTATAAAGTGTGGATACCTCCATAAAATGGAGATAATAATGGTATTCTCACAGTGAAGTGCTTACAGCTGTGTTCAGCACATATTAAGTGTCTAATATAAAATTAGCTAATATTTCCACCATCATTCAATCAGTTACCAGGCCTTGGTGAATCTTTCTCTTGCTGTCTGTCAACTCTATCCTCTCCTTTTTGTAATCCAATGAATGATAATGTATTGTTTTCTAAATTGTACACACGCCACTAGTAGTACAGAAGATTATTTTAGATTGCATATAAGAATAAATAGTTATTTATTTTATTTTAAGATAATATAAGTATTCTCTCTGAATGAATAGGTTTGAATTTTAAAGCAAGTTGATACAAAAGAAAGCAATAAGTAAAGACATATATAGGTAATACATTGATATGCAAAAAATCTTGATAACTTTTATGGAAATAACTGACGGTTGAAAAACATGTTACCTGGACTGTTTTTTTACCCCAGCCTCATCTTTACTTCTTTCTATCTCCATAGTAATTTGATTACTGTAGTTTTATAATCATTTTGAAATTGGGAGGTGACTGTTTTCCCACTTTGCTTTTTGGCAAATTCCTTTTTGCTATTCTTGGTCCTTTCTATTTCTATATCAATTTTAGGATTAGTTCATCAATTTCTGGGAAAGAAAGCCTGCTGGAAATTTGATAAAGTTGTACCGAATCTGTAGATCATGTGATTTTTCTTCTTTAGTCTATTAATATGGTAGATTACATTGACTGATTTTTGAATGTTGAAGTAGTCTTGCATCACAAGAATAAACCCCATTTGGTCATGATGTATAAACCTTTTATATGTTGCTGGATTCTATTTGCTAATATTTTGTTGAAAATTTTTACATCTATATTTATAAAGCATATTAGTCTATAGCTTTCTTTCCTTGTGGTATATTTTTATGGCTTCAGTATCAGGGTAGTACTGGCCTCATAGAGTGGAAAAGTGTTCCTTCTTCCTCTATTTTCTGAAAAATTTTGTGGAGTGTTGATGTTATATCTCCTGTAAATGCTTAATGCAATTAACCAATTAATCCATCAGACTTTAGGCTTTTTTTGTGTGTGGGAAGATTTAAATGTACTAGTTGCTTACTATTGCTAGTGGGATGTAAAATGGTGCAGTCATGTGAAGGGTGACCTGGGTCCCAGGTCTCAGATATCAGTCAACTGTCTTGGGAAGACACTATGGTGGGAATGGAGGACAGGTAATAAAAATTAATATTGTACTGAGATATCACTATATACCCACCACAATGGTTACAGTAAAAAAGATGGTAAATATAAAGTGCTGGAAAGGATACAGAGTAACTAGAACTTGTATCTGTGCTGGGGGGAGTGTATACTGGTGTGGCCACTTTGGAAAACTAGTTTTATAAAATAAAGCTGAGCATCCTGATACCCTATAACCTGGCAGTTCAACTCCTAGATATATACCTAACAGGAATTCATAAACATGTTCACCAGTAGATAGGTACTAAAGTACTTATAGCAGCACTATTCCGAATGGATAAACACACCGTAGAATATTCACACAATGGAATATAACATAACAATGAGAATTATTTATCTACAACTACATTTAATATGGATGAATCTCACATTTATAATGTGAGTGAAAGAAGACAGACACTAAAGTATATTACTAAAATACGAAATATAACTTTGACTCAATTCATATAAAATACCAAGCAGGCAAAACTAATCCATGTTGTTAGACGTCAAGGTAGTGTTTACCTGGGGGGTAGGAGAGGTGGACAGTAAGGCCTAGAAGCAAGCACAGGGAGTGCTTCTGGGGTTCTGGTTATGTTCTGTTTCTTGAACTGAGTAAGTTCAGGTTGTGAGAATTCATTGAGCTATATGCTTATGATGTATGCATTTTCTGTACGCATTATACTTTAATAAAAAAGCTTAAAAACAAACAAAACAATCCCCCAAAACAAAACAAACCAACAAACAAAAACACAAATGGAGAATTTACATGCACACTTTAAAACTTAATTAATTTGTTATCTTTTAGGAAGTCTTATGAAAAGTAGAGCTGGTTATTTTTACCTCTATGATAATCTGACATTTTATATTATTTAATATTTTCCTCTATCATCTTATTTTTAGTGTTTTTCAGGTGTATATGCACAAATTATCTCATCCATTAGACTATGGTCAGAGGCTCTATCTCCACCCCTAGCAATAAACATGGCACAGAGCAGGCAATAAATAAATGTTGAATGGATAAATTAATGAGTAAATACATATGTATTCCTACCTTTCAAAAATATATATGCGTAGACATAGAGAATATAACAATCACTGTTAATGATTTACACAGACTGTACTTTCTACTACATTTTAACTGTATTTTTTTCACTGAAATTCCTCTCGAAAAGTTCCACCTTTCATGCGTTGCTAATTATCAAACACAATGCCTTCATTTCAGACTCCATCTGAGCTCCATAAACATTTGAAACGTTAAATGTTAACTCCACTCTTCTCCTCACTTCCCTTAGGACATCAGATGCAAAATACCTTTATTACACTTACTGTTTTCCTAGGGCACATTTATCTGGTCTGCTTCTTTTTTTTTTTTTTGTTTGCGGTACGCGGGCCTCTCCCGTTGCGGAGCACAGGCTCCGGACGCGCAGGCTCAGCGGTCATGGCTCACGGGCGCAGCCGCTCCGCGGCATGTGGGATCTTCCCGGACCGGGGCACGAACCCGTGTCCCCTGCATCGGCAGGCGGACTCTCAACCACTGCGCCACCAGGAAAGCCCTGGTCTGCTTCTTTATTCTCCATTTTAATTATAAATCATCCAATTTTTCTAGATATAAATTTTAGCATCATTCATAATAATGCCCACTTTGTCCCAAACCATATACAATTGCATAAATGTTTTGTGCATAACTCATTAGATTGGTTTTTAATGTTAATGACTTGTGCATTCCACAGTATTTCTGGCTTGAACTCTCACCTAGATATCGAAATGCCTTCTTAACCTGTTGTGTCAGAACCTCAAATCCAAGTAACTTACTCAAAAAAGGGGAAATTTGTTGGCTTATTGTATCAACTATGTACTGCCACAATAATTGTGCATCAGAAAAAAACATAAAATCTCGGTGGAATATAACACTAAAATTTATTTTGCTCTGTAAGTCTGTGAGTTGGGTGAGCAATTCTGTTGACATGGACTGGGTTTGAATAACCTTGGCTGGGCTAGTTTATGTGTCTGAGGTAGACTGGCAGGTTAACCTGGCTGCCTAGTAGTTAGGCTGACTCAACTTTTTTCCATATGGTTTCTCAACCTTCAGCAGGTTGCCCTGAGTTTGTGCTTATGGCAATGGCAGGGTTTCAAGAGAACGTAGGCCTTCTGAGGCCAAGGCTCATAACTGGAACACAGTCACTTCTTCCTCATTCTATTGGTCAAAGCAAGTCACAGCCTATCCTAGATTTAAAGTGTAGGGAAATAGATGCTATTTTTGATGGAAGGAGATGAAAATTCACATTGCAAAGGGCACAGGTAAAGAGAG
Organism: Neophocaena asiaeorientalis asiaeorientalis; assembly: GCF_003031525.2. NCBI lineage: Eukaryota > Metazoa > Chordata > Mammalia > Artiodactyla > Phocoenidae > Neophocaena > Neophocaena asiaeorientalis. Next base: position 211,512 of record NW_020173947.1, read on the forward strand.
GAAGAGTTGGTGCCATTTTCACACTCAATATACTATACTCACATAAACAAAATTTAGAAATGGGATGGAGCTGTTTTCAGAGATTAGATATGGGGATAGAATTCTGTCAGGAATTAGTCTCTTTCTCTCTTCTCTTCACCTCTAATCTGTAACTGTCAGGCAGCTGGCATACATACTCTTCTCTGGTCCTTTAGCTGTAGCCATGGATAAATGATAAATTAACCCAGCCAAGGTAAGGTAGGATGCTCCTTCTTTCCAGATTCAGAAAAAAAGAAAAGGTGCATTTACTAAAAGGGGGAAGAAGAGTGATGGGAAGGCAAAATCGACATGACCCTGGTCTTATGCAATTCACTTCCTTCACATTCTTATACTACACAGCATTACTAGCAGTTTTCTCTATTAACATCTCATGGCGTTATTTCTCAGCTTAAATTCAGTGATCCTTCACTGCCTGACGTTAAATACAAACAACATGATGTGATGTGCTTGTCAATTTGCTACAAACATATCTCTCCAGGCTTTTATCTGCTTCTTTTTTCCTTGGTTACCCAAAAATATTTTAGCCATAGTGATGTATTTGCCATGACAAAAATGTACCATGCAAATTTGCCAGAGCTTCAATTACATTTTCTTCATTAAATCTATATTTCCTACGTGTTTCCTGCCAGACCATTTCAGCACCTGGTAATGTATGATCAAGTCATACTGTATTTGTCCCTAAACTCCTAATATTTTATGATTCAGTGCCTTTGCTTATGCCCCTTAAATAGTATGCCTTACCCTTTCTTATTCTCTATTTGGTATAATCCTGATTATCCTTCAAGTCCCAGGTCCAATATCCTCCTTTCCATGAATTTTGCTTTATCCATAAATTAATTATTCATTGCTCTCCCATAATCCCTCTCATACTATATTCTGATTATTTGTATTTTTCTTAGAGCTTCTCCCTCTGGAATTCTTTATTTGTTGTCTTTTAATTCTCTGTTAGCATCATGCCTAGACTGTACTACCTAAACAGTAATTGCTAATAATTATTTTGTTTGTAATAATTAGTAATCCTCAATAATTTATTTATTTAAGTACACATAAATACTGGAGGCTGAATTGAAAAAGGATACTATGTAGTCATTAAAAATATTTGCAAATATTCGTGAATAGACAAACCACTATGTTTCAATCCTGACTGATCATTAGCATAAAAATAAGTGACAATTTTAAACATTCACTCTTCTCCAAAAACCCTTAAAAACACCTGAATCTAGTGAAGTTCAAAACTAACTTATCAACTTTATTTCCAAAATTTCATTATTGTATTAGTTATGAACTATTCTCTCCTCTTGCACAAAAACTGTGTCACTATCTTTTGAAATTAAATATCTGATATTTCTTCCTTGGTCTAATACAAATGTATCCTCTTTCTAAGCAGAGATAGATGCATTTTTACTTTGTTCTGCAGAACCATACATGCTAGTGATAAATGAGCAGTGTCTGTGGTTACAGTTGTTCTTATCTCTTTTGAAGCAGAAAATCTGGCAGTCTCTTATCTAAACTTTAACAAGTGGAGATAAACCTTGATAGAAAAATGTTTCTGGACTGCCATCGCTTTTAGCAAGAATAAACTATTTAAACTAAAAGCAGCTGTTTGATTGTTTCCAAAAAAAAAAAATCTAAAGTAGAATTCTCTCCAAAGAATGGCATATAATTCAATGTAGCTTTCAATCAAGTGCAAATGCAACTGTACTGCACATTTATCTGTTATAAATAAAAGGCCATTTTATAAATTAAGTTCTTTTGGCTTTAGAACTAAGGTGGCTATTGAAATAATGTCCAGTCTGTGCCATTAATATGATCAAGGAAGTAGTGTTAATGTTGTAGTAAGGCTATTAAGCTTATAAACATCTATATTTTATTTTTGTAACAATCAATAAATCCATTTGCTAGATTTTAACTCATGTCTCAGCAACTGGGAGTTCCCCAGAAGGTTCTCAGAGTAGACTTTGGCTCTTAATGGAGGAAGGCAATTCAAGAGCAGCGTTCCTGTTCCCTTTCAGAAGGGACTACAGAAGGAAAAAGAAATTCACGGAAGAAGAGAAAAAGATAAATCCTAACAGTGAAGAAGGCAGCAAATAAATATTTCTGCATTATGAGGGATAGACGAATACATTTTAAACTTGAAAATTGTCATCCCAATCTGTTACCTTCCCTTGCTCCAATTAGCTCACTGCTCTGACTTCCCTGACTGAACTGCTGACACAAATTGGCTCTTTTTTTCTTTTTTAATGCTTATCCTTTGGGATATTTAGGTAACAACGTTTTCTCTTGCACAAATACTAGGCTGATACATAATAAAATATAGTGTATTTTCAAGTTGGCTCATTAACATAACTTTCAAATTTCTTTCCTTCCTCCCACCCTCCTTCCCTCCCTTTCTTCCTTCTTTTCCTTTTTCTTTGTCAGAGCAAAAGAGAACATTACCACAGTTCAGCAAAAATTATTCTTACCTAGAAATAATTATAAAATATACGTATCTATATTTTAACTAACTCACATTAAGATCAAGTGGTTAATTAAGCTAACTTGCCTTAAACTATAATATACACTTGTGTGAATCTAAGTGCCAAGGAATAATTTTTCTGTCCTTTCCCAGAATGGAAGTCACCAAGTTTGATTTCCAAGTTACTGTAGTACTTTCTAACTCTTTCAGCTTTGGCTTAAAGACAGACATTTTACCTTTAATTAACTTTAAAGTACACTTTAGAATTAGTGTTAAATTTTGTTAGAAATTTGAAATGTGAGGATTCTGCCTGTGCATATGAACAAATAACTTCTGCTTTAGGGGTTTTCTTGGGTAAATTCAGCTGTCTTACTAACAATCTCCATAGCTGATGTTGAGATTAAAGTTATCAATTTGCTTTATCTTTATCCTTTGGGAGAGCTACAATCTTTGAATAAGAGTTTGTGTCTGGTATCATATTTTAGTTGTGGTCCCAGTTTTCATAGCATAGAAATACATAATAGATGAATTCAAGTAATACTACTACTTTAAAATTATGAAATCTTTCTCTTGGCACAAACATGCATTTCATAGTTATGATTTTCCAACTCAGATTATTAGTGACAACAGATAGCCGTGAAGGGGTAGGACATTTCTGTTCCACTCAGACTGGGTGGAGGTAATTGAAAGCTGACTATAAGACAATTACATTTATTCAGGAAAAAGAAAGGCAGAATAATTCCTTAAAGAGAAGTCTTTAAGACTTACTGTCATCAAAACTGAGCTGTTAAAGTAATTTTCCTCTTTAAATTGTGGCATTCCCCCTCCCCTCAAAAGGACTTGAATTTTCTTAACACTCTGCTTCCGTACATTGAATAATCACACTCTTAGTAGGTGTTAAATATATACCAATTCCAACTACTTCATTAGAAAATAGAGATCTTCAAAGAGGAAAATCGCTAGTGAGTTATAATTGTAAGTAAATATAGTTTCAGAAAGAGTTTTATCCAACCTAATGGATTGGTCTACCTTCTTTCAGTCTTTCAAACCAGTTAGAAGTTAAGATTTGTAGAACAAGGTACTTTGGGGCAGTTACCACGTAAAGCCTTGTGTTTAAACCAAAATTACTCTTGGAAACATTACAAGCTATTTGTCATCTTTTGCCTATTTATAATACCTAGAGAGATCTCTTGAACTAGTCTCCAGAGTTAGTAAACAGAGGACAGTTTATCAGGATGATTCTTTAAACATTGATTCTAATTTTTCTGTACAAATTTTAATTTATTCTTTTAATTTTTACTAGTTACTTTTATGCTTACATTACCATATCACTTATACCCAGACATTAATCCCAACCTTAAATTGTCAAATGGCTGTTTCCTCATATATTTTTACTATTTAATCTATAATCACTTACTAGATCTTTTAGTGAACTTAATAAATGCCTTTCCTCTATGAAAATACAAAAAGGACAAAGCAACACCCTCATACTTCTTGCATTTTGGTAGTGGGTTTGTTTTGAGATTACGCTTCATGACTGATTCATCACTGGAAAGGCATCTCAGTATCAATTCCACTTAATCGAAAATGGTTTGTGTTCCATGTGTGTTCTCCAACATTTAAACCAGTAGACTTAAATGATAGCATCAAAACTTTCCTTTGGCTTCATGGTTTATTATGGCCTAATCCTTTATACAATTTAGACATTCTATGAGTTATACAGAGCTACTAACACTTTCGTAATTTTTGTTTTCACTTTGTAATATCTCCTGTGGTTTAAAGTTCATACATCCAACATTTTCTCATAGCACTTAAGAGCCAAAGCTCTTTTCTGAGTACAGATTTGCATCTAACTGATGATGCATAATGCCTGCAACAATTCCGAATTTTCTTTAAGATTAAACATCCAATTGTTAAAAATTCAAAGTATGATGACTTTCCCTCACTTGCTTCTGCTATATAAAGCAACTGAATTTCACTTTAGCAACATATGTGAAGGAAATATACTTATCAGGGGATTCATTCATGTCTACTGCCATTCAATACCTGCCAAAGACTCTTTTAAGACACTAACATTTGAGGACAGCCTACAAGACATTTTTAATATCCATCAGAAAATATTTTCCAAGTTCTATCCCAGTATTAAGAGTACATAAAAAAAAAGTGTCTGGACCTTCTGTTTCAGTCTTCTATATTGATTTAATATAATACCCTGTACTTCACAGAAGAATTCTTTAAGTCCTAGCCATTAAAACAGTGATTCTGCATCTTTTGGAAAATTTTATAAGAAGTTATTACTAGAATAATTAAAATTAATTAAGACACATTTGTGACAGTTAAAGATATTTTCTACTCTATTGTTAAATGTCATGGAGTAAAATTCCCAGTTGATTTCTGAGGAAAAGATGTATATTTACATGTGAATTACTATAATTTGTGAGTAGCACAATATCTGTTTGCCTTTTTTGGCCTTGATTTTCAAAAATGTATAATCATTTATAACAATATTGGTAATTTTTTAATCTCGGGCTTGATGATTCCTATATCTGTGGTTTAAATTTATTTTTAAATTTCATAATGTTCTTCCCTTTTTCCTGTATATTTAATTTTATTCTTCCCAAAGTCTTATTGGAAGAGAGTGGAGTATGCATGATGAGTAAACTGAGATGAGAGAAATAAATACATTGTGAATATAGAAAGAAAAAAAGCCCACATAGAAATACAAGAGAAGAAAAAGACCTACAAAAAACTCCCAAAACAACTACAAAAATGGCAATAGGAACATACATATCGATAATTACCTTAAATGTAAATGGATTAAATGCTCCAACCAAAAGACACAGACTAGCTGAACGGGTACAAAAACAAGACCTGTGTATATGCTGTCTATGAGAGACCCACTTCAGACCCAGGGACACATATAGACTGAAAGTGAGGGGATGGAAAAAGATATTCCATGCAAATGGAAAAGAAAGTTGGAGCAGCAATACTCATATCAGACAAAATAGACTTTAAAATAAAGACTATTACAGGAGACAAAGAAGGACATTCCATAATGATCAAGGGATCAATCCAAGAACAAGATATAACAATTGCAAATATTTATGCACCCAACATAGGAGCACCTCAATATATAAGGCAAGGGCTAACAGCCATAAAAGGGGAAACTGACAGTAACACAATAATAGTGGGGGACTTTAACACCCCACTTACACCAACGAACAGATCATCCAGACAGAAAATTAATAAGAAAACACAAGTCTTAAATGACACATTAGACCAGATAGATTAATTAATATTTACAGGACATTACATCCTAAAGCAGCAGAATACATTTTCTTCTCAAGCGCACATGGTACATTCTCCAAGATAGATCACATCTTGGGTCACAAATCAAGCTTTAATAAATTTAAGAAAATTGAAATCATATCGAGCATCTTTTCCAACCACAACACTATGAGAATAGAAATCAATTACAAAAAAACAAAACTGTAAAAAAACCCCACAAACACATGGAGGCTAAACAATATGCTACTAAATAACCAATGGATCACTGAAGATATTGAAGAGGAAATAAAAAAAATACCTAGAAACAAATGACAATGAAAACATGATGACCCAAAACCTATGGGATGCAGCAAAAGTAGTTCTAAGAGGGAAGTTTATAGCAATGCAATCCTACCTCAAGAAAGAAGAAAAATCTCAAATAAACAATCTAACCTTACACCGAAGGCAACTAGAAAAAGAAGAACAAACAAAACCTAAAGTTAGTAGAAGGAAAGAAATCATAAAGATCAGAGCAGAAATAAATGAAAGAGAGACAAAGAAAATAACAGCAAAGATCAATGAAACTAAAAGCTGGTTCTTTAAGAAGATAAGCAAAATTTCCAAACCTTTAGCCAGACTAACCAGGATGAAAGGGACAGGACTCAAATCAATAAAATTAGAAATGAAAAAGGAGTTACAGCTGACACCGCAAAAATACAAAGGATTATAAGAGTCTACTAAAAGCAACTCTATGTCAATAAATTGGACAACCTGGAAGAAATGCACAAATTCTTAGAAATGTACAACCTTCTATGACTGAACCAGGAAGAAACAGAAAACATAAACAGATGAATCACAAGCAATGAAATTAAAACGGTGATTAAAATCTTCCAACAAACAAAACTCCAGTACCAGATGGCTTCACAGGAGAATTCTATCAAACATTCAAAAAAGAGCTAACACTTATCCCTCTCAAACTCTTCCAAAAAATTGCAGAGGGAGGAACACTCTCAACTCATTCTATGAGGCCACAATCACCCTGATACCAAAACCCGACAAAGATATCACAAAAAAAGAAAATAACAGGCCAATATCACTGATGAACATAGATGTAAAAATCTGGAACAAAATATTGAATACTGGCGAACAGAATCCAAAAAACATTAAAAAGATGATACACCATGATCAAGTGGGAGTTATCCCAGGGATTCAAGGATTCTTCAATGTATGCAAATCAATCAATGTGATACACCATATTAACAAACTGAAAAATGAAATCATATGGTCATCTCAGTAGATGCAGAAAAAGCTTTTGACAAAATTCAACACCCATTTATGATAAAAACTCTCCAGAAGGTGGGTATAGAGGGAACCTATGCCAACATAAAAAAGGCCATATACTACAAACCCACAGCAAACATCATTCTAAATGGTAAAAAACTGAAAGCATTTCCTCTAAGATCAGGAACAAGACAAGGATGTCCACTCTTGTCACTTTTATTCAACATAGTTTTGGAAGTCCTAGCCACTACAATTAAAGAATAAAAATAAATAAAAGGAATCCAAATCAGAAAAGAAGAAGCAAAACTGCCACTGTTTGCAGATGACATGATACTATACATAGAAAATCCTAAAGACGCCATGAGAAAATTAATAAAGCTAAACAATGAATTTGGTAAAGTTGCAGGATACAAAATTAATACACAGAAATTGCTTGCATTTCTACAAACTAACAATGAAAGATCAGAAAGGCAAATTAAGGAAACAATCCCATTAACCACTGCAACAAAAAGAATAAAATACCTAGGAATAAATCTACCCAAGGAGGCAAAAGAAGTGTACGCAGAAAACTATAAGATACTGATAAAAGAAATCAAACATAACAAAAACAGATGGAGAGATATACCATGTTCTTGGATTGGAAGAATTAATATTGTCAAAATGACTACACTACCCAAAGCAATCTACAGATTCAATGCAATCCCTATCAAATTACCAATAGCATTTTTCACAGAATTAGAACCAAAAATGTTTACAATTTGTATGGAAACACAAAAGACCCCATAAAGCCAAAGCAATCTTGAGAAAGAAAAATGGAGCTGGAGGAATCAGGCTCCCTGACTTCAGAGTATACTACAAAGCTACAGTAACCAGGACAGTATGGTACTGCCACAAAAACAGAATTATAGATCAATAGAACAGGATAGAAAGCCCAGAGATAAACCCATGCACCTATGGTCAACTAATCTATGAGAAAAGAGACAAGAATATACAATGGAGAAAAGACAGTCTCTTTAATAAGTGGTGCTGGGAAAACTGGACAGCTACATGTAAAAGAATGAAATGAGAACACTCCCTAACACCATACACAAAAATAAACTCATAATGCATTAAAGACCTAAATGTAAGGCCGGACACTATAATACTTTTAGAGGAAAACATAGGCAGACCCTCTTTGACATAAATCACAGCAAGACCTTTTTTGACTCACCTCCTAGAGTAATGAAAATAAAAACAAAAATAAACAAATGGGACCTAATGAAACTTAAAAGCTTTTGCACAGCAAAGGAAACCACAAAAAAGACAAAAAGACAACCCTCAGAATGGGAGAAAATATTTTCAAATGAAGCAACTGACAAGGGATTAATCTCCAGAATATACAAACAGCTCATGAAGCTCAATATCAAAAAAACAAACAACCCAACCCAAAAATAGGCTGAAGAGCTAAATAGACATTTCTCCAAAGAAGATACAGAGATGGCCAATGAAAAGATGCTCAACATCACTAATTATTAGAGGAATGCAAATCTAAACTACAATGACGCATCAACTCACACCAGTCAGAATGGCCAGCATCAAGAAATCTACAAACAATAAATGATGGAGAGGGTGTGGTGGAAAGGGCACCCCCCTACACTGTTGGTGGGAATGCAAATTGGTGCAGCCACTATGGAGAACAGTATGGAGGTTACTTAAAAAACTAAAAATAGAGCTACCATATGACCCAGAAATCCTACTCCTGGGCATATACCCAGAGAAAACCATGATTCAAAAAGATACATGCACCCTAATGTTCATTTAGGTCACCACAGAGCATTGAGTAGAGTTCCCTGTGCTATACAGTAGGTTCTCATTAGTTATCTATGAGAACTATTTACAATATTCAGGACACTGAAGCAACCTAAATGTCCATCAACAGAGGAATGGATAAAGAATATGTGGTACATATATACAATGGAATATTACTCAGCCATGAAAAGGAACAAAATAATGCCATTTGCAGAGACATGGATGGATCTACAGACTGACATACAGAAGTAAGTCAGAAAGAGAAAAATAAATATTGTATAATATCGCTTATATGTGGAATCTAGAAAAAATGGTACAGATGAACTTATTTGCAATGCAGAAATAGAGAGACAGACGTAGAGCACAAACGTATGGATACCAAGGTGGGGAAGGGAGGGTGGGATGAATTAGGAGATTGAGATTGACATATATACACTACTATGTATAAAATAGATAACTAATGAGAACCCATTGTATAGCACAGGGAACTCTACTCAGTGCCCTGTGGTGACCTAACTGGGAAGGAAACCCAAAAAAGAGGAGATATATGTATACATATAGCTGATTCCCTTTGCTGTACAGCAGAAACTAACACAACATTGTAAAGCAACTGTATTTCAATAAAAATTAATTAAAAAACCCCCAAAAACCCAATCAAAAAATGGGCAAAAGGTCTAAATTGACATTTCTCCATAGAAGACATACAGATGGCCAACAGGCCCACAATAAGATGTTCAACATCGCTAATTATCAGAGAAATGCAAATCAAAACTACAATGAGGTGTTACCTCACTCCAGTCGGAATGGTCATAATCAGAAAGTCTACAAATATTAAATGCTAGAGAGGATGTGGAAGAAAGGAACCCTCCTACACTGTTGGTGAGAATGCAAACTGGTACAGCCCTCCTGGAAAACAGTATGGGGTTCCTTAAAAAACTAAAAACAGAGTTACCATATGACCCTGCAATCCCACTCCTGGGGATATATCCAGAGAAAATTATAATTCAAAAAGATACATGCAGGGCTTCCCTGGTGGCACAGTGGTTGAGAGTCCCCCTGCCGATGCAGGGGACACGGGTTCGTGCCCACATAGCAGGACTATTTACAATAGCCAAGACATGGAAGCAACCTAAATGTCCATTGACAGATGAATGGATAAAGAAGATGTGATACACACACACACACACACACACACACACACACACACTGGAATATGACTCAGCCTTAAAAAGAAGGAAATATTGCCATTTGCAGTAACACGGATGTACCTAGAGATTATCATACTAAGTGAAGTAAGCCAGACAGAGAAAGACAAATATCATTTGATATCACTCATATGTAGAATCTGGAAAAAAAAAGATACAAATGAACTTATTTACAAAAACAGAAAGACTCACAGACAGAAAACAAACTTATGGTTACCAAAGGGGAAAGGGTTGGGGAGAGATAAATAGGAGGTTGGGATTAACCTTCCAACCAACAAGGACCTAATGTAGCACCAGGGACTACACTCAGTATTTTATTATAACCTTTGTAATAACCTATAAGGGAAAATAATCTGAAAAAGAATATATATATATACACATATATATAAAACTGAATCACTGTGCTGTATACCTGAAACTAACAGGACATTTTAAATCAACTATACTTCAATTAAAAAAAGGCTTTCATTGAATAAGTTAAACAGGCAAAAAAAAAAAAAACACCGTGAAAAAAGAAATAAATCCTGCAATGTAATATATACCATAATTACTAATGGAAATCATAATTATCAACATGAAAAATGTTAGCTTCTCTTTTAAGAGAGAAGAGAGTCTTTGTCTCAAAAGTTAAAAATTATAATTAGTAATAATTGCTGATTTTTTGTTGATAATAATTGTCAAAAAAGAGAGTAGCTGTCTTTGTCAATGTATTTATCATATAAAGATTTTTGTGGGGCTTCCCTGGTGGCGCAGTGGTTGAGAGTCCGCCTGCTGATGCAGGGGACACGGGTTCGTGCCCCGGTCCGGGACGATCCCACATGCCGTGAAGCGGCTAGGCCCGTGAGCCATGGCCGCTGAGCCTGCGCGTCCGGAGTCTGTGCTCTGCAACGGGAGAGGCCACAACAGTGAGAGGCCCGCGTACCGCAAAAAAAAAAAAAAAAAGATTTTTGTGGAGGAAAAAAAAATCAGTGTGGCCTGCTGAGAGTTTAGTTTGTGGTGTTAAAGTCACATAAATATTTATCAAAAAGAAACGAAGTCTCTCACGAACATACATCTGCTACTGAAGAGCTGTGACTCACACATCATGTGTCTTTTCTTGACAAACGGCATGTCAGAAAGGAATGCTTAAAAAGATGAAAAATTAAAAAAATATAAACTCCTATGAAGCACATTAAAATCATGGGTACATAATAATACAACTAGGTCTCATCAAAGGATTCTGGAAAAATATCTGGAGCACATATGGAATAAGACAGCAATTAGGTTGCTTTTTTAAGGTGAAACAGATTTATAATATCTTCATTATAATCCCCATATATTAATATCAGGAATTTCTAGGAGTGATTATTATCCACGATATTAAAAAGAAAACAAATGTGTCTTTCTTTGAAAAAATCAGATTTTGCACATTAATTTTGAATTGACTTAAAGTGTAAGAGTAAGTAAGATGTGTTATTTTAGCCAAGACTGAAGAATGCTTTAAATAAATCCAAATGAGAAATGGAAAGTATTAAAAAATTGCAGCTACTCTCAGTCATGCAAAAAACAGTTGTTTCTTTTCATAAATTAGATTCCTTAACATCCTTTTACGACAATCTTATAAAGAGCATAAAGTAAAAATGAATTTAAAAACCTGAATGAATTACATAATGAAATGCAACTTTGAAAGCAATTGTGCCTTAGAAATCTGTTTACAACCATTACAAACTTAGAATATTTATACAGTCTCTGTTTCTGAATCTATGTCTGTCTCTCTTTGTCTCTGTCTCTCTCTGTCTTTCTCTCTGCTTTCTCCCTTTTTATCCAGACTCTGCTGTGTTCCAAAAAGATTTATTGATAAGATACCTTATATGGAAATATATGAAATTCAGCAAGATAACTGTCAGGGTGTAAACAGGAAAACAGAAACTGCTCTAATCATGTTTTAATAAAGTGAGTTTAATAGAAAAAATTGTTTACACAGGGGATAAACTGGAGGAGAGTCCAAATAGGGGACAGAGAGATTAGCAACAGCAGGAGGCAGCTACCATCCTCAGCTGGTAGTGCAGGGCAATAAGGCTGCGTCAGGGGATGTAAGTACTACAGTCTCCTCATAGGAACTAGACACACTGCAGGTCTGTCTGACAAGAAGGAACCGGATCCACATAACACTGAGTAAAGATAAGGGTAGTGTAATTTAGTGTAAGTGCCTGACAATTAGCTTTTTTAATTGTAATATAAGTGCCCTGCCCGACATCAAGCTTTTGATTGCTGAGGCATCCATTTCAAAGACATTCATCTCAAATAAACATATTGCCAGCTATACAACTAAATAAAGATTCAGGCCACCCGACCCATAAAGTTACTTTTAGAAAGCCCTGGGTGACCTAGATAACTGACCCCTTGAGTGATCCTTCTTTTCCCTTCCCATGCTTTAATTCCTATTCTTATGTTTTAAATTCACTGATAAAGAGTGAACTCACAAAATCCTGGGCAGCCCACCCTCAACCCCAATAAAGGCAGAACCCTAGGTCATTGCTATGTCTCTGTCTTTCTCTGTGACTTAGCTGAGTGTCCTGTGTACCCTCCAGGCCCTGTGAGTAATAAAACTTGCTTTTCAAAATTCCCTGATAGTTGTTGCTGAGGTACATCCTGCAATCATAATAAGAATCAGAAGGGTTGGTCCAGTCACAACATTGGCTCCCTCTGGAGAATGTCTATCGCAACTTGCCACAAGTAGTACAGTCCCATGTGGTACCCCAGGAAATACTAGCTGATAGCTGAGACCCAGCTAAAACATATACAAAACTGCCACAAAATTATAATAAATGATAAATGGAGGCAACTTAAAGCTTCCTTACCAACAAATCTAAGAGGAACATATAGGTAGCCGTATACAGTGACAAAATTTACTCAGAAGAGGCAGAGCTTTCCTAATGACAAAACCAGAAATGAATTTGTTCTAAGTGTTCTAACAAAAAAGACATAGTTTAAAGTAATGAATATTGTCCTCAAAATCCTTTCAGTGATGAATTTCATTCTTCATAATACTTAAAAATCTAAACAAATACTATTGAACAAGAAACTGTAGGGGTTCAGAACAAGCCTTCCCCAAAATGTGTCGCTTTTGCAAGAGGATCATTTTGAGCTAAAGACAGTCTAGACCCTGCAGGTTCAAGAGAAACTACTGTCCATCCCTTAACTACCTAGAAGAAATTAAATGGGGGATTTTTCCCGGAAAAAGAGTTATTACCAGAAATAAATTTTATCTAAGTGGTCCCATCTATAAGGCAGGTAAAAATCTAATTATCAAACACCTGCTCATCTTATCATCCTGTGAATGACCCTCTTGTCCTTGGAAGCCCCAGGCTCCTATCCGATTCCTTAAATGATGGCATATATATCTCATTTTATCTTTCTGTCTCTGAACCTCTCATGTGTGTGGGATTTCCATATGTACAAAATTAGGTTTAATTCTCTCCTGTTAATCTGACTCATGTCAATTTAATTCTTAGACCAGCCAGAAGAACCTAGAAGGGTAGAGAACAGTTTTTTTTCCTTTCTGACAGTTTTGGTACCCAATGTAGGGCACTCACTGGCTGGAAAAAAGTGCTTTCTCCCAAAGACTACTGCAGATGAAGACATTCTGGGACATCTGACAACAGCAGGCAGAAGGTCAGATTTCTTGCCATGTCAGTCTCTCATATCTCTGCCTGCTGTAGGGTCCGTTGGAAGTAAGAGTGGTAAGAGTTTCCCCCCACCCCTCTCTTTTCCAAATTCAGATTACCGAAAGAAAGTATATGTGGAGCTGGTTCTTTGGGCAAAAGGGACTCTAGAAAATATCTGGGATGAGTATACTCTGGTTTTCTGTTGATCCCATTCCTCCCAGAGACGGTCATTGTTTTCTCTCTGATCTCTGCCAGCCAGGGGATACAAATGCACCTGGTGAGCAGCTGAGTAGGCTGCGGATCTAAGCTTAGGGAACTAAAGAAATGGGTGACTTGTGGGTTGGTGAGCCACCCTATTGTACTCAGTGAGGGGAAAACGTGATTCCCTGTGTTTTGGAACAGCTGCTTAAAAACAGAGCCCCTCATAGTAACTGACTTTACTTTCTTAGGCTAACTCTGAGAGTGAACCTCCTGGATCTTGTGAGGGCTGAATCATTTACACTGTCTCATGGGACAGCTCTTACCTACATGGTTAAGCCATAAAAAGGCTTATTGGTTTGAGTTGCTATTAAGATTAACAGATCCTGCTCATCAATGGCCACATAATGGATTCTTTGAATTGGCTAAATTAAAAAAAATTTTTTTTGAGACCTCTCATATTGGTATAATGGCTAGGTGTTAGAATTCCTTTAGTAAGATGGAAGGATAGACATTAGAACAAAAATAAAAGTCCACTCACATCCCTTTCTATTTGCCTTCAAACATTTGCAAATACTGCTTTGAGACTGGTATCTAGAATTCTTATTGACTGGCTACTTTCAGAACTCAGAAACTGGGATTATAGTCTAATCACTAACCATTGTTTCTCTTTTGTTTTCATAGAAATACCTCTTATTAAATACCTGATTACTTGCACCATAGGCCTAGCTTTGGAAGTGTACCTGCATCACCACCTACTGAAACGAGATACAACTATTTAACTGAACTGACCTGTTCTCAGGACTAACAGACTAAGGGACTTTTCCCATACAAAGAGTTATTCCTGGAGATAAGTTTTATCTAAATGATTCCATCTATATGGCAGGGCAAACGTCTAATTATCAAACATCTGCTTTTCTTCTTATATTCCTGTGAATTACCCTCCTGTCTTTGGAAGCCCCAGGTCCCTATCCCATCCCTTAGCTCAGGATGGTATATATACATCATTTACTTTCTGTCTCTGAACCTCTCATGTATGTGGAATTCTCTTTCATCTGAAACTGAATTTGATTTTCTCTTGTTAATCTGTCTCATGTCAATTTAATTCTTAGACCAGCCAGAAGAACCTAAAAGGGTAGAGGAAAGTTTTTTCCTTCCCAATAAAACATTTCAGAGAAATCTTTTCTAAGAGGAAAATGCACCCAATAAGATCCAGGTAGACTGTTCTCTGGTCATCCAGATTCTAGATTAATCCAGGGACTGATTTAGAAGAGGGATTGGGATGCAAATTCATCAGCTACTGTTCAATAATGATGAACCTTTGATAAAGATTAAGTGAAAGAAACTCAAGATTAAACTTCCAAGTATTTTTGTAGAGCTATTTACTGTTGTCAGTCTAGTCTGGAGATTTTGTGCTTTAGTAAGCAGTTGACCTGGATTAAGAGCCAAACACACGTTATGTAATTATGATACAGCAGAACATGATAGCCCGAAATGGGAAGATAGTTGCATATGATTAATGGTTTACCTACATTACTATTTTAAAAATTTCAAGGTATTAATAGCTAATAACAATTTCATTCCTATTTAGAATGATAAAATTATCCAGATTTAGTGTGTAATGTAATTTATTCAGTAATCCTTGGTTTTTCCTTTCTCTATTAATTAGCTGAAATATGTCCTTTCTTTTCTATGACATTTTTTTCTTTTCTTCTTTTCCAGAGTTTTCAACTAATTGGTGGGTGGACCAGAGCTACAAAACCCTCGGGTGTCTAATAGTATAAGCATTTGGTTTCATTATATTATTGCTAATAGTTACATATCATAGCTAAAGTCTGCTAGGAAACTAGCATAGGCCCCAAATTAAAAAAAAAAAAAAAGACCTGAAAGGTCAATATCCAAGTATATACAATCTTCTTTTGCATATAGTATTAGTGAAATAAACTATCTTATAATTACTGTTGTCTGCACACTGTATGATTCTCTCAGAAAATATTATTTGCCAACTCCCACAAAATTCATTATGTATTTGGTGTTACATATTAAAAACTCTCTCATCCTTCTTTTTACCAAGAATGTAAAAAAGTCTGATAAAACATATCTGAACATTCTCTTAGTGTGGTAATATCTTTTGTTCCCTAGAAAATAACAATCCATTCCCCTTTGCAGAATCATGCCAAGTTCAGTAACCATGTAGAGCAAGTGATAACTATTGAGAAATATAAGAATTATCTTAGAATACTATTACTTAATATTGGAAAAAACAATATTTTTAAAAAGAGATAGCAAAAGTTCAGGGATTTATAATATTAAACAAAACTAGCTTTGACTTTTCTTTCGTTACCCATAAGTGACCTTTTCTAGATGCGTTTTAAGTAAAGCAGCAGAGGCCTATGGTTAAGAACCCTGATTCAGAAACCCAGCTACTGGTGCTGAATCTGGCTTGGTCACTTACTAGCTGTGCAACCTTGGGAAATTTACCTTATTTCTCTTGCTCCAGTTTTCTTAACTGCAAAATAGAGGCTGTATTAGACACTTCTTCATTAGTTCTTACCAGGTATTAATATTAGTTAATATCTGTAAATTGCTTAAAACATTGTCTGGCACACAGTAAGTGCCACTAAATGCTGTTAAATTAAAACCTTCAGTATATTTGTTTTTAAAAATTAACAGTAAAATTATCTGCTTATTTATAGTGTATAAACTTATAATATTTTATATGATTCTAACCAGGCTAAAGTGCTCTAGGAATATTTTACAATGTTTTCATATTCATAAATAATCAACCACTGACCTATAGGTGGTTCCCTGTGAGCAATGTGACTTATCAGATGAAGGCAAAATTGTTGTCTTTACCACATTTAACTATTCTTACCACCCCATTTTGTTAGAACCAAAAAAAAAAGAAAAAGGGAGAAAGAAAGAGTCAAAGTAGATGGTAGATGTCTGAAGCTCTCTACATGCACAGAGTTAGGAAAAAATATGTGTCTCAAGACAAAAACACAGCTGAAGTATGGTTACGGCTAAATGCCTCAAATATAAACTTTTTGTTAAGTACTTAAATAAGTTCTACATCTGGCTGGTCATTTATTATTCACCCTACTTCTTAGGGGGAATATTGCAAATGACAAAGCATATGTTGATTTGGGATCATTTCAATAAAAACTCTTTCTTATGCAAATATTTACCTTAAATTCCTTAAAGCTACTAATGAAGGCGAAGATTTTGAACAGACAATAGAGTATTGCAAACCCTGTGCATATTGAGGGCCTAGGTTTTCAAAGTTAAACTGAAATTCTTATTGTGTAATATTTAAGAAATCAGTTATATTGTTTAAATCTTGTTAAAGTACGCATGTGTTGCTTTATAGGCAGGAAAAAAAGCTATATACAGAGAGAGAGGTTCAAACAAAAGTTAAACATGTACTCCTATAGTAGCAGTAGTAGTAGAGCTGTAATTTTTACTGTACTAAATGCTTTCCACATATTATCTTATTTAATCTCAGCAATAACCATGAGGTAGGCAGCATTTTTCTTAATTCATAAAAAAAGAAAATTGAGGCTAAAATGTATTAACTATCAAAAATTATCTTACTTATTATTATGTTTGCCTGATTACTATACATCTTTCTCACTAGAATGTAGTCTCCAGAACTTGCTCTGTGTTTTCCTGACCATATCCTCAGTGTCTAGAATAACTTCTTGCACTTAAGTACTGAACTAGCAGAATGAATAAGATGATCATGCATTGGACATTCATTCAGCCACCAAATTTAAAAAACAACAGCAACAATAAAAATGTCAAGCCAGTAAAGCAATTATTTCAGGCAAATACAGGACTCCAGAATGACTCCAAAATATAAAATGGAGATGTAGTGGTGTTTCACATAAGGAGAGTATACGGAGAAAACTTGTCTTTGCCTCAACTGATGCCAGTTTTTCTGTCCTAGTTGTCCAGAGTGTACAACTTGAGATGTTAGACTTTATTGGGAGACCCCTTTCAAGTGGCCAATTTGGCATTGTGCATGTTCCTGTTGGGGGGAAAAGCCATTGATACATACTCTCTCTCCTCTCAGAGAATGGCATTTTGGCCAGCCCACACTCAATATGTACATCCAGCATGTTCAAACTCTCCTACTTGATAAGTTCCTTCTATGCTGAGTTGGGTGTGGCCTCTAGGGATGACCTGCCTTCCATAGTCTTTCAGGTGATACCTGACTGCTAAGGAAAGGTTTATCCCTCATCTCCACATTTGTTTCAGTTACCTATTTGCTCTTAGGAGATTTCTGAACTGAGTTGCAGCTGATACCTCTGAAATGCGGGCCCCATAGTTCAAGTCAGAACCAGTAGCACCACATGTACTCCCCCAGGCATTGTCCTTCTTCAGCTTTTGAAAGGCTTGTGTAGCTTCAAGGCCTTGACCAGCAGTAGTGGATCATGCCTCTAATATTCAATTTCTTTATATTCTTTATCCTTTTTAGGAAGATTTAACTGGGTGGGTACAAGTTCCAGTTGTTTCCTTTCTATCTTTAGTGCACTTGGACTACAACTGGGTCAGAATGCTTTCTTTCGATTTCCTTTCCCCTTTTCTTTCTTACTCCAATATCTGTCCTGCCTTCCACTTTCATAATGTTCTATTTGTTGTCTTGGGTTATCTCCTATAGGGTAAATAATGAAAATTAGTTCAATGACTCTCCAAACCACCCACTGTCCAAACAACTCTTTTCACCTTGAAGTTCTTGATTTGAAAGAATGACACCCAGGAGATATTCTCCCATTAAAACATAACCTCGGCCTGGAATCAATCTGTCTCTTTCCATCTCTCTCCTCTATGTTTAATGTGTCTCTTTTTGTGGACCTTCCCTCAGAGGCCTAATGTCACACATCCTTTAGGCATAGGCAGTATTTGTAGTTCCACTTATAATATCATCTTGAAAATCATTTACTAATGCCTTGAATATTTTATTCCAATATTCTAAGTCTTCCCCTCTAAAGTCAGTGAATTGTTTTCTGTAACCATGTGGCTAAAAGTCTCAAACTTTAAGGAGACAGCTTCCAAATTGCTCTTATTATGGAAATTTAAGAAACACTTCTCAACTATTTTTTTGGATCTTAGCTTGCTTTGGAAGAATGATCCAATCTATTCTTTCAGACTTTGCTCCACTTGGGAGTCAATATGATTTAGTAACAGCCAACACATTTTCCTCCTTTATTTATCTCTTTATGAGTAATTAGATCTGAAAGCATTAACTTTCCATTCAATATATTTTTTTCAATTTATTTCTCTAAACATTGGACATCAATCTTTTCCCAAATGATATCTTTGTTTTCTTCCATCATCTTGTCTTCCTTTCTTTCCCTCCCTTCCATCCTCCTTTCCTTCCTTCCTTCCTTCCTTCTCTCTCCTTTGCTCTTTCTTGTTCTCTCTTTCTCTTACTCATCAACTGCTCCTTTCTCATTTAAGCATCTTTTACAAATCACCACATTTTCTCTTTGAGGAAACCTGATTCCTAGGCACAGTGTTTCATCAAAGCCCTGTTTAATTACTTTCTATGCGTGGGTTTGGATAATTTCTCTCAGTTCTCTTTTAACCCAAGAAGATTGTATATTCCCTTTATAATATACACCTATATTCCTTTCATTTGTTCATTGATGAAAACTATAATGTTTCTCTGGGTGAATTTGAGACCTAAAAGTCTCTGATTTCTGATTCAAAGAAATGGAAATATATCCCATGCTCTTGGATTGGAAGAATTAATATTGTTAATATGGCCATACTACCCAAAGCAATCTATAGATTTAATGTGACTCCTATCAAATTACCCATAACACTTTCACAGAACTAGGACAAATAATCCTAAAATTTATATGGAACCATAAAAGACCCAGTATTGACAAAGCAATCCTGAGGAAAAAGAACAAAGCAGGAGGCATAACATTCCCAGACTTCAGACAGTACTACAAAGAAGGCTATAGTAATTAAAACAGTGTGGTATTGGCACAAAACAGACATATGGATCAATGGAACAGAGTAGAGAGCCCAGAAATAAACCCACACACCTACAATCAATTAATCTTCAACAAAGGAGGCAAGGATATACAATGCAGAAAAGACAGTCTCTTCAGGAAGTGGTGCTGGGAAAGTCGGACAGCCGCATGTAAATCAATAAGGTTAGAACACACCCTCACACCATACACAAAAATAAACGCAAAATGGCTTAAAGACTTAAATATAAAACATGACACCATAAAACTGTTAGAAGAGAACATAGGCAAAATATTATCTGACATAAATCATACCAGTGTTTTCATATGTCAGTCTCCCAGGGCAACAGAAATAAAAGCAAAAAATAAACAAACAGAACCTAATCAAACTTACAAGCTTTTGTACAGCAAAGGAAGCCATAAACCAAACAAAAAGACAACCTATAGACTGGGAGAAAATATTTGCAAATTTTGTGACCAACAACGGCTTCATTTCCAAAATATATAAACAGCTCATACAACTCAACAACAAAAAAACCAAACAACCTGATAAAAAAATGGGCAGAAGACCTAAATAGACATTTCTCCAAAGAAGACATACAGATGGCCAACAGCACATGAAAAGATGCTTAATCTTGTTAATTATTAGAGAAATGCAAACCAAAACTATAATGAGGTACCATCTCTCACCAGCCAGAATGGCCATCATTAAAAAGTCTGCAAAAAACCAATGCTGGAGAGGATGTGGAGAAAAGGGAACCCTCCTACACTGTAGGTGGGAGTGTAAATTGGTGTAGCCACTGTGGAGAACAGTACGGAGGTTCCCCCAAAAACTAAAAATAGAGTTACCATATGACCCTGCAATCCCACTCCTGGGCTTGTATCCTGAGAACTAATTTGAAAAGATACATGCACACCAATGTCCATAGCAGTACTATTTACAATAGCTAAGACATGGAAACAACCTGAATGTCCATAGACAGATGAATGGGTAAAGAAGATGTGGTACATATATACAATGGAATACTACTCAGCCATAAAAAGAGTGAAATCATGCCATTTGCAGCAACATGGATGGACCTAGAGATTATCATACTAAGTGAAGTAAGTCAGAAAGAGAAAGACAAATACCATATGATACCACTTATATGTGGAATCTAAAATATGACACAAATGAACTTATATACAAATCAGAAACAGACTCATAGACAAAGACTTGTGGTTGCCAAGGGGGAGGGCAGGTGGAGAAATGGATAGATTGGGAGTTTCGGATTAGCAGATGCAAACTATTATGTATAGAATGGATAAACAACAAGGTCCTACTATATAGCACAGGGAACTGTATTTAATATCCAGTGATAAACCATAATGGAAAATAATATGAAAATGAATGCATGTATATGTATAACTGAATCACTTTGCTGTGCAGTAGAAATGATCACATTGTAAGTCAACTATACTTCAATAAAATACATTTTTTAAAAAAGTCTCTGATTTAAAGGATGTTATCAGAATTTATGTAATTAACAAATTCAAGGCCAACTTAAGCCCATAAGGTGGAAGGTGAACCTTAAAATCCTGTGGACAGTCACATGAAGCTAAGGGTTTAGCTCTTGCACTTTCAGATTAAAATGCACAATGGAATTTGGAGCAGCTAGTCTAGCACTGCCTGACAAGTCTGGCAGTAACAACTGAAACTGGAACTTCACTCACAGTGCCCTATAGCACACATGGAAATTGGGTATAGCCTAAAATCCTGGCCTGTACAACCCAGACACATGGTGTTGCTTTTATTCTTTGACTCAGTGTTAACTGGAATGGGTGCAAGTGGTTCCAGCCAGGGGATGACACTTTTTGTTTTCTATAGTAAGTGTCCTTATTTCATGGGTCAGGAAACAAATGTGGACATTCTGGAATTGTTACATATATCTATTACCACTGTACATTCTGGGTAATTAATTTTCCACAGTACTGTAAGTGTTCAATGTTGAGATATTGTAAATATCCTATTGACATGCTGTATGTAGTATCACTTTTTAAGGTTATGCTCTGTTTACAAATATGTACTCAATATGTAACATCATAAAAATATATTTGATTTTCATATTAACCTTTATCTTTAACCTTTCCAATTTATTAATTCTAAGTTCTAATTCTAATAGTTTAATTCTAAAAAACTTGAAATCATAGAATAGTATAATAGTACACTCCATACATTCTTTAAAGATTTTTCATTCATACAATCATGTTGACTATAAATAATGAGTTTTTTGCTTTCCTTTCTTATTTTTACTGGCTAAGATATTCAGAACAATGATCAGTAGGAACGATGATAAAGAGTATTCTTATCTTACTTCTAAACTTGGGGTGTGAAGGATATTTTCCAATACTTCATAAATATATGTGCCTGTTTTTCAAAACAAATTTAAGTATGTATTTTTTCTGGGGTTTTTTCCTAAATTTTTATTGAAGTATAGTTGCTTTACAATGTTGTGTTAGTTTCTGCTGTAAAGCAAAGTGAATCAGTTATACATATACATGTATCTACTCGTTTTCAGATTTCCTTCCCATTTAGGTCACCACAGAGCATTGAGTAGAGTTCCCTGTGCTATACAGTAGGTTTTTATTAGTTACCTATTTTATATATAGTAGTGTAAATATGTCAATACTAATCTCCCAATTCATCCGATCCCCTCTTCCCCTCTTGGTAACCATAAGTTTGGTTTCTACATCTGTGACTCTATTTCTGCTTTGCAAATAAGTTCATTTGTACATTTTTCTAGATTCCACATATAATCAATATTATATGATATTTGTCTTTCTCTTTCTGACTTACTTCACTCTGTATGACAATCTCTAGGTTCATCCATGTTGCTGCAAATGGCGTTATTTTATTCCTTTTTATGGCTGAGTAGTAGTCCATTGTATATATGTACCACATCTTCTTTAGCCATTCCTCTGTCAATGGACATATAGGTTGCTTCCATGTCCCGGCTATTGTAAATAGTGCTGCAATGAGCTTCAGAGTGCATGTATCCTTTCGAATTATGGTTTTCTCTAGATATGTGCCCAGGAGTGGGATTACCAGGTCACATGGTGTATGCTTTTTGAAGGTTTTTGTAATACAGATGCCTTATCTCAGATTAAAAATATACTCTTTAATTGTTTGTTTCTGTATATTCAGAAATTCCACATTATATATATATGGATTCAATTAGTAAATATTTGTTTTGAATTTTTGTTATGATGCTTTTAAGAAAGACTGACTCATAATTCCCCTTTCTTGTGATGTACTTATCAGGTTTTCATATCATGCTTATGCTCATCTCATAAAGCATAATGGTTTTTCCTTCTTTTTTACATTCTTTGAAAGAGTTTATGTAATATTTTTATCATCTTGTTCCTATTGCTTTCTTGTTTAATTCAACTGGTCTACAAATATACTCTATATCATTTACATCCTTAGAAATGTATTAAGACTTCCTTTCAGCATTTTGGTAAATGTTCCATCTGCACTTGAAAATAATGATTTTACTACAATTATTGAACATGGTACCCTATACATGTCAATTAGAGCTAGTTTGTTAATGTTGTTATTTAAATCTATATCTTCACTGGTTTGTTTTTTCTACATTTTGTATCAGCTGTTTGAAAAGTCTATTAAAAATTACCATAATACTTTTTGAGTTTTCTATTTGTTTCTATAATTACATTGATTTTTGCTTTATATAGTTTGTGACTATGTTATTAGCTGCAAACACATTTAGAATTTCATATCTTCTCAATGGATTGACCCTTTTATCACTGTTAAATATCCATTGCATCTCTAGTAATGTTTCTTGCCACAGAATCTTTATCTGATATTGTATGGCTATTCAAGATTTCATTAGTTGTGGGTAGTGTTTACACAACAAATTTTTAAATATTTAAAAATTTTAAAAAATGTTTCTGTCATTAGATTTAACATGTATCTCTTGTAAGCAGAATGCAGCTGTTGATTTGTTAATGCAATCTGGCAATCTTGCTTTTGGTAGGACTTTTTAATCTATTTACTTGTAATGCAATTAGTTTTACAGCTACCGTTTTACCTTCTCCTTTACCTCCTTTCTTTCTTCATCGATTTCCTTTTAATTATCCTGATACTCTCTCAAGTTTTTTTTTTTTTATGGTTACCTTGGGGATAGCAATGTACATCCTTGACTTTCTACAGTGTGATGTACATTAGTATTTTCATCATTTCTAAGACAATGCAGAGATCTTAGATCTCCTTTTACTTCTCTCTAGTCTATTGTGCTTTTTTTCTTAATATATTGACTCATATTAATAATGTTTTATACAATCAGCATTAATTTGTATTTGCTTATTTATTTACCCTTTCTGGTGTTTCTTATTCCTTCGTGAATTTTTATGCTTCCATTATAGGTAATTTTCCCTCTGCTTGAAGAGCTCCTTTAGAAGACATCTGCTTAAACAAAATTGTCTAGGGTTTTTTTTCCCTGAAAACATCTTTATTTTGCTTTCATTTTTTTTTTTTTTTAATCACAGGGGTAAATTTTCTTTTAATAAAACAAGGTATGACACAGATAACTATTTCAAACAGAAAAATATCTGCAATAAAGTTTTACACGTTATTTTTTTTAAGTTACAGAATCTTATTTTAATTAGTGTTTTTGGTTTTTTTGGATATATACCCAGGAACAGAATTGCTAGGTCATATGATAGCTCTATTTTTAGTTTTTTGAGAACGCTCCATACTGTTTTCCACAGCAGCTGCCTAATGTACATTCCCACCAACAGTGTACAAGGGTTCCCTTTTCTTCACATCCTTACCAACATTTGTTATTTGTGTTCTTTTTGATGATAGCCATTCTGACAGGTGTGAGGTGATATCTCACTGTGGTTTTGATTTGCATTTCCCTGATAATCAGCAATGTTGAGCATATTTTCATATGCCTATTGGCCAACTGCATTTCCTCTTTAGAAAAAAAATATGTCTATTCAGTTCTTCTGCTTATTTTTTAATTGGGTTGTTTTTTTGATGTTGAGTTGTATGAGCTGTTTATATATGTTGGATATTAATCCCTATCAGTGACACCATTTGCACATATTTTCCCTCATTCAGTAGCCCGTCTTTTCATTTTGTTGATGGTTTCCTTTGCTGTGCAAAAGCTTCTAAGTTTAACTAGGTCCCATTTATTTATTTTTGCTTTTATTTCCTTTACTTTAGGAGATGAATCCAAAAAATATTGCTTGATCTATGTCAAGGAGTGTTCTGCCTATGTTTTCCTCTAGGAGTTTTACAATATCCTGTCTTACATTTGGGTCTTTAATCCATTTTGAGTTTATTTGTGTATATGGTGTTAGAGATTGTTCTGATTTCATTCTTTTACATGTAGTTGTCCAGTTTTCCCAGCACCACTTATTGAAAAAACTGTCTTTTCTCAATTTTATACTCTTGCCTCTTTCTTACAGATTAATTGACCATAAGTGTGTGAATTTACTTCTGGACTCTCTATTCTGCTCCATTGATCTATGTGTCTGTTTTTGTGCCAGTATCATGCTGTTTTGATTACAGCAGCTTTGTAGTATAGTCTGAAGTCAGGCAGAGTGATTCCTCCAGCTCTGTTTTTCTTTCTCAAGATTGTTTTGGCTATTTGGGGTCTATTCTGTTTCCATACAAATTTTAAAATTATTTGTTCTAGTTCAGTGAAAAATGCCAGTAGTATTTTGATAGGGATAGCATTGAATCTGTAGATTGCCTTGGGTAGTTTTTTTTTTTTTTTTCATTACGCGGGCCTCTCACTGTTGTGGCCTCTTCCGTTGCGGAGCACAGGCTCCAGACGCGCAGGCTCAGCGGCTATGGCTCACGGGCCTAGCCGCTCCATGGCATGTGGGATCTTCCCAGACTGGGGCACGAACCCATGTCCCCTGCATCGGCAGGCGGACTCTCAACCATTGCGCCACCAGGGAAGCCCAACCTTGGGTAGTATTTTACCAATATAAATTTTTCTAGTCCAAGAACATAGTATATCTTTCCATCTGTTTGTATTGTCTTCAATTTCTTTCATCAGTGTCTTATAGTTTTTGGAGTATAGGTCTTTTGCCTCCTTAGGTAGGTTTATTCCTAGGCATTTTATTCTTT
Organism: Neophocaena asiaeorientalis asiaeorientalis; assembly: GCF_003031525.2. NCBI lineage: Eukaryota > Metazoa > Chordata > Mammalia > Artiodactyla > Phocoenidae > Neophocaena > Neophocaena asiaeorientalis. Next base: position 237,518 of record NW_020173947.1, read on the forward strand.
TTGATGAAATGGTAAACGGGATTCTTTCTGTAATTTCTCTTTCTGATACTTTATTATTTGTGTATAGAAATGCAGCAGAGCTCTGTATATTATTTTTTTATCCTGAAATTTTACCAAATTCATTGATGAGCTCAAATAATTTACTGGTGGTGTCTTTAGGATTTTTTATGTATAGTATCATGTCATCTGCAAACAGTGACAGTTTTACTTCTAATTCAAAAAGATACATGCATTCCAATGTTCATAGCAGCATTTTTTATAATTACCAAGATATGGAAGTAACCTAAGTGTCCATCGATGCATAAATGGATGAAGAAGATGTGGTTTATATATAAAATGGAGTACTACTCAGCCATAAAAAAGAACACAATTTTGCCATTTGCAGCATCATAGATGGAATTGCAGGGCATTATGCTAAGTGAAATAATTCAGACAGGGAAGGACAAATACTGTATGATATCACTTATGTGTGGAATCTAAAACATACACACACACAAATGAGTGAATATAACAAAAAAGAAGCAGACTTACAGATACAGAGAACGAACTAGTGGTTATCAGTGTAGGGGGTACAATATAGGGGTGGGGGGGTGGGAGGTACAAACTACTGAGTATAAGATAGACTCAAGGATTTATTGTACAACATGGAGAATATAGCCAATGTTTTGTAGTAACTGTAAATGGAAAGTAACCTTTAAAACTGTATAAAAATTTTAAAAAATAAAAAAAAGCTACACTATCTTACTTTAAAGTAGATCTACCTGTTTTTCAAAGCACTATACTTTCCTAGAACATTTCCATGTAACCCTAAATACTTAAGTGCTAAAAAGAATAGATAAATCCTATTGCTAAAATATTTACTATTCCCTCTTTGGAAGAAAACAGTATCATTCCATTCCTCCACTGAAATCAAAAGAGAAAATTTATATTTAGGGATGAACAACAAAACATGACATTGTATCATATTCCTTAGGTACAGTAATGCATATTTTCATTGTGAACAAGATCAAAGATTCTGAAAAAAATTTTAGTTTTTACATAATACTATGATGCTCACTCAAAAAGGCCCAAATGAAAACTTCAGCTTGCTTCACGTATGACACATTTCTTCTGAAGTATGCTTAGCCTTTATAATCTGCGTTCACAAACAAAACATCCAACTCAGATTTGAAGGTAAAGGTTTCTGACTCAGTTACACAATTGACTCCTGACCTAAATTCTTTTTAACAGACTCTATTAACAAGTGTGTGAGACTGAAGACTTCTACCAAGGAAAATCCGATCAAATGGCATTTCACACATATCAGGTCTTACCTCAAAACAAAACTAGAACAGAGAAACAACTCACTCTAATCTTGTCTCCTGGATCTTATACAAAATCACTTATTACACCAGCAATCAAACATTCAAAATGTTCCTGAGTCTGTAGTTTCTAGAGAAAGCCAACAAAAGACTTTAAACTCTTTTTAGTAACTGATAGAAATAGCAATGGAATATTTTTCTTTGTAAATCAGATCTTAGGTAGGGCCTTGTATTCAAACCATAGTGGATGGCACAGAATTTCCATCTTCATAATAGAGACATCTGTAGCTTCATTTTGTAGCTGGTCTACAAAATGGTCTAAAGCTGACCATTACCTTAGGAATTCTCTTCAGCTTCAGTTGCTTGAATGCTTCTGAGAAACCAATCTTTGTAAGAGCTTCTATTCCTTTGAGGTTCCTGGGAAAGTGTTGAAGGAGCTCTTGCTTTCTGGTGGCAACTGGCTTGGTTGTAACACAGCACAGGAACACAAAAGTACCATGTTTCTGAAATTCTCAAAGTGTTATTATCCCTCTGTTATGTTCGTTAAGAAACATGGAGCTTCAGTCTCTGAAGAGAACTTTTTATTAAGTGCTAATTGATGTCTAAACTAAGAACAACTCACTAGCGCTGATCATTCCATGCTGATTGCAAAAGTATCTGAAGCATTTAAGGACAAATATCTAAAGAGAATGTCTCATTGAAAATATTGTGTTTGGAACACCTCCTCCCAGTAACATGCTAATGATATCCGTATCACGTACAGCAGCATTATGGAAATTTCCATCTAATTCTTTAAGGAGCTGAGATAAGCTGCTGGATGTGGAGTGCTAAGAGTAACTCTGTAGCCAGTGCATTTGGGTAGGTGGAGGAGTAAGGGTCTACGCAGATTATGAGGGCTAAGGCAGCCTCTTCCTACCAGGTCCAACCTCTGTTGCTACTTGCTTCACATGGGAAGAACCTCAGTGCTGGTGCCAAGAGCCTCCAGCTATCCACAGCTCTTTTTCACATTCTGTGGGACCCAATCTAGATAAAACCCTAGGTTGCCAGTTATTCTTTTATCATTTTGAAATTTCAATTTTCTTTTGTCTTCTAGTGTCTCTACTGAAATGTCAGCAGTCAGTCTTACTAAAAATAATCGTTACTCTTGAAATTTTCTCTTAGTTTTTTTATTTTAGTGGCTAGGTATGTTTTTCTTGCATTTATCCTGTTGTATATTTGTAGAGCTTTTTCTCTCTGTGGCTTGGTGGTCTAATTTACCTTTTGAAATATTTTTGGCCAGTATCTTCTCAAATACTGGCTTTGCCCCTCTATTTCTTTCCTCTTTATCTAGGATCCCAGTTACCTATACGTCAGAATTTTTACTGTGATCCAAATACCTCTTAAACTCTTTTGTTTTTTCAATTATTTTTCTTCACCTTTCTTCAGTTTGAACAATTCCAACTGATCAATCTTGTAGTTCATCAACTGTCTTTCTGCAGTGTCTATTTGGCCCCATTTATTGAATTCTTCTTTAAAGTTGTTATATTTTTCAACTCTGGAATTTCCATTTGATTGTTTTTAATAGTCTAAAGTTCCCTGGTGAAAAGTTTTGGCTTTTTAAAAATCTGTTTTCTTGAACACCGTTTTTCTAAAATTAATGCCTAAAAATTAGAGTATATGGATCACCAATCCAATAACCTTATTTTCAGGTCTTTTTCTTGTTTTTTGATTGATTGATCCTCCTCATATACCTACAATTGCTGATTTGAATAACTATTATACATAAAAATTATTTATTCTCTTAGTTTATCTTATTTCAGGGGAGATTTAGTTTATCTGGCATTTTATTAGAATAGGTACAGATTAATATGCAGACTTGGGTTATATTTCAGCACTTGTGAAGAATGATCCTGTTTGTCTCTCCTCTTATGGCGAGCCCTTCAGAAATCTCAGCTGAAGGCCTGGGTTACGTTCCAGGTACCTTCCTTCTTATTAGGTCCTAAGCTCCAGTTTTTGTCTCTCTAGCACTATGTTACTGTTAAAACTTTGCTTAGCTTTTTAGATTCTGCTGCTTTAGGCTTGGCTTCTTGGCCACTTACCATATGCAACAGAGGGATTAGGAAACACCTCCAGAAAAAGCAGTGCACAATTACATGCTCATTTCCTTATAGTTTTGTTTTCTTTGTGACCTCAGCCCTTCAGTTGTAACTTGTAGAACTAATTTGTAGTCCTCAAATCCATTTTTTTGTCTACCTACTCTCTTGTTTTCCAAAAGCACTAAGCTACTGATCAGTCTGCATAAGTTACACATATGCTAACACCTTGGGTTGAAAATCAGTGAAGAATTTAGGACTTATCTTAATGTGTTTTCCTGTCTTAACAACCTAGTCCCTCAAGTCCTGTCTGCCTTAGGTACTATTCTAATGCCTCCTAACAGCTATTTAAAAAATTTTTTTATACCTTTTATACTTATTCTCAGCAGGAGAGTTTGTCTCTTGAAAGCAGCTCCATCACAGCTGGAAGGATAAGACCAAAAATGTACTCATTTGTGTCTAGTTTTCTGGGCCCCACCAGCATGTATCGTTAAAATGTGACTGAGTACTATACAGTGGGGATAAAATGTATTGTAAAAATTGAATGAATTTAAATAATAGTAGATTTTAAAAAGTACCTAGAAAGCATTCGATAAATATCTTAACATGTTTTAAGTTTTGCATGACATAACCCCTGACTTCATCTTCATATTCAGCTCACATACTATTGCAAACCGTTGCCTACCAACCAAGCTTTAACTCCAGCCTTACTTGTCTTTTTACAGCTCTGTGAATACCTGGAGATCATTATTCCCTGAAGGCTTCACACCTGCTGTTTTCTGCTTTCACTTCCAGAGTTTGGCTTTATTGTCTGATTTCAAACAAGGTTAGGCCTTCTTATGAATTGTTCTCATTGTGCCTCATTAGAAAGATTTGATTACAATGATTTTAAATAAGTACTGTAGACTTGACTGCTCTCTAAGTTGAATGTCTCATACTGGGATCTTTGAACATTTTTTCCTCATTTCTCTGTCACTAGCACATTTAAATAGTGTACAGCACATATTAGCTACCCAAAACTTTTTGTTGAATTATGGGAAAACAATAAAAGGGATCCTGAACCTTCCAAAATGATAAAAATCCATTTGTATAGGAAGAAATGGAATGATAGGAGAGAGTTGATAATTACGTATTTGGGGAAATTGAGCCTGAGGATCTGGTGAGACAACTGTGAATTGATCAGGAGAGAAGAGACATTTTTTAATGTAAAGACAACTCTTAACAGTAAGTTCCAGAAATAGAAAACTGAATAGCTGGGATTAATACCAAGGCAAATCTAGCTAAAATAAATATCAAGCACAATTTTGTCAAGTATGAACTGTACCTAATATGGGTATTCTGTTTAACATAGTTAACAGAATAATTTTTTTTTCCTCTTGGGACATCTTTTGAGAATCTTTTATGTAGTCAGTCTTTTCTTGTCTGTTTCCCTTTTACCTGCCAGCACCCCACAAAGATATTTTTAACCATATTAAGCCAATCTCTTTCTCCCCTAAGAGGTCTAAAACCATAAGAAACCACAAATAGGCATGTAGGTATTTGAAGCTGAAGGTTTGCCAAAGTAAAGTATTCCTGCCAAATCAAACTTGAAACTCTAATGCTTTCACACTTAAAACATTGCAGTTTCATGGTAATGCAACGTCCAAGAAAACCACAACATTAAAAAAAATTTTCAACACTTCTTGATGTGAAAGGATAAATAAAACATAACATTTTGATTAAACTGGAAATAAAATAAAATAAAGGTACTTTTTTTTTCTTACTAATTTTTTTATTTCAGAAATTTAAAACATTTTTAAGCCTATGTAAAACTAAGATGTAAAACATTATAATGTATGGTACAAAATGCATTTTTAAACATAAATGCTAAGTTAAGTATGTACAAGAAATATTATAAAGACTCTTTAAAGAGAACCTGATTTCAAAGTTAAAAATAAACATTGGTTATGTGAAATTCAAGTATAAAGCAATTAAATTTTCTACAGTTTTTGCTTAATAATAAAGAAGGACTTTCAAATTTTAAAAAATATTTGTAGAGGTTGTATATCTCCTTTTTGTTTTCAATAAACAGATTTAAAGTTATATAGATGCTCTTTTTGATTGTAGTGTTTTCAAACAGTGTCTAGTATAAAAATTTAGGGTCAGAATGCATTTTAATTATAAGTTTATTAAGTGCATACTCTATGCCAGTATTCTAAGCACAAGTTCATTAACTCATTTATTTTCAGATAATGCTCTATGATTTAAGTACTATTACCAAATCTATTATACAGATGACAAAACAACAGCATGAGACTCTAAATCAGTTTTCAACATCTACACAGTTTTCAAGTGGCAGAATTGGGATTTGAACCTTGACAAACCTGAATTCTTGTGCTTGATCATAAACAGGCTGCCTAGAATTTTTAACCATCTGTTTCCCTCTCAATCTAAACCAATCTGGCTTTCATTACAGTGAAACTCTCTTCGCTAGGGTCACCAAGTCCCTCCTAATTGCCAGATCTCTTGGATGTCTTTCTGAGTTTAACTTGTTTCACTTCTTCGCCATAATTAACATGATTATCTACTTCTTCTTTGTTGAAACTCTCTCTTGTAAAGCTTCCATGAAAACACTCTCCATTTCCTTCTTACCATTCTGGCCATTTTTGTTTTGTTTTGTTTTATTTTTTAAACATCTTTATTGGAGTATAATTGCTTTACAATGATGTGTTAGTTTCTGCTTTATAACAAAGTGAATCAGTTATACATATACATATATCCCCATATCTCTTCCCTCTTGCATCTCCCTCCCTCCCACCCTCCCTATCCTACCCCTCTAGGTGGTCACAAAGCACTGAGCTGATCTCCCTGTGCTATGCGGCTGCTTCCCACTAGCTATCTATATTACATTTGGTAGTGTATATATGTCCATGCCACTCTCTCACTTTGTCACAGCTTACCCTTCCCCCTCCACATGTCCTCAAGTCCATTCTCTAGTAGGTCTGCATCTCTATTCCCGTCTTGCCCTTAGGTTCTTCATGACTTTTTTTTTTTTTTTTAGATTCCCTTTATATGTGTTAGCATACGGTATTTGTTTTTCTCTTTCTGACTTACTCTGTATGACAGACTCTAGGTCCATCCACCTCACTACAAATAACTCAACTATGCTCAACATCATTAATCATTAGAGAAATGCAAATCAAAACTACAATGAGATATCATCTCACACCGGTCAGAATGGCCATCATCAAAAAATCTACAAACAATACATGCTGGAGAGGGTGTGGAGAAAAGGAACCCTCATACACTGTTGGTGCAATGTAAATTGATACAGCCACTATGGAGAACAGTATAGACGTTCCTTAAAAAACTACAAATAGAACTACCATATGACCCAGCAATCCCACTACTGGGCATATACCCTGAGAAAACCATAATTCAAAAAGAGTCATGTACCACAATGTTCACTGCAGCTCTATTAACAATAGCCAGGACATAGAAGCAACCTAAGTGTCCATCAACAGATGACTGGCCACTTTTAAAGAATTGTTTCTTTCACAGATACTTCCATATCACTTAACCTCTTACCTTTATTTTGTTTTTGCTTTGTTCTGTTTAATTCAGCCTTCAGCCCAATCATCATTACTTAAATTTCATTGAAAAGCTAATACATATGCCTAAGTATTTTCTGGAAACCTATGCTTGGATATCCTACAGGCAATTAAAACTCAACACGGTGAAGGAGTTTGGAATGCACTACCTCAAAATATGTTGATTTGGCATAATGACTATTTTGCGTTGAATATACTTGAAAAGCAGCAGATGTAAGAAAGACACTCTGAACTTCCTTCTTTTCCTTACGAATAGATTAAATTCCCAGGTAAAAGATGTCTTCCCTATACCAGAAGGAAAGAAACATTTTCATCACCAAGGATGGGAAGTCAAGACCAAGAAATATCTGTACAAACAAAACTTATTAAAATAAGTTTTATCCTCCTAGTCCCTTCTCCATTGATTAACTACCCCAGGCCAAGACCCTTTGCTTTGTCATGTTTTCACAAATTACTACTCTTTGTCCAACTCAGTGTAAGCATTCAACTCTGCTTCTTTGAATCTTCATATTTCTGGTGAAGGTCCCCATGTATATGTAAAAAAAAAAAAAAAATTAAAACTTGTATGGTTTGGGGACTTCCCTGGACTTCCCTGGTGGCTCAGTGGTTAAGAATCCACCTGCCAATGCAGGGGACATGGTTTTAAGCCCTGGTCCAGGAAGATCCCACATGCCACAGAGCAACTAAGCCTGTGTGTCACAACTACTGAGCCTGCGCTCTAGAGCCTGCGAACCACAACTACTGAAGCCTGCATGCCTAGAGCCCGTGCTCCACAACAAGAGAAGCCACTGCAATGAGAAGTCCACACATCGCAACGAAGAGTAGCCCCCGCTCGCCACAACTAGAGAAAGCCCACATGCAGCAGTAAAGACCCAAGGCAGCCAAAAATAAAATTAATTAATTAATTAATTAAAAAAATACTTGTATGGTTTTCTCCTGTTAATCTGACTTATGTCAGTTTAATCTTAAGTACTAAGAGAGTAAAGAAAAAGACTTTCCTCCCCTACACTGACTAAACTTAATTCTCCATTTTTCCCTCTTGAAACTGGCTTTTTATCCTTTAATTCTTATCTTGGTACATGGCACCTCTATCACCCATAAAGTCAACTTTGATTCCTCCCTTTTTATTTATCCTTCACCCTGAATCTGTCATCATGTCCAGCCCTTTCACACTGTGCCACTGCCACTTCCTTGCTGTAGACAGGCCTTACAATTTCTTACCAGGATTAGTACTATAGCTTCTGATCAGTCTTTAACTTCTTTCTCACCATATCCTTCTCCCCCACCACATAAATAAAGTGATCATTATAAAACAAAAATACAGTCTTATCACTCCTCAGCTTAAAATCTGTAATGCTCTTGTCTCGTGCACAAATTCTTCCAAATTTCTAAGTTTGGAGTCAACCTGATATAACCCTTTCCCACTCTTCCCATATCATATCTCTTCCCTGTTTATATGTTACCTATGAGTCTTTCACATACAGCTAATCTTCAATATTCACAGATTCCATATTTGAGAATCTGTCTACTTGCTATAATTTATTTGTAATCCCAAAATCAATACTCACGGATCTTTCACAGTCATTCATGTATATTTGAGTTCCCCAATGTACAAGTTCCCTGTGAAGGTCAAAAAGGTGATGTTCTGCCTTGTTTCAGCTCTATTACTGTAAAAATGTGTTCTCTTCACCATCTCTTTAGTGCTACGTTTCCTCCATCTTTGTGCTTTATTTGATGGTGATTTGTTGTTTAAAATGGACCCCAAGCATAGTGCTATCTAGTATTCCTAAGTGCAAGTAGGCTATTATGTGCCTTACAGAGAAAATGTGTCTGTAATTCAGAAGTCAAGAGCAAGTTTCATTCAAAAAACAAGTCATAGCTCTGTTGGCTTTGAGTTCAATGCTAATGAATCAACAGTACCTGTTAAATAATGTGTCTTTAAACAGAAATACACGTAAACAAGGCTACATAATTTTAACTTGTATCCGTTAATAGTATTGTTATTTTTAAACATATTAGAGATAAAACAAGAAGTTATGTTATAAATTAAGATTTCAGCACAAAAGAAAAGATAGTTATAAAATCATATGAGTTATGAAAAATATCTATAGTCTTATAAGTGATTTTGGAATATCAGAAAGATTTAATAGTTTATTTTTATATTTCTAAAACAAATAAGTATTCTCAAGCTCCATTCATTGAAAAAGCATAGAAAAATAACAACCTAGTCTACAAATGATGAAATTCAGCAGTAATTAGCACCACTAACACCCAGATTTGGGGCTTTATGTATGATGTCCCACTAAAAGGAACCAGGACTCTTGAAGAAATGGTTGGTTACAGGTCTGGGGCAAGAAAAGTACAAGATGGTCCAGGAGCATCTTGTGCCAGAAACAAAGGAAGTTATCCAGTATCACTGGAATCCAGTAAAATTCCAAACAAAACTAACTAAACAAAACTAGGGAACCACTGAAAGTGTTCCCACTGGCCTAACATGTAGGAGAGCTATAGTATCAAAGAAAATAGTAACTGCAATGATTGAAACCACACGTTATTTTAAAGTCCATGAGTATATTTAAAAAGAAAAAAACCTTACTTGTTATCTTTACCTTTGGTGATTGCTAGGACACAAACTCTTCATTTTAAACCAGGGGTTGGCAAACTTCCTGTAAAAGACCACATAATAAATATTTTAGAATATGGGGTCCATACCCAGTCTCTGTTTCTTCTTCCCCTTCTCCTCCTCCTCTTCCTCCTCCTTCTTCTTCAACAAGTCTACAAAATGTGTCTGCTGCATATTCTTCTTTATTTTCATTAATACCCAGTGAAAAATGTAAAAGACAATCTTAGCTTATGGGCCATACAAAAAGAGGCATGGGCCATATACAGTACATAGGCTATAATTAGCCAACACCGCTTCTAATATAAGTCAAGGTAAATATGACAAATTTAGTCCAGATTTCTTATAGAAACTGTACTTTACAGTAATCAAATAACTGATGAGGAAAATTTCTTTATAGAAGTCCAGCTAATGAGACTAATGAGATCAGAAATAATGATAGAATTTTTAAAAGCCATCGTTAGTATACTGTAAAGAAATAATAGATCTAAGCAATGATCATTACACTAAAACGGAATTAAGTAAATAGATGAATTAGGTTAGCGTCACTTTAACCACTGGTTCCCAAACTTTGTCACATATTAGCATCACCTGGGGAATTTTAAAAACTACTGAGACCTTGCTCTCAGCCCTGGATATTCAGATTTAATTGGTATGGCTTGCACCTGGGTCTCAAATAGTATCACAACTCCTCTGATCAATCTTAACATCATTAAAAGTGGAACAACCTGATATTATGTGCTTCCTGATGAGATGTAACAGGAAATGCACAGCATTGCCAAAATACATAGAGCTGCCACCTATGCATTGCACAAAAATAAGACATCTAAGAAGATGTGCTATTTTAATATCACTGCCCATTTAATATTCCACCACTTGAGGTAAGCTTCACTAACTACCATAGATCTAAAAATGCTATTTAAAAGCAGTGGTCATTATAAGATGAGAAAGTTTTTCTTTTCTATCCATTAACTTCATTCAAATTTTAAGTGAACAACAAATCTATAATTCAGTAAAACTAAATTTTTCTAATCTCATATGTTGCTCACATCTAAAATTTTTTTGTAATAAGTGTTTCTGATATATTTAAATCGATCTATTTGTATGATTTTTAAAAACTGATAAAAGTCCGTATTTTCTTTTAGAAGAAACTATCTCTCTCTACCTACATCTAATCCTTTTTAAATCAGGTATTATTTTAGTTTTAACTGTACTTAAATACAATCTGAATCAAAAAATTCACTTTGAACTTACAGGAAAATTTACAATTTTGTATCTACAAAAGGATTCCTGTATAAAATAAGCTTTTTTATTGAGAATATGTTATGAATCATGCAATCTTTATCTTTTGAGATTTAGTGTTTCCAAATAAAATATTACATAATGAAATAGTCACTCATGCTGCTCTTTCATTACTGGTTGTTCCCTGATTTTGAAAGTAAACTTGTTATTTTGGGAGTAAGTTGTGGGTAAGGAAATAATTGCTTCCTTGTTTTTTTCCTATATGTTTAATTTACTTTAGCTTTTATTAATTTTAATGGCTAAATTAAATATCTTTGACAAAACATTTATTCACACTTAAAATGATAGTTTCATCTGTATATTTGGAAGGGAGCACAAAAATAAATAATTCTGGGGAATTATATAATAGTAAGGGGTCAGAGGTATGGGTTGGGAGAGATACTTTTCTAATTGTCTAGTATGGGTTATTTTCCTTCATTTTACTGAGAACTGAGTGGATCCTTTTAATCAATTTCACTCAGGTGTGTTTCTTTCAATATTTCCTCCCCTACATTGTTTCTGGAATTGTGAAATTTCTTGATTTATCCTCTATTTCCCTCTCCCAAATTTTCTCAGATATACTGCATGTCTTTGTCTCTTTAAGTTTGTGAGGATTACTTGATTTTATCTTGTATATCACAACTTGATTCATTTTATTATATAATTCACTATTATTTCTTCTTATTTTAATTTCATTCATACTTTTAATTTCCAGTAATATTTCTGTTTATTTGAAGCACTATTTTTCAGTTGCCTTTTTTTGTTTAAGGGATGTCACATGAATATTAAGAGCCCAATTTATCAAATAATCTGTGTTCAACTCCAAACTCTAAAATGTATGTGTTGGACCTTGTGAAAAGTAGGATAAAAATAGTTCCCAGATCTATGATTTTTAGATCTTTATGATCTACGAGGGTTACATATATTCATACTTACAAATCACTTAACACTGTGGCCAGTACATAGTAAGCCCTCAATTAATATTAACTATTATTTTAATTATTTGTCTGTGGTTATACTAATCAAAAACTTGAAACAAGTGTGTTTTCTCTTCCTTGAATTATTTTTGTTTTCCAGGTTGATTTCTTTACCTTGGTCCCTTTCATTCAGGCTTTTTCTTCTCTTTATCTGATGATCCGTGGTGGCTTGTTCATGTTTGAAAATGAAGGGTTAGGTTAATTACCTAAGCAGCTGGTGTGCTTTTCTTCTACCTTGATTTAGGTAAATTTCTCCAAAGAACCTGTTTTTAAATGGAGCACAGCTGAGGGCTCTCATCCTTACTTACTGTCAATCAGGATTCAACGGGGTGTGAGTCTGCAGCGAGCCAGAGTCTCCACCCTTAACAGAACAGGAAGAGATCTGCACTTGGCATTTGGGGACTTCAGTGTATTTCACTCTCAGATAAGTCTGTCTTTGCTTTTATCCAGCCTTATGTGTGGTAGTCTAGACTCCAGAGCTACTTTAAGGTCTACTTTGCAGATTTGTTGCTTTGCAACCCCCATATTTGTATAACTCCCTTGGCAGATGGCTCATTTTGCTTCCAGAGAAATTCTTGGTTTGCAGACTGAGGGCAAAACCCACTGGGCTCATCTGATTCAGCTCTTCAGAATGAAGTTCCCTCTCTAAACTCTGATGATTAGCCTAAGGCCTACTCAAAATTTTGAGTTTATTGACTCCCAATTTGACTCCCTTCTTAAGGGCCCTGTTGCTCTTAGTTTAGGTTTTGAGCTGCAATACTCTTTCTTCCATTTCTCCTGTAATTCAATTCCATTTGTTTTACATCTTCAAGCATTTTCTCATGATTTCCAGATTGCTTAGGGTCCCCTTTTATGTTTTCTAAAACCATTATATTATAGTCCATTTCATATATGTATTTTGGTCTTATATAGTTAACCTTTGGATAGATGGAATATGCTGAATTTGTATGCTGAATTTGACATTGCAGTCAAGTCCTAACTAACAATGTATAATAGACCTCTGTGTTTCTTTACCTTTCTTATTTTTTGCTAGCTTCCTTGTCATACTTTTCATTGCTTTCTTTAATCCTTCTACTCAAACCTATTCTCCTCAATCTCTACAAGCTCCCCTCCTGTTTTTCTTTAAGAAATTGATATGCACAATCACTGACAACTCAACTTCACTCCCATCCTACAGGCCAATTTATCTACATTACCCTATTGTAATATTTTCTCTCTATCCTCAGTACTTGAGGGGCCTTCCCCATGGAGGCCAATTCCTGCTTCTGAGCTCTTGGTTCCACCTCCTTTCTTGTAAAGAAGCACGCACCAATGCTGATCTGCTCTCTTCTCTATCAGCTCCATTGTTCAAGTTCCTCCTATTCTAAATAAATTTCTCTCTACTCTTCAGTTCTAAGTACTGTTTGTTCATTCATTCTCTCCCTCTCTCTCTCTCCCCTTCTCTCATCCCCTCTCCCCTTTTAGAGGAATTCTTTTGAGCGAAATCTAGCAGTCATCATTCCCATTCATCATTTTGACAATCTTTCTGATTTTGTCTTACATATTTTCCCATTCTCCATTGTGGTGTGGTCTTACTAGGACTTCTTCTTAAATAGTGGCTTTTTAAAAAAGTTCTTTTCTTCTTTGTCCTACCTTATTTATACCTAAGATACTAACAACCTCATGCTATTTTCTCTGCCAGATATTTGCTTCTTGACCTGATCTCTATTCTAACCTTTAGGAAAAAAAAAAAAATATATATATATATATATATATATAACCTAGTGAATAACCACTTGGATGTCTCATGTGTAACCCAAACTCAAATAATCATTCACTACTCTCTCCTTCCTCTCAGCCAATGTCCCAGTATTCTTCCTGCATTTCCCATATTACTTAATGACACCTCCATCAATATAACACCCAAGATAGGGACTTGGGGAGCCAGTCAGGCTACATCTTAATCCTACTAGCCATATCTATCTTTTCATCACTTACATATGATTTAAAAATGAAGCAGGAATGTACAGTGGAGAAAGGACAGCCTCTTCAATAAATATGTATAGCTGATTCACTTTGTTATAAAGCAGAAACTAACACACCATTGTAAAGCAATTATACTCCAGTAAAGATGTAAAAAAAAAAAAGTGGTCCCCTTTTGTTCCATTTGTATTTATATTGATTTAACTTGGATCCTTACCACTTATCACCTGAGTAACTGCAACAGAGTCCCATGTGATTCATGCACGGATTTTACCCCCCCCCCAAACTTTGCAACACATTCAAATCAATAAGTCTAAAACACAAATCTGATTATATCATCCCTTTAAAAAAATCATCACTTAACAAGGTCATCGTGATCTGCTATTCAAGGCTCATCATCTGTCATGAACTCCTTCACACTCCACTCATTGTTTGAACTGATTTTCTCTTTTTTATGCACATAAACACACACACACACATACATACACACACACAGAGGGAGGAGATAGAGGAGAGAAGGTACTATATCATTTCATACTTCTGCTCCTTTGTTGATACTGTTTCCTCTCCCTGGAAGGGACTTCCTTTCATTTCTAGTTTGGTTAGAACATATAATGCATTTAGACGTGTATTACTTCCTCAGGGAGGAGTTTTCTGATTTTTATTTAGACTTAATTAAATACATCTTCCTCACTTAAATTAGTATAGTAGATTTAAATTATTTTTGTCTCTTCATTTCCCCATGAAACTGTAATTCCCTTTGGGTAGGGATGGTATCATATTCATCTTACTTTCCTTAAGTTCTTGATTCAGTAGTGAGGTAGGTGGTGTGCCCTTAACAGGGGTGGGCATTTTGAATTGAACAAATATATGTACTATACATCACCTTGGTAAAAAATACATAATTGAAGTGTTTTAAGGCTTAGATTTAAAAAACATCGTATGATAAATGGAATAATCCTTATACTTATTAGTTTTTCTTTCTTTGATTACGGATTTTTTTTTTTTTTTGCGGTACACGGGCCTCTCACTGTTGTGGCCTCTCCCGTTGCGGAGCACAGGCTCCGGATGCGCAGGCTCAGCGGCCATGGCTCACGGACCTAGCCGCTCCGCGGCATGTGGGATCTTCCCGGACCGGGGCATGAACCCGTGTCCCCTGCATTGGCAGGTGGACTCTCAACCACTGTGCCACCAGGGAAGCCCTGATTACGGATATTTTAATAATAGTATATTATTTGTCTCACAGGTGGTGATACTGTAATATTAAAAATAAAGTGAAATTGGAGTCTGCTAAACATAATTTATCAACCTATATATTTAAATACACTACTTTCTAAAGATAAAATTAATAAATGTTTTCACATTTAAAAATTTGACATGGGGAGCAAATTTAACATAATGTAAACTATTAATAATCATTTTGATAGAAATTAATTGGTTTGAGGGTTTACCTACCACATAGATATTATCTCAGATGACTTTATTATTCTCCTCTTACTTGAAATTCTGTGAAATGGAGTACAGTATCTGGTGTTTTCTTTCTTTTTGATTTCCGTTTTTATATTTTTCTAAATCAATGAATTAACTATTTTTAATAAATGGCTGCTTCAACTACGGTATTTTTAAAATCTGGACTTTGTGACATTCCACAAAGTTAAACACTATAATTATCCAGTTGAAACATTATCTCTTGAAATGCATAAAGACATAAATCCCTCTATCTTTTTGCAGTGTTCCATTTGTGGATCTCTGCATAACCTGGACTATATCTTCCCATGATGACCCCATGGCCTGATAGACACCAGAGAGCTAGACCATCATCTTGCTAGATTGACATGTATATTAGGAGAAGAGACCCTTTTTAATCTATAATCCTACAGTATATCATATTTCCATTTATATTGTGTCACTACATTTTATTGACGCTTCCTGATTTGTTCAAATAAGTTATGCTCTCATGCCAAAAATGACTGTACTGTCTCTGTTTTTACTGGTTTACCATTTTCTCTAGGGAACTAAGAGGCATACTTTTGAGATTGCTGTTAAGTGAAAGTTAATACTGGATCCTGAGAGAAAAAGTTGAAAGTTTGAAAAAAAAAGAAAGAAAAAAGAAAAGCTTGCTTTCCTATTTTTATTTTCTACCTCTAGTTCTTTAATCTGACTGTTTAAGTTCCTACAAATTAAAAATGAAATATGTTATATGACCTTTATAAGTGTGTCTAAATCAGGAGATTCAAGTGAAGAGTCATTTACATCCAGAGAGAATTAGTTCATCCAAAGGATAAATTTGCTGAAACGTGATTATATGGAATTAGACAGGATTTTGGCTAAGGAAATGTCTTCTTGAATATGAGTTTTCACATGTTTTAGTCTATGGATCATTTTAGGGACACCAAAGATCCCCAGAATGGGCTGACTTATTGAATATTGTTTTCTTTAAGCAGAGTCAAGCTGGTTTCTACTTCTCTAAGTCTTTAATTCTAGTGACTACGAATAACAACTCTGCTATGATTAGAGATTTACCATCTTTAAATCACTTCCGGTGACTGTGATGCATTTATGATGAATTAGAAGGCCACCAACCTTGGCAACAGACAGACTTGTATTTGCCCTCTGATTATATCATTGATTGTTATATGAAAGCCTCTTTGTTTTTTTGCGGTACGCGGGCCTCTCACTGTTGTGGCCTCTCCCGTTGCGGAGCACAGGCTCCGGACGCACAGGCTCAGCGGCCATGGCTCATGGGCCCAGCCGCTCCGCGGCATGTGGGATCTTCCCAGACCGGGACACGAACCTGTGTCCCCTGCGCTGGCAGGCGGACTTTCAACCACAGCGCCACCAGGGAAGCCCCATGAAAGCCTCTTTTTTTTTTTTTTTTTTTTTTTTTTTTTTGCGGTACGTGGGCCTCTCACTGTTGTGGCCTCTCCCACTGCGGAGCACAGGCTCTGGACGCGCAGGCTCAGCGGCCATGGCTCACGGGCCCAGCCGCTCCGCAGCATGTGGGATCTTCCCGGACCGGGGCACGAACCTGCGTCCCCTGCATCGGCAGACGGACTCTCAACCACTGCGCCACCAGGGAAGCCCAGAAAGCCTCTTTGATGTTAAATTCTAACAGGAAAAAAAATCACCTATTTCACAGTGTTATTGACAGCATTAATGTAAAAATCAACAGTTCCTGTACGTAGTAGGAAATAACAAATATTTGTTCTCCATTCCCTGTAACGCTTCATCTTTCTTTTTTCTCCAAAACCTCAGCTCCTTCTCCTTGACATCTTTGGACTAGGACCTGAAAAACAAGGAAGATATTTTTCTGTTCCTTTGGTAATCTTTGTGTTGAAATATCTTCACTGCTGGTAATCATCTTGAGTGAGTTTTGTCCAACCAGTCTGAAACTGAATTTCAAAAAACAAAACAAAACCTTTTGATTGCCTTATTTTATTAACTCAGATAACAGAATAGTTAAAGGACAGCCAAATAATTACCTCATTAAAAATCATGAGAGCTTTAGTAGTACTTTTTTAATCTCCACCTCTGATTAAATATGGAAAAGAGGAGTAATGAAGAGAAAATAAAGTTGATGTTTCTAAACTTAAAAGTAAAGATTCTCGGGCTTCCCTGGTGGCGCAGTGGTTGAGAGTCCACCTGCCGATGCAGGGGACATGGGTTCATGTTCCGGTCCGGGAGGATCCCACATGTCGCGGAGCTGCTGAGCCTGTGCGTCCGGAGCCTGTGCTCCGCAACGGGAGAGGCCACAACAGTGACAGGCCCGCGTACCGCAACAACAAAAAAAAAAAAAAAAAAAAAAAAAAAAAAAAAAGTAAAGATTCTCTTCATTTCCTGAGACTGGTAATTAAGAATTTAAAAATAGGTAATTTAAAAACGGATGATATTTTACTGGAAAAAGACCTAGAAAATCCTCTCCTAGCACATAAAATCATCACTGCCAATTAAATATTTTTATACTCTAATGAACTTTATTAAAATACAATATACATACATAAAAGTGTACATGTCATAAGTGTATAGAGCAGATTATAACAAAATAAACACATATATCCATCAATGTGTTAAAATTAAAAAAAATAAAATATTTATTAATTTAATATAGCAATAATAAAATAATTAAATGTAACATAAATATTGAATTTTATGTAAAATAACTATATTTTCCCAAACAAAATGTAAGAAGTGTCATTATTTACATTTTTCAAATCTCTTTAATATGTATATTAATAGAAGAAAGTTGGATTTTTATATCAGTCTGCATTTTTTGCTACATGTTGTTCAGTTGAATATTTTGAAGGACATGTAATTTCATGCAAATCTGTAGTTGGAAAAGAAAGGCTGTTTAAATATCTTTTTTCAGTTAATTGTGCATATATTTAACTTTGACAGTACAGAAAATCTCTACAAGTGGTAATTTCTTAAAGGTAAGTTAGAATGTGGAATTGAAACTGTACTAATCCATCACCCCTCATACCTCTCCAACTTCCACCCCTAGATACAACAAATATTTATGCTACTTTATATTAATTTTACCTGTTTTGAGACTTCATATAAGTGGAATCAGACTCCGAATGCTTGTGAGAGAACAGGAGTGAAAATGGCAAATAACATCTTAGCATTATTATGAAAACAGTTTTGCCTTTGTAGACCACCTGCAAGGGGCTCAGGGACCATTAGGGTTTCCCCAACCACCCTTTGAGAACAACTATGATGTATAATATTTCATTATGTGAATACATATAATTTTTAAATCTTTTCTATTAATTAGTAAATATTTAGGCTGTTTATTGAAAAGATTATCCTTTCCCCTACTGTTCTTTTGTCTACTTTTGTTCTATTTGCATCTATTTCTGGGTTCTAGTCAGTATAATACTGTGTTGCCTTAGCTATCTAATACTATAACAAGATAACAGAATCTTACTTATTATGGCTTTATAATAATGTTAGATATGGTGTAGACTAAATCTTCCAATTTTTTCCTTCAATATTTTCTTCTTTATTTTTGGCTTTTTGAAATTCAACATTAAGTTTAGAATCTAAAATATCCCTGTGATTTGTTGTTTTCTCTATGGACTCTTACAAAACATTGGTTAGATTCATTCCTAGGTATCTTATGTTCTTTGACGTTATAGTTAATAGGACTTTAAAAAATTTTCAGCCTCTGATTATGCTGGTTTATGGAAATACAATTAATATTTCTATCATGTGAACTTGTTAAATTTACTTATTTATTTTAATAATTAAGTACAGATTGTTTATGTCATGCAAATTCATGTCATCTGAAATAATGACAATTAAATTTCTTCTTTTCCATTATTTCTTTCACTTGTTGTATTGCATTGGCTAGAAATAACTTCAAGAAAAACGTTAAATAGAAGTAATGATATTATATAGTACTGCCGCATTCCCAAACTTAAAGAGAAATGTTTCATTGTTAATAAATTATCAAGTAATTGATTAATTAACTTAATTTTATCATTAAGTGTATGTCTGCTGTAGAGTTTTGTAAGAAAGTTCCTTTATTTCCCTGTTTTACAAAGATTATTATGTAATAAATGTGAATATTATCAAATTCCTTTCCTGCACCTAAAATACTAGTTTTATTTTTGTATCCTTGTAATATAGTAAATTGTATTAATAAGCTTTTAAAAGAAATTTGCATTCCTAGGATAAATCCAACTTGGTTGTGATTTTACATGCATACATGCGCACATGCATGCACTCACACACCATGAATTTGAATTGCCAATGTTTCATTTAGAATTTTAAAATCTATATTTGTGAGAGAGTTTGGCTTGGAACTTGCCTTTCTTACTTTCTCTGGTTTTGGTATCAACACACTGTAGTCTTAAACCAAGTTATTAAGTGTTAGTTTTATTTTTGTGTGAGTGTGTGTAAATTAGAATTATTTTGTTGGAGGTGGGGGGGTGGATTAATTTCTTATTCAACATCTTTATTATCTTTTTTGTTTATTCATTAAGGTAAATATATACATAATAAAATGTCTATATCTTCAGTGTTAAGTTCCTTGAGTTTTAATAACATTATATACCCAACTTTATATTCCTTTGTGTCCTTTCCTAGTAACTCCTTATAACTCTCCCACTTCCACCCCTGGATACAACAAATTTCTTATTACTGTCTCCTTAGATTAATTTCACCTGTTCTTGGACTTCATATAAGTGGAATAATATAGAATATATTCTTTTGCATTTGCCTTCTTTCTTTCAATGTAATGTTATTGAAATGCATCCATGTTATTGCATATATGAGTAGTTTATTCCTTTTTATCATATAATCTTATTCCACTATATGAGTATATCACAATTTATCCATTATCTGCTAATGGACATTTGGATTCTGTACAGTTTATGGACAGAATAAGACCATTATGTATATTTTTGAATAAGACCATTATGTATATTTTTGAATAAGACCATTATTTTTGAATAAGACCATTATGTATATTTTTGTGAAGGTCTTTGTGTGGACATATTGTTTGCGGTAAATACCTAGGAAAGGATTGTTGGGTCATTGATAAATGTGTGTTTAACTTTATAGGACACTCCAAATCAGGTTTTCAAAGGTGGTGTATCATATTTTACTCCCACACAATGTATGCATACTCCAGCTGCTTTACATCTTCCAACATTTGGTAATGCCAGGTTTTGTTTTGTTTTGTTTTGTTTGGCTTTCAAATGTGTTAAATGAAATCTCATTGTGTTTTTTTTTGGGGGGGGGAGGGTATGCGGGCCTCTCACTGTTGCGGAGCACAGGCTTCAGACGCGCAGGCTCAGCGGCCATGGCTCACGGGCCCAGCCGCTCCGCGGCATGTGGGATCTTCCCGGACCGGGGCACGAACCCGCGTCCCCTGCACTGGCAGGCAGACTCTCAACCACTGCACCACCAGGGAAGCCCTCATTGTGGTTTTAATTTGCATTTACCTGATGCCAAATTTTGTTAGCATACTATTATGAATTTTTGGCCAATCAAAAATCTTTTGCAAACTGTCTGTTTAAGACTTCTATCCATTTCTAGTTGTGTTGCTTGTCTTTCTTTTTTTATTACTATTAGAAGCATTTTTGATGTATTATCCTTAAAAGTCCTTTGAAAGATGTATGTATAATGAACATTTTCTAATGACCTATAGCTTGTCCATTCACTTCTTAATGGTATCTTTTGATGAATAGAAATTTGTAATTTTGATGAAGTTCATTTAAATTTTTTCATTGTTGAATTTTTTTAACCTGTAAAAGAAAATTGCCTGCGTAAAAGTTCATGAAGTTATTCTCCTGTATTTCCTTTCAGAAGTTTCATGGATATATATATTTTAGTTTAGAAGTGTATTTTGAAAATACAATAATTCCATTTTACTGTAGTGTCCATTATTCTTATTGAGAAGTTACTGATTAGACTTTTTGTTCCTTCTTTGATGCTAATATGTATTTTTTTCTGATTGCCTCAAATTTATGTATTTCATTTTAAGCTAATGCATATGAATTGTATGTAATGAAAGCAGATGTGATTTTCTTTATTATTTATCTTACTTGGGTTGATGTAGTACGGTTTCAATCTGTGGCTTGTTATCTTTTTTCTTCTTTGGAAAATTCTTGGCCATTTATCTCTTCAAATGCTGTTTCTTCCCAATTCTATCCTTTCTCCTCCTTTGTAAAACCAATTACACATATATTATTCTTTTAAAAAACTCCCTTCAGTATGTTTTTTTTGCATGTAATTTCCATGCTCACATCCGATTATAACTGTAGGATGGATATAGTCTTCTATTTTATCTTCCAGTTTGCTAAGTCTCTCTTCCACCTTATATAATCTCATCTATTAATTTCTTAGATTCAGTTATTTCATTTTTTCAATTTTTAATTTTGCAAAGTGAGTTCATTTTTTGTTTCCTGTTTTGTGATGATATCTTCTATTTAGCAAAATTGTTCAAATCTGGGCTTTAGTCCTTGTGAAATCTGACTCCTGTGATGTGGTTCAAGAGTCCTATCTGAAAACCTGTTGGATTTATTAGTATCCTCTTCTTTAGATGTTCCTAATTCTACTGAAAGAACTGCTTAGCTACTCAGCTTCTCACTTTTACCCTTCAGAATAAAAATTTGCCTTAAGGAGAGGGGAAAAATTCTTAACTTATTCTTACTTTCTCTTCTTTGGTATTTGGCCTTGAAATTCTAGTTCTCCAATGACTCAATAAGATATTTCAATTAGATAGGTGTGAAACACCCAGGTACTTTCGTCCAAAATTTATATTTTAAGTTTCTGATTTTTTCAATTGTCAATATAATATAAAAGAACTGAAATGGTTGAATAAGTTAGAGAGTGTGAGGAAAGAAAATATATTTCAATTAATTAGAAAAATTAATAAAAATAAAAGGCTATATGTTTTGCAATCGTTTGAATTTTTAAGTTAATTTGCTTTCTGATAAATTTGCCAGTCTATACAGCTTATAACCTATATAATTATATTTCAGTTGCTTTACTCTAGATATTCACATTTTGATCAATTTAGTACTAGAAAATGTATTTCATAACCCATTCAAACCAAATATATACTAAATAAATACCCATCTTAAAATGGATATTTATACAAGAAATCTATATTGGAGTTTTTAAAAAATAAATATATGAAGCAAAAAAATACAGAATAAATATATAGATCCTTTAAAATATTTATTCCATATCACAAACATAAAAGTCATTATTATTTGCTTATTATTTATATATTATTATGGTAGTGTTAGAACATGGTCCCACATTTTTTGATATTTCCCCCACGGAGAGGTGTATTCTAACTTTTCCTTGTGTGTCTGTCTATGCTTGTGACTACTTCATCCACAAGAATATAACAGAAGTTTAACTCTATGTGACTTTCCAAGTTAGGTAATAAAAGACTAAATGGTTTTCACCTTTTGCTGGAACACCCACTCTTAGAAACATGTCATCATATAAGAAGTCTAACTACACTAAAAATTCCATGAAATGAGTAAGCCAAACCAAATGAAGAAGGCTGTGTAGCTATTTTGTTCCATAATTTCAGCTCAGCCTATGCATTGAGTCCTTTCAGCCCAGGTGCCAGACATACGAGTGAAGAAGCCTCCAGATCATTCCAATCTCATCATTTGAGTTACTCCCAGTTGTTCTGGCCTTTTCAGCTGAGATTTGAAATATTGTGATTCAGAGGCAAGCTATCCTCACCCTGCTCTGTTTTAAATCTTGACCCACAATACCATAAGCAAAATAAAATGATTGTGTTTTGCTATTAAAATTTGGTGACTTGTTATTTTAAAAAGTAGAAACCCAGAACGTAATTTGGGAGTGGAACCAAAAATCTGGGGAGTTTCATAAAAAAATCTATGACATTCTGGTTTGGGGACCAAATATATGAAAGCCTGCCAGTCCTTGAAGAGCTTCTCTATGAAAGATTGAAAGAAACTGAGGAAAATGTTACTGGAAGCTCTAGAAAAATGAATTTTTCTCTTTGACAGTCTTTCTAGCCTGCAAAAGGATCTCAAAGTAAGAAAGACCTCAAGAAAAAGATCAACTCTAGAATGCTGCCAAAAAAACATGGCCTCAGGGTGTAAATGAAGGCAAAGTTTGAGAGAAAAATTCTTTGTTGAGGTCTCAGAGGGATTTAAAGTGCTTTCTCATAGATGTTTCAGAAAGACATATGGCTTTCCAAGGATGTTATGCTTAGGCCTTGCAGATACTGTTAGATAGTAAGAGTTGTAAGACCCTTTAGGGCTTTTCATACAGCAGTCTCAAAGTTGTGGAACCTAAAGTAGTGAAAGGCTTAAGTGGAAGATATTTGTAGCGATGACTTTTGTCTAAGGAATTGAATTACAAATTATGCATTATAGAGATAATGTTTTTAAAGGAATTATACCAGTCTGCACTGAAGGGGATAAATATGATACAGAAGAAAAAGTGTTCTTTATATGCTTACACTACTGTGAGCAATAAACTCAAATGTGAACATGAACAAAGTAGAGCCACATGCTGCAGAAAATTATTTTCAGGAAAGAAGACTAAGCCCTAATTAAGTAACTGGCTTGTGGGTGTGCCTGGTTTATAAAACTGCTATGGACAAATAACTGTTGTGTACCTTCTCTTTTCCTCTATTTTTTGAGATATAATTTATGTATAACATTATATTAGTTTCAAATGTAAAAAATAATGATTTGATATGTATATATTACAAAATGATCAACACAATAAGTCTAGTTAACATTTATCATCAAACATAGTTACATTTTTTTTTCTTGTGATGATCTTTTAAGATATACTTTAAGATTTAGTTTTGAAAATAATGTCTGTTGAGGTGATTTTATTATGGTTAATTTTATGTGTCAGCTTAGGGATGCCCACATAGCTAGTAAAACATTATTTTTGAGTGTGTCTGTGAGGGTGTCTCTGGAAGACATTACCATCCAAATTAGTAGACTGAGTAAAGAAAGTGCCTTCACCAAAGCCCTTGGGGATGATCTAATCTGTTGAGGGTCTGCATAGAACAAAAAGATGGAGGAAGGATTTTAGCTGAGATATCCATCTCCCCCTAGCTTTGGACATCCATACTCCTGGTTCTTGGGCTTTTGGCCTCAGACCAGGACTTTCCACCATTGGCGCCACAATTCTCTGACATTCAGACTTGTACTGGATTACAGGCATACCTCAGAAATATTGCAGGTTTGATTCCAGACCACTGCAATAAAGCGAATGTGGCAACAAAGCAAGTCACAGAGATTTTCTGGTTTCCCAGTACATATAAAAGTTACTTTCCACCATACTGTATTCTATTAAGTGTGCAAAAGCATTATGTCTAAAAAATCATGAATATACCTTAATTTAAAAATAATGCTGTTGGAAAAATGGCACCAATAGACTTGCTTGATGAAGGGTTGCCACAACCTTTAACTTATAAAAAACATAATACTTGCAAAGCACAGTAAAGCGAAGTGCAATAAAAAGAGGTATGCCTGTCCACTACTGGCTTTTCTGGTTCTCTAGTTTACAGGTGGCAGACTGTGGGACTCCTCAGCTTCCATAACTGTATGAGCCAATTACAAAGTCGATATACATAGATCTCCTGTTGGTTCTGTTTCTCTGGAGAACCCTGACTAATACACCTATGCTGTCTCACCAAAGAATATTGGATGTGGTAGTAATGATAGGAGGCAGGGGCTGATCAAGATGAACTGTAACTAAAGAATTACAACTTAGGAACTTCATCTGTATTTGGATCTGATTTAAATGATGGCATCATAACCATGGTCTTGATCTTATATGGCCATTAGATAAAATTTTTGGAAGATCTTGGAAGGAAATTAGTGCATTTGCTTATGGGAGGTATATAAATAATTTACTGTAAGTGGCACACTGGCATAAGTTTAAAAGATGAGAGCAAATTCTTTGACATTTCTTCCATAAAGAAATTGAATCTTGAATGGGCTATGACTGCTTTAGCCAATAGAGTATGACAGAAGTAATACTATTGACTTTTGAGGCTGTTATAAAAGATCAGGCACCTTGTTTCCTAGATAACTCACTCTTGGAGTCCTGAGTCACCTGGATTATTTGCATATAGAGAGAATACTACCTGCATTAACTTCTAATTAACCTCCAGGCCTAATGTCAAGATTTTATGATTTTCATATTAAATCAATATATAATTATATATTATCATCTAGCTATCTATTTGCCTTAAAATTCTAGTAATTATCATATTCCCTATCAGTTGATACAGGTTTATGGCTGGCTAATTCTTACCAATGTAAAAACAAAACAAAAATAGGATGTCATGTACATTAACTTGAGAATATATTTTTAAATGGCTATTATTCTTGTTTCTGGAAGTAGGTAAGAGGCTAAAGTGTTGGTAGATAAGAAAAGAGAATCGTTAGATAAAGGCAAAAAAGAGCCTAGACCAAATACAAATTTCAAGGATATAAGCTCCTGTGGTTTCCATTTAGAGGTAGAGGATACAAGAGAATATATGATGAATATGCCAAGATTACTACTAAATGGCTGATTGTCTTACTAATTTATCCTTATTTTGTCCAAAGTTTAATTTGCCCAGATTTAGGTATAGATAAGTCATAAAGTAAGAGTCTATTGTTTATCTACTCAATTATCCTTTTGAGTTTTTGTTTGGACTTCATTTATTTTAGGAACCACTTTATATGTTTTGGTTCATGGCTCCTGATACATTGAATTTTAAGTAATTCTTTGTGCTGAAAGTAATAGGGACTTTAATTTTCCATAGATTTCAATGTACTGTGTTAAAAATTTATTAAATGAATTTTAAAAACAAGTGCTTTGACTTTACAGGACCATGCTATTTGTGGACTAACATTGAGTTACTATAGGAAGTTTTAACTTCCTTAAGGTTACTCAATTTTATTGAACCAAGATCTTCTAAATTGTTTGCTCAGTCTTACTCACCATATACCAGATGTAGAACCTAGCAGTTTCCCATAGGTACATGAGGTCATTTATGAAAGGAAACTATTGTTTACAAATTCATCATTGGAGTCTTTTGGTACCATATATTTCAACACAGCTTTCTAAACTTAGTATAAAGGAAAATGATGTCATGAATTTACTCTTATTGGAAATTCCTAAAATGAAGTTATTTTCATTTTCATGGAGCATGGAAGATTGACTTTCAACATCTGTGTTCTTTGGAGATTATTGTAATGCAGATAATCATTAAAGTACCATTTACCTACACTCTGACTACATTTTAAAGTATAAAGTATCAACTAGATCTTCTTGAATTTCTGATTTAGAAGGGCACAAATACAGTTTTCAGAATAAGTGAGAGTTATATAAATAGATTCAGAAACCCTATAATCTATCCCGATTTATTCTTGAGTGCACATGAAATACAGTAAAGCGAACATTCTAAGAAAAATTTAATTTACAGGAGACTGTAAGTCCCAAGACTATTAAAATAATTATAGCTAAAATAATTTGTTAATAAACACACAATATAAAAAGAGGTAAATTGTGACATCAAACGTAAAAGGGGGGCTTCCCTGGTGGCGCAGTGGTTGAAAGTCTGCCTGCCAATGCAGGGGACACGGGTTCGTGCCCCGATCTGGGGGGATCCCACATGCCACGGAGCGGCTGGGCCCGTGAGCCACGGCTGCTGAGCCTGCGCGTCCGGAGCCTGTGCTCCACGATAGGAGAGGCCACAACAGTGAGAGGCCCGCGTACCGCAAAAAAAACATAAAAGGGGATGGGTGTAAAGGGGTAGAGCTTTTGTGTGACCGAAGTTAAGTTGTTATTCATGTAAAATAGACCGTTGTATCTATAAAATGCTTTTTGTAAGCCTCATGATAATCACCAAACTAAAATCTATAGGAGATTCACAAAAGATAAAGAGAAGGGAATCAAATCATATCATTACAGAAAATTATCAATTCACAAAGGAAGGCACACAAGAGGAAGAAAGAAAAAAGTATGAAACAATCGGAAAACAATAAGATAGAATTAGTAAACCTTTAAATATAAATAACTACTCTAAATGTAAATGGATTGAATTCTCCAATCAAAGGTATAGAGTGCCTGGATGAATAAAAAAAAAAAAAAAAAAAGACCCAACTATATTCTACCTACAGGAGACTTACTTCAGCCTAAAGACACACATAGCCTCAAAGTGAGGCAATAGAAAAAGATATTCCATGCAATGGAAACAAAAACAGTGCAGGGGGAGCTATACTTACATTAGACAAAATAGACTCTAAACCAAAAATAGTAACAAGAGACAACGGTTATTATATAATGATCAATTTATCAAGAAGATATAATAATCATAAGTATATATGCACCCAACATCAGAGCACCTAAATTTATTAAGAAAATACTAACAGATCTGAAGGGAGATATTGACAATACAATAATAATAGGGGACTTCAGTACTCCACTTTCAACAATGGGTCGATCAACCAGACAGATGATCAATCAACAAAGAGACTTTGGACTTGAACGATACTTTAGACCAAATGGACCTAACAGATATAAATAGAACAGTCCATCCAGCAGCAACAGAATACACATTCTTCTCAAGTCCACATGGAACATTCTCTAGGATAGATCGTATGAGAAGTCATAAAACAAGTCTTAGCACATTTAAGAAGATTGAAATCACACCAAGTATCTTATTCAACCACAGTGGTATGAAACTAGAAATCAATAACAGAAGGAAAGCTGAAAAATTCACAAATATGTAGACATTAAACAACACACTCCTGATCAACCAATGGGTCAAAGAAGAACTCAAACGGAAATTTTAAAAATCTTTAAACAAATGAAAATGGAAACGCTAAAAGCTGTGGAATGCTGAAAAAGCAGTTCCCCTAGAAGTTTATAGCAACAAATATATACATTAATACAAAGTAAAGATCTCAAATAAACAAGCTAACTTTGCACCTAAAGGAACTAGAAAAATCTTTTGATCTTTTATATAAAATATCCTAAACATGCCACAAAAAAACCCTGTTAGAACTAAGCAATAAATTCAGTAGTTATAGGATGAATAATTGACATACAGAAATCACCTGCATTTCTATACACTAATGATGAACTATTTGAAAAAAAATGAAAAAAATCTCATTCACAGTAGTTTAAAAAAAATACTTAGGATGATTTAACCAAGTAGGTGAATTATCTGTATACCTAAAACTACAATACTTTGATGAAAGAAACTGAAGAAGACACAAATGGTAACATATCCTGTGTTCATGTATTAGAAGAACTCATATTGTTAAAAGGTCCATGCTATCCAAAGTCATCTACAGGTTCAATGCAATTCCTATCAAATTCTAATGGCATATTTCACAGAAATATAAAGAATAAAACTGGAGGCATCACACTTCCTTATTTTAAACAATATTACAAAGTTACAGTAATCAAAACAACAGGATACTGGAATTAAAAACAGAGACATAAACTAGTGGAACAGAATTGAGAGCCCAGAAATAAATCCATGCATATATGATCAACTAATATTTGACAAGGGAACCAAGAATATTCAATGGTGAAAAGATAGTCTCTTGAATAAATTAAAATTGATAACCACGCTAAAGACAATGAAATTAGACCTCTATCTTACACTACTCACAAAAATTAACTCCAAATGAATTAAAGACTGAAAACTAAAAACTTAAACCATAAACTCCTTGAAGAAAACTTAGGGAAAAAGCTCCTTAACATTAGTCTTGGCAAAAATTTTTTGGATATGATGCATAAGCAACAAGCAAAAATCAATTAGGTGGAACTACATCAAATTATAAAGCTCTGACAGCAAAAGAAATAATAAATAAAATGAAAAGGCATCCTACTGAATGGGAAAAATATTTCAAATCCTGTATTTGATAAGGGGTTATATCAAAATATCCAAAGAATTCATACAACTCAATCTCAAAAACTAAAATAAAATAATGTGATTTAAAAATGGGAAGAAGAACTGAATAGATGTTTTTCTAAAGAAGACAACCAAATAGTTAACAAGTAGATGAAAACATGGTCAATACCAATAATCATCAGGAAAATGCAAATTAAAGCCACAATGAGATATCACCTCACACCCATTAGAATGCCTATCACCAAAAAGAAAAGGCCTAAGTGTTGGCAAGAATGTGGAGAAAAGGGAACACTGTGGACTGTTACTGGGAATGTAAATCGGTGCAGCTTCTATAGAAAGCCCCATGGAGGTTTCTCAAAAAGCAAAAATAAAACTACCATATAGTTCAGCTATCCCACTTCTGGATATATATCCAAAGAAAGGAAATCAAGATCACGAAAAGATATATGCACTCCCATGTTCATTGCACATTATTCACAATAGCCAACATATGGAAAGAATCTAAGTGCCCATTAATGAATGAATGGATAAAGAAGATACATATATATATACTGGAATATTCAGCCACACAAAAAAAGGAAATTGTATCATTTGGGACAACACGTATGAACCTGGAGGGTATTATGCTAAATGAAATAAGTCAGACAGAGAAAGAAGAGATATGACCTCACTTATAACTTGTACAAGTTGAAAGTGTAGAAACATGAAGTAGAATGGTGGTTACCAGGGGCTGAAGATTGGGGGAAATGGGAGGTGTTGGTCAAAGAGTACAAACCTCCAGTTATAAAATGAATAAGTTCTGGGGATTTAATGTACACCATGTGGATTATAGATAACTAAACTGTATTATATACTTGAAAGTTGCTAAGACAGTAAATCTTAGGTTTCTCACCACACGAAAGAAATAGTATTAGGTGAGCTGATGGAGGTCTTAGCTTACTCCAGCGGTAATCATCTTGTAATATATCAGTGTATCAAATCAACACATTGTATACCTTACACAATGTTATGTCAATAAAACTGGAAAAAAGATAAGCCAGGATATTATAAAAATTTATATGCTAATGTATATGGAATTTTAGACAAAGAATATTCTGAATAATATTTTAAAATAGACAAAGGTATTAAATCATCTTAACATAAAACAAACACAAACTATGCTTGAACCCAAGATAGATATTCCAGCAGTATCAAAAGATTAAAAAGAAGGAATAAGGGGCTCCCTGGTGGTACAGTGGTTAAGAATCTGCCTGCCAATGCACGGGACGTGGGTTTGAGCCCTGGTCTGGGATGATCCCAACATGCTGTGGAGCAACTAAGCCCATGTGCCACAACTACTCATCCTGCGCTCTAGAGCCTGCGAGCCACAACTACTGAAGCCCGTGCACCTAGAGCCCATGCTCCACAAGAGAAGCCACCGCAGTGAGAAGCCCGCGCACCGAAACGAAGAGTAGCTCCCGCTCACCGCAACTAGAGAAAGCCCGCGCGCAGCAACAAAGACTCAAAGCAGCCAAAAATAAATAAATAAATGTATTAAAAAAAAAAAAAAAGGAATAATAATACACAATGTTCCTAACCAAGAGTGTTTTTATAACATTAAAATAGTAAATTTTCCAGAAAAATACAGAGGTAGGATGTCTTAATTAAATGCAGTATAAAATCATCTATTTAGTTAGAGTGAAACAAAGAGACACTCTCTTTTATTCTCCCATTAAAACTCCCATTATATATATTATGTCAGATTGAGGTAATAGTAAAGTGATCATATTTTCTATTTATCACTTAATTTGCAAATAAACCCAACAAGACAAAAAAAAAAAAAAAAAACTATTAAAAAAAAAAAAAAAGGAATAATAATACACAATGTTCCTAACCAAGAGTGTTTTTATAACATTAAAATAGTAAATTTTCCAGAAAAATACAGAGGTAGGATGTCTTAATTAAATGCAGTATAAAATCATCTATTTAGTTAGAGTGAAACAAAGAGACACTCTCTTTTATTCTCCCATTAAAACTCCCATTATATATATTATGTCAGATTGAGGTAATAGTAAAGTGATCATATTTTCTATTTATCACTTAATTTGCAAATAAAACAGAATACTACTATTAAGGAAAAATATAAATGGATGGGTGTTGCTTTTCCTTTTCCAGATAACACAAAAATATTTTTGATACATTTTACTCTGCTGCTAAAAATTGCCTTTTATTCATACTTTTCCCAGCCAACAGCCAATTCCAATGGGTCGTTTAAACAATCTATGACTACTCCACACTCTCTGGGCCTTGCCTAGCCTTGTGATCTGGAAAAATCAATTTTTTCCCCAGTGATATCAAACTGGTAGGGCCACTGGAGAGGTTTTGGAACAGGGCCAAGATCTCAATGTTCTTTTCCTTAACTGAATTCTAGGAGAACCCCAGATTTTCTCCAACGTGTAGTCATTCTTGAGACCAATATCTTACAATTATGTCAACTGATCATGTGGCAAAAACTTAAGTGATTAACATAGAATGAAGAGTATTTTTTTTAGGAACATGACCTTTATTTGAATAACTGAAATTTCATTGGAGAGTCAGTGACAGAAGAGAATAATCAAAAGATATATAACAAATAGAGATTAATGCTATCTGGAAGAAAAATCTATATAACATAGATATGAATACTTTCCACAAAGAATGATACCTTAAATGAAAACACTTGAAAGTGAAAAGATGTGGGGGAAGAAACAATGGTTTTTGTATCGATCTAATGACTAATATAAAAGTCAATATTCATTTTAGTATTTTAATCTCCTTTTAAAAGGCTTTATTTTTAAAAATAACGTTTGTATATCACAGTGCTTGTCTATGGAAGTATATTCTGGATGATAGAGATTGCACTCTTTCAATGGATATATAATAATTATAATTTTGCTACTTAAAACAATATTTGGACTTTTTTTTACTCATTTAAATACCTAAGACAGGGAATACAATTTTAAAACATCTTTTTGTCTTTCAGCAAGCTCCTCACATATCATAGGTTAAACTATAAGAGCAAATGTTAAGAATAATTTGGTTAAAGAAAATATTATATTTTATGACTTAAAATGAGGTTCTTAAAACAGAAA
Source organism: Neophocaena asiaeorientalis asiaeorientalis (assembly GCF_003031525.2). NCBI lineage: Eukaryota > Metazoa > Chordata > Mammalia > Artiodactyla > Phocoenidae > Neophocaena > Neophocaena asiaeorientalis. The sequence continues at coordinate 269,816 of NW_020173947.1, forward strand.
ACTATAATCTTGCCAAGATAATTTTATACTCTGTCACGTACACAGTAGTCTGTTCTTGCAAAAATAAGAAAAACTTTTGTTATTCTTATATGATATTTAAAATTCCTGTTACTTTTCAACCTGCCAATTGCAAATAAATTTGATAAAAAGTTTCTACATAACACACATTTTGATAAGACATTCTGAAATATCTATATGCAGTAGCTACCGATGGCACACCCAGAAGCTATGCTGTCATTCTGAATAGATCCGTCTGACTTATCACTTAGAAGTAACGTAGTTCCCTTTGGATCAAACACATACAGATGTTTAAGACTTATGGTACAAATTAGAGGGGGAAAATGGTCTTAAAAGAGCCTTCCTATTTAAAATGCAAAATTGTCTTTTAAAAATTCTCCTTATGGAAAATGAAAGCTTTCACTGAAGTTTTGTCTATACTGGTAATCATTCTCTATGAGATTTGCCAACGTTCACTGTCTATCCCCACTAGAAAGAAAAAAAAAAATGGATGTTTTCCATCTGCAGCAAAATAGAGTCAAAACAAACGTATTTAAATTGGAAACATTTGTGGCTAGAAGAGCTGTTCTCCATAAAAACATCTGGTTGTACTTTTAAGTCATTGCCAAATAAACACATGCTGGAAAATCTATTTTATGCCACACATGGTCACCCATGTAGATGTAGCTTAAAACTGTTTTCGTTTGAGGTCAACACCTTATATTAGGAAGGGAAGTACAGATTTGTGAGTGTGCAGTGATTTTTTTTAACAGTACTACTGTAATGGCCATGGAAGTTTGAACGTGTCTAGTTTCTTCCAGACAAGGAAGAGAATATGACAGACAGTGTTTTTGATAGTTCTCAGGTAGACAATGCAAAGACTGAAATAACGATGGTTGTGGAACAGATCAAATAGCTACTTATTTGTGCACAAAGACTGTTTGTGGTTTCTGGTTTCAGTTAATTTGTTTTTTTTTTTTTCTTTTTTACATTGACTCAGAGAGGTAATCAACTGAAAAGATGTAAAGAGAACTTCAGACTATTTGGTTGACTAGGTTTATTTGTTAGTATAGGTAACCCCCAGATAACAATGGCTTAACACAGTAGAAGTTTCTTTTTCACTCAAGCCTAATGCAGATGTTTCTGGTTGGTGGGCAGCTTTCCATATTGTCTTTCAGGGATCCAGGTTCTTTTAGTCATGTGGCTCTCCCAATCCGTAAGGCTCAAAGACTACTGAAGGTTTTTCTTATCTAATCATACGACAGAGTTTAAAGGATTATGCTGGATATTTTTACATGCGAGGCCTGGTATTGTGTACTACACTTCTTTCCACATCTTACTGGCCACACCTAGTGAAAGGAAGGCTCAAAAATGTCCTATAGCTGTGTAGCAGGAAATATAGATCATGGGTTTTGGTAAATGCAAAGTTATCTCTGCTGCTCTCAGGAGTAGAGTTAGGAAGTTCTTCAAATATTAAAACACAATATTTTATATTTCATTATATATCATGCAAGTGTCAGAACAGGGTCATATAAACTATTTCAAAATAAGCATAACTGGACTTTGTCTCTCGTTTTCACAAAGGATATCAACTACCTATAAATTAACCCTCAAGTGTGCTTCTGAATATGTGTCACAGGCACTCATGAATATACCCACTACTGCCACACCATCTTTTATCTGCTTAGCAGCTTCTGGGTTCCACTATTTTCACTCACCATGTACCACTTATTGCTACATCTGCCACCATCTCCTGGTGGATCATCTGCTAGATTCTGCTGTATCTAAACTGCTCTGCACATTTAAAGACGAGACAGGACAGACCTCTGCAATGTCAAATTTATACAGTGTTCTGTTGCGAAATGAAGAAAAGGCTGTTAGAGGTGTACCCATATGTAGGGGAGACAAAATTTTACTCTACCTTCTTAGAGTCTCCACCTGGGCCTGGGAATTAAATGGACATACAACAGATCAACAGGAGAAAAGCATATACATTTTTACACGTATATGGAAGCTTCCAAAGGAAAATACTCAAAAAGCCAATAGACCCAAGTGCTTATATATTATATACTAGGTTGAAAAAAGAAAAGCGATTGTGGAAAAATAACTAAAATATATGGGAAGACTAAAGGAAGATAAAAGTAATTTTAACATTGTCTATTTGTACAGCTTTCTCTTGGCTTCCCATCTCTGGTGATAAGTTTTCCTTCCTCCTGGTATAGGGAGGAAATCTTTCACATGAGAGTTTTATCTATTATATGTGCTTCATCTTTATATATTTCTCCCTTCTTTCTCCCCTCTCTAAAATGTCTATCCCTTTTTACTGAGAACAGTGGTGTTCAATTTAGAACAATCCCCAGTTTTTAAAAACTCTAATAAAACTCACCGAATCCCAGGGTCAGATTCATGCACTAGTGGTGAATGAGAGAATCTGTATATGAGAATATAGAGACAGGGACTATATGTGCCAGACTAGAGGGGACAGCTAACTTGAGCCAACAGTTGTCATAAAGGAATGCATACAGTGTGTTGCCAAATCTTATGATTTTCCAAGGAAGTTAGGAATTTGGATTTTTTAATGTGCAATCTCCAGATTTTTAATTACTGGCATTTTACTCACTTTAAAAAAAATGGGTTTCTAATGTGCAATGCCTGAATGAGGTCCATTTGTACCCTCAGTTATTTGTATGGATGGGAAATAAAGAGACTGCATTCTCCATAGCTGGTTGTATTCCAGATTTAATAACCATTCCATATTTAGAGATTCACTCATTCATTCATTCAGTTTGTACATTCATTCAGTATTCAGTATTCAGTATTCAGTATTCAACAAATGTTGTACTATGTGCAATGCACACAATACTAAGATGAAAATAATTATCTCTGCCTTCGAGGTGCTCATAACAAGTATGTCTTGTTAGAGACATACTAACAAGCAACTAAAATGCCTCTTTAAAAGTACATTAATGATAGAAGGAGTGATTAACTCTATCTGAGGATGATATTTAATGATAACTGGGAGTTCGCCAGGGAGAAAAGGCAGGGAAAAAACAGTATAGAAAGCCTAGGTGGTTTAAAACAGCAGAGTACAGTTGGGAAAACCTGCAGTTCTACATGGCTTGAGCAGAAAATGCTATCGGGAGTGGTGGAAACCAAAAAATATAGGTTTGTGAGAATAAACAATACCTGATACAGCACTTGTAAGATTGCTAAATACGAACACTGATCGTTATCATCACAACCATATTCATTAGCATATTATTTGATTACAAAACTGAGTCACAGAAAAGAACTATTTGTGATATGAGAATTTGATAATTCATATAGCAAATATAAATTTTATTTTACTAAAAGATGAGCACTTATTATATTTTTTTTCTGTCTCAGAGATTTTTTCCTCTCTCAAGAAGGTAAAGGGATTGACTAGTAGAGCTGCTATTTTAGATTTAAATCTGAAAGAACAAGGATTAAGTAACATTAATGCTATCTGGGGAAAAGTGACCATGTCATTTAAATGTGTGTGTGATGGCCAAGGCAGAAAACACTGAGTGTGAGCAAAGATATTTTCCATACATTAGACATATGGGCTTCCTCAACTTCAAGGAAAAGACTTTACAGCTTAAAATTCTTGTGGCTAAAGAAGAGAGGGAGTATTTCCAAACTATAATTTCAAGATTAGTTCCTTTCAAGCAGGAAAAAGGTAAATTAGCTAAAAGACATGTGGCTTATTAAAACACTCTACAATGTTGATGAAAAACTAAAATTATGGCACAATAATTCCCTGCTAATATCACTATTAATTAATGTGTGTTCCATGTGCCAGACACCATAATCAATACAACCTGGGTATTAGTATACTTATTTTATGAAAAAGACCCAGGAGACTTAAACAAACTGAGCATTTCCCAAAATAATGTAATAGATATTATGGGATATATTGTAGGCTTTGTGGCTATGCAGTTAGGGTTCCAACCAAAGTATCTTTGATATAATTATTAACACTCATTTTGTTCTCAAATTTAAAAGAATACAAATAAAAGTTAGTAGAGAATAAAATATCACTTCTTACCATTATTATGTAAGTATAACATACACCTTGGAACCAATCAGCCTTCCTTTGCGGGTATTTGAATAGAGTTCAGAACACTGCATTTCAAAAATTTACAGACATGCCTTTGGAAAAAATAACTACATTTTGGAGAACACTTGAGATTATATCACCTAAAACACAATGACAGGACTAGTGATGTTTAAAGTAGATAATAGGACCATTGAATAATTGAGGAAAATACCAATATTCCTTTTCAAATTCATGAAACAATAAGAATGCAATGAAGCTTGTTTAGCTCCAGAGAACAAATTTGGGGTGATGAGTGGACGATAAAGAGAAAGGTTATGGATATAAATACCTCTACGAGCCAAGAAATGTCATAGATATCATACATATGCCATATATATAATAATAATTTTAAAAGCCCGTGAGGAAAACACTGTCTTCATTTTAAAGAGAAGAAAAGTGAGGGGTTTGGACAAATTATAAATAAGAGAGTTATTAAGTGGTAAGCAGACTTCCAGCTCTCTTCCCCATCAAACCATGTATACAAATAGAGTTCTCCAAGAATGGAGTGAAATGTCAACATATCCGTTCGTGATCTTGGTTCCCTTATGTGCAAAAGGGAATACTGGAAGTGAATATTATGTTCTCTCTAGTTCCAGAAAAGATTGCCTCATGTTATTCTACTAGATTCATCACTATTTAGATTGCTTTCATATGTTCAGTTCATATATTTAAGTGTATGAATAAATTCTTTCGTTATCACAACTTCAGGAAGCAGAGGGATTAGTGTAATTAACTTTGACTCTTTAAGACTATTTAAATCTCAGCAAAATATTTTCCAGCTTTCATTTTGTGACAGATTGACTAGGCATGACCCATATACTGGTTGATAATTTTAAGACTTCAAGGCCTGACTACTTCTCCAAACTACATAAACAATGAAACTTGCAAAGGAATATTTTATGGAAGCAAAAGAGAAAAAGAAATTTATTTGTCCTTGATTTTTTTCTCTTCATTCTCTATTTGTCATCATAAACATTCTATTCAGGAAAAACAAAGCCAAAACAGAGTGCCTTTTGCAGTGGTTAAGAATCGCCTGCCAATGAAGGGGCAAAGGGTTTGAGCCCTGGTCTGGGAAGATCCCACATGCCAGGGAGGAACTAAGCCCGTGCACCACAGCTACTGAGCCTGCGCTCTAGAACCCACGAGCCACAACTACTGAGCCCACGAGCCACAACTACTGAAGCCCATGCACCGCAAGGAAGAGGAGCATCCTCCTCGCCACAACTAGAGAAAGCCCGAGAGCAGCAACGAAGATCCAATGCAGCCAAAAATAAAATAAATAAATTTAAACAAACAAAAAAGACAGAGTGCCTTTTAACTGTGTACCTTTTCTATCAGGGGTAAATTAGCAATTTATTTTAAAAAATTTAGGCTCTTTGAAGTTTTTTGGGAGATTTCAGAAAAGAAGGTAATTAAAAACCCACCGACCAACCAAATAATGGACAAATATCTGAATGATTTTTAGTCTTACTGAAATAAATTGTATAATACTACATAAACAGATCAACCAGAAAAATACTACTACTGTGTAAAATCTTTATCTGTTAGTTTGAAAGCCTATATGAGGGAATTCATGTATCAGTGGGATTTTTCCTGTTATAAGATTAAATAATATATGAGAAACCAATTATAAACTCTCATTTCCTCCAAGGGTTACTTAAGCCTTTGGTTCAAAAGACCTTGAGTTACTCACAAAAGATCTGTATTTTTCAGACACGCAACCAGTGACTCAACAGGATGAGTAACAAACAGACCAGCCCTCTTCTTTTCTCCCCCCACTACCCTCTGTTCTTCCCTGCTTAGCCAAAACACACAAATCAATTGATTGTTTTCAGCATGCCCTTCTGTTGCTTATTTTAGTTCTTGACTTTCAAAGATGCTTTAAAAAAACTATAGCTTTTTCACACATTAAACTATATTTTAGAAGGAGTTGACTAACATAATCATTGAGAGGAAAAAAACATTATATAAGCATATAAATTTATATCTATCTATCTATCTGTCTATCCAGGTCCCGGGAGGAACTATGAAATCTGTACTGGAGGCATTCTAAAGTTCATTTCAATATCATAAATCAAATCCTTGAACTTTTCTCTGAGTCAGTTTTATAAGATGTTGAATTCAGAAAGAACTCAATGAGAAACTCTTACCCATAGTTTGCCCCTTATAGTAATTATTTCAAATAATCCTTAAGCCTAGTGTTCTTCCAGTTATTGAGAAGGCTCCTTGAAGAAAAGAAAAAAATAATCCCTGACCTCATATAGTTTACACTGCAGTGAGTGGAATCTGACAATAGATATTATAAACAACTGCACAGTATTTTAAAGGATGATTACTATAGATGAAAATAAGACAGGGAAAGAAGGAAGAGTTTCTATTTAAATCAGAAGTTTACCAACTTCAAAAAGAAAGTGATAATTGAGCAAAAACTTGAAGGAGATGACGGATCAAGACATGTGAACATCCAGGGGAAGAATGTTCCAGGCAGAGAGAATGGTCATTTCAAAGGGACCGAGGCAGCACTGTGTTTGGCAGGATGTGCATGCCAGACAGTTTTGGACTTTAATATAAGATTCTGTAACAATATACATCCTTAAGATTCAAAGGAATTAAATTCTCACAGTAGAATTTAAGCCATAATATCATGGTAGACAAAGAGTCTTTTGTTCATTCATTCATTCAAAGACCAAAAAGATAAATAACAAGCCTTTCATTGTCCTGAGCAATGAAAACACAAACATGAGTTAGACAATAAGGAAACACTCATGTAAGCAAATCTTTACATTCTATAAGTGTCATAATAGAGTGTGTACAGAACTCTTGTAGATGATAGTAGGCTGGGTGACTAACTATCCCGGGGAAATCATGAATGTCTTCACTGAGGAAATGATGTTTGATTTCATTCCTGAAGAATGAGTAAGATTTTACAAGGAATAAATCAGAAAGAGGCTTTTTTGGACACAGAATCATATCTGTAAAAATGGAGGCATTAAAGAGACTATGAAGAAGCCTTGATTTTACTGGATGTGTGGTACATGAGAAGGGGAAAGGAGAAATGAGCAAAATGTGAGATACTGCATGCTAAGTTGTTTGGCCTCTCTTTTGTAAGGAGAATGTTTTAGCAGAAAACTGACATAATCAGGTTTGTAAATTAGACCTATTTGATGGTGGGTTGGAGGATGAATTGTACCATCCAGGCAACCTTCTACATTTACCATCTGTTCATAAGAGATCCCTGTAGATACATGTATAAAGATGCTTTAATTCTTTAGGGAAAGGTTCATAACATAACAGAGGAATCTTACTGCAAGTGTTGATGTTGAACAGAACTCAGAATAGGATAGATTACTCCCAAAAATATTCAAATCACAATCCCACGGGGTGTACGATGTGAGGATCCACAAGATTCTGTTCTAGATTTTGAACTATTTAATGAGGTATCCTAAGTAACTCTAAAGCAATATAAAATATTTGTTGAGTGTTTCTCATATATCCTGTACTGTGCTTGTTCCTTTCATGCATTACCTTAAATACTCTTCATAACAGCTCTGAGGTAGTTACTATAACTTCCCACCTATTATAAATGAGGGAAATGATGTGTAGGAAGGTTAAATACATCCATAGAAGTAACAACTTTACTGAAATCAGGTACCTTTGATTACAAATACTTTGCTATACTACTTCCCTGAAAATTTGGCCTCTCTATATAAGAACCCCTAGTAGTTTGCCATTGAGGCATAGCACACCTAGGAAGTATTTTCTTTTTACAGTTTTGAACTTGCTCTAGTTATGCTTTGAGATCTGTTTGAGTGATTAGAAAGATATATTGAGGTTTATCATGGCAAGAACTTGAGAAGGGTATGAAATTTTGCTTTATTTGTAAGCAGAGAGGTTTGCTTCCCATAGCTTCATGGCTGCTGCTACGAGAACCATGGTTGCTCATGGTGGAAGCTATAAGTCTCTTGGGTCAGAGACAAAGTACATTATTACTCAAGGGAACTGCAGAAGCCAGAGTGTCAGCATTCACACTGGTTCTTAAGTCCTGAATTTCAAAGAGTGATTCAAAGAGGCCATGTGATGCCTGCATATGCAGTGGGTTGAGTTATAAGAGAGGATCTTTGAGTTTAGGGAACTCAAATCTTTTATAAGTGTTATTATGTCTGCCTGAATTTTGCATTGCAGGGAGACTTTATTATATTGGACACTAAATAAACTAATCCCTTATTCTAGTTACATTATTTCTATCTTTCAAGACTGTTCCCTACACAGAAATCCTTAAAGATAGTCTAGAACAAAGGTGGTCAGGTTCTGTGTTCACAAGACCAATAGAAATGCAAGAAATCCATGGAGAATTGTCTCCTAGCATCTCACTCAAAAGGAAACTGTGTCTAGAGTATATGTGAGTAACTCTAACCTACCACCATTTCTAACTTACATACCTGGAGTCCCATGGCACCCTTGAGATACAAACATTTCTTAGAACTTAATTGGGTCATCTAAGCCAAGTTCAATCCACTGCCACAGATAGATAGAAGCTTGTTGATTTCATTTCATGATTAATAAGGCTGTGTGGAATTCATTTTTAATCCAATAGAGAAAACTCTCAATCCTTGGTAGATTTTGATGCCACCATTAAAGGATGATGTGCTTCAAAGGACTTTTCTAGCACTGTGACTGGTTGAATCCTATATACCCTTGTTTTTCTCAGTGGTAGAGAGACACTATTGGCAAAATAATTTAAATTTTAAAGCACTTCTAATCTAGATAATGCTCCACATCATCCTGATTCTCTTAGGGTCATGAACGAAAATGTGAAAATTTTCTTTTTACCACCAAACACAACTTAATTGTTCCAATCAATAAATCAAGAAATCATTTCAATTTGTAAAACCTATAAACTTAGATTGTTTTTCAGGTGGGCTATTGACACAAAAACTGAAGATCACACAATTTCCTTAGCTGATTTTTGGATGAAATATAACATAAAGCATGCACATAAAATCATGAGAGCATCAGGAAAGAAGGAATAGCAAATAATATGCATGCAGTATGGCAGAAATATTTACCACATTGTGCAAATAACTTTGCAGGATTCCAATCAAACACAAATGGAGTTAATATAAGAAACAGAGGATTGTGGGAATGTTGATGCTGCCACCATTTGAGAAACTCCAGATATGCAGCCAGAGGAACACAGTGAAGGTGACTTATCAATGAAAATGAAGAAAATGGTTGTGATAAAAAGGATGAAGCTCTCTCAGAGGTAGTGGCATTGTCAAAAACTTCTCATTAAAGGAAATCTCAAAGACATGTAACCACATTGAAAGTGCAAATGATAAAATATGGGAAGCTCATCCAGCCTAGAAAGAAATAGGACAACTTGCCATGGCACAGAAATGATCCTTGTTCTATATCTCAAATTATATGATGAGAAGAAAGCAAGCACTGTTCAAACTAATCTGGATAAGTATTTTTTTTTAACAAAAAAATAAAACATTTTGATTTTCATTTGAATTACAGTGAATCAAATAAATATCCTTTTATTACTTTAAAATTACCTATCCATATATGTGTGTACATATATGATTATTTATAATATATATATTACACATACCAGAGATTATTCTATAAGTATAAAGTATAAGTATCGTTCCATATTCCTGACAACAACTTATTTTGGGTACTCCTCACATGGAAAGCTATAAAAGTCTTTTTACCACTGTACCCTCCACTTTCTCACCTTGCTAGTCAACCCTTAGTGGCCCTTCATATGAATCTTTCTAAAATGCATTTGTAGTCATGTCATAGCCTAACTCAAAAATGAATAATGAGAAACTGCTGTGTATTTCATTTTACAAAAATATTTTTCCAGGGCTTCCCTGGTGGCACAGTGGTTGAGAGTCTGCCTGCCGATGCAGGGGACACGGGTTCGTGCCATTAACCACCAGCTTCTCATTCTCCCCTTTTCTTCTTCCCTTTATTACATGAATGCATAAATTAATAAATAACTTAGCAAATATTAGTGGTGAAATATTTCATATAAATGAAGTAAATTAAGGTAACATTCTCCAAAGTGTATTCTAACACACAAGAAAATGTGGAAAATAATCTACTGTACTGTTGGAAGGAAACATTAGAATTTCTATTTACACTTAAAAAATCTGAAATATAAAAGAAAAGCTAAGTTTTAATATTCATTTAGGCAGTGCCATTATTATGGCTCCTCACGTCAAACACTCACAAGCCACATGGAGGTCAGAGTAGGAATCCCACTGTACAGACAAGGGATATTTGCTTACATCCGGCATGTTGCATCGTTTGCACATCATGTAAATATGACTGAAGTGAATTTATGTATTATATCATCTTGTTTAAACTAAATCTCTCTTTGCTAATTAAAAAATAAATTTAAATTCAATGAAACGAGTGAAGAAAAACATAGGGGGAGCAATAAATGACACCGGACATGCCTGCTTGATGCTGGTATTAGGAGTTAAAAATTGATCTACCAATAAGGCAGCCAAAAACCTTCAATATTATTCAGAAAAAGTTGTTGCAATGTGGATTTGAATGTATTATTATTAATAAAGAATTTCAGCTGAAGTGCTTATTTTTCTTGGAGATATTAGCTCATGGTGGCTTGAAGACATCAGTTAGCAAAATGTCAATATTATGTGATATTTCTAGCAATGTTGCAAATTAGGAGTATATTTGGAGCCTGACAAAATTTTACCAATTTGGCAATAAATGTATAATAGGAAAAGTCAAAAGTCTACATTTGATTAAGGTAATAATTAATATTTATACAGTAGAAATATGGCTAAAAGAGCTCATGTGTAATAACAGACAAGGCAAAATGCATTGCTTTGTTATTAATTTTTTGGTAGATATTAATTTTTTGGTAGATGTAGAGAAATGTTAAAGTGTTAAATAAACTATTACTAGAACTAACAATTTAGTATGAGGCTGTTGCACTATAGTTGGATACAAGTGCAGGCTTTAAACATGCTTAGCTTATGGTATTTATTAGATTCTATTTTGGTAACAAAAAATTTGAAGAATTACTTTTTTTGAACCACTAAAGGAAAAATTCACTAAAGAAAAAGGGCTCTCACACACACACACAAATGACCACTCTAAAGAAGATAAAATTAAGGGGGGGAAATCTAATGATAATCTCTGATAAAATGGCTGCTTTGTATTAAAAATAAACAAAGGAATCAAGAATTAGCTTATAGAAACAGCATCATACGTGACATATCAATACGTTCACTTTCATTATTCACAGCAAGTTACTGCAGCAGAGATGGAGAAGTTTAAGACAGAAAGGGAAAAAAGTAATCATCAAAGTGGCTACTTTGGAGATTGAGGTGAGGAAACAGATCTTTAAAAATCATAATGTTTTATAAAGAGGTGAGGAAAATAATGAGAATACATCTTCCTATACATGTTTACTTGTTATTAAATGTCACAGTGTTCAAAGAATTGTCAAGTTTAAAGATAAGTTATGTAACTTTCCTTACAAAAAGAAAAGTCTTCCAAATGTGTTGACCATTTCTGTAATATTCAAGTGCTTTGTGGAGGATAATAATAATAGAAAGTACTCTATCAGTCCCCTAGAGATCAATGTGGCATTTAATGATGAATAAGAAAGCAACTGCTTTCAGAAAAAAACTCATGCTATGGAGAGATGCATTTGGAAATGTTTCCACCATTCTATGATTCAAATCACTGAAAGTGTGCCACCTACAAAAACTCTTATGTCAGCCCACTTGTACTGGAAAACAGAATTTTCTAATCAGTTTTAAAATCTTCCACATGAAAAGACTCAGCAGATTTTAAACTAACTGATTAAAAATGTAAAATGCAATACTTTCCTATTAGTTTGAAATGAAATTAGATTTACGTCAAAGGTTAAGAACATTTTATGGCTGTCAATATTCAATACTTTTGAGCACTGGCAGATAAAACTAAAAGATGAGTTCATGATTTATTAACTACAAAATGATGTACTTCTTCCATTTAGTTCTACACATATTTGTGAGGGATCTATGGCATCTTTTCCATCTTTAACAACCACCGAGTTAAATACAAACTGACATTTGACCCTGGCTATGAATATATTATATTACACAATGCAAAAATTGGACCATCAATAATAATGAAGCACATTCATTTGCTTTCACTATAAGTATTATTAAATAATATAATCAACATTATATTTATATACTTAAATTATATAAAATTATATACCTAATTATATAAAATATAATTGAGTTTAATATGTCAAATGCTTCTTGCATGATTAATAAGTTTTTAAAGAAACATTATTTGATTATCTCTAGCAGATTCTTCATCTCATTATGAAACAGTATTAATGATAGAAAGCACTATGTACCATATTATTTATACTTTAAAGAGAGAAAAACATTTTATTGTAGTATATTCATATCATTTTGCATTCAATAATAGTTATGATAAATATAATATAATATGCATAACAATGTGATAGTCTTTTTCATGTATCATTCTTTTAAATTTATTCTAATTTTTGTTTATATTTTATAGCATATATTATGCCATATTTGATATAAACAGCTTATAAATATATAAATGTACATATATTGACAGACACCCACTAAAACCATTTTACTGATAAGATCAAAAAACTTTGGTACTTAAAAGATTTTTTTTTTTTTTGCGGTACGCGGGCCCCTCAACTGCTGTGGCCTCTCCTGCCGCGGCTCCGGAAGTGCAGGCCCAGTGACCACGGCCCACGGGCCCAGCCGCTCTGTGGCACGTGGGATTCTCCTGGACCCGCGTCCCCTGCATCGGCAGGCAGACTCCCCACCACTGCGCCACCAGGGAAGCCCAAAAAGCTTCATTTTACAGAAGTCACATCTTCCTTGAAGCTTTCTTTTCCCCTTTTTGGAAGTGTCTCTTCTCTCTCCTGAACTTTGATACTATTTTACTGAAACCTATCACCCACTCTGCTATGCTGTATTTATTTTTATCCCTCCATTATGTTTGCTAGGTTACAAACAACCTAAGAATGGTTCTTGCTCACCTCTGGAGCTCCTCAGACATCAAGTGAGTACTGAGTGCATTGGTGGTGGCACTCAGAAATACATGTTGACTGAATTGTTTTAGGGTATACAAATATACACAGAGTAATGTTAAAAATAACTCTTTATCCTATTATAGAGCACTTTCTATTACGTAAACAAGAATTAAACTGCAAATCAGTGGGGATCGGGAAGATGGCGGCACAGTAAGACGCACAGATACAGATACACCAGAAATACATCTGTATTTCTGTACCCACAGATACACCAGAAATACCCACAGATACACCAGAAATACATCTACACGTGGAACAACTCCTACAGAACACCTACTGAACACTGGCAGACGACCTCAGACCTCCCCAAAGGCAAGAAACTCCCCACGTACCTGGGTAAGGCAAAAGAAAAAAGAATAAACAGAGACAAAAGAATAGGGACGGGACCTGCACCAGTGGGAGGGTGCCATGAAGGAGGAAAGGTTTCCACACACTAGGAAGCCCCTTCGTGGGCGGAGGCTACAGGTGGCAGAGGGGGAAAGCTTCGGAGCCGCGGGGGAGAGCACAGCAACAGGGGTGTGGAGGGCAAAGTGGAAAGATTCCCACATAGAGGATCGGTGCCGACCGGCACTCACCAGCCCGAGAGGCCTGTCTGCTCACCCGCCGGGGCGGGCGGGGCTGGGAGCTGAGGCTCGGGCTTCTGTCGGAACACGGGGAGAGGACAGGGGTTGGCGGCGTGAACACAGTCTGCAGGGGGTTAGTGCACCACGGATAGCCGGGAGGGAGTCCGGGGAAAAGTCTGGACCTGCTGAAGAGGCAAGAGACTTTTTCTTCCCTCTTTGTTTCCTGGTGCGCGAGGAGAGGGGATTAAGAGTGCTGCTTAAAGGAGCTCCAGAGACAGGCACGAGCCGCGGCTAAAAGCGCGGACCTCAGAGACGGGCATGAGACGCTAAGGCTGCTGCTGCCGCCACCAAGAAGCCTGTGTGCGAGCACAGGTCACTATCCACACCTCCCCTCCCGGGAGCCTGTGCAGCCCGCCACTGCCAGGATCCAGGGGCAACTTCCCCGGGAGAACGCACTGCACGCCACAGGCTGGTGCAATGTCTTGCTGGCCTCTGCCGCCGCAGGCGCCCCCACACTCTGTACCCCTCCCTCCCCCCGGCCTGAGTGAGCCAGAGCCCCCGAATCAGCGGCTCCTTTAACCCCGTCCTGTCTGAGTGAAGAACAGATGCCCTCCGGCGACCTACAGCAGCGGATTAGCTCCACAATCAACTTGATGTACCCTTCATCTATGGAATACATGAATAGACAACGAATCATCCCAAATTGAGGAGGTGGACTTTGAGAGCAAGATTTATGTTTAGCTCCCCTTTTCCTCTTTTTGTGAGTGTGTATGTGTATGCTTCTGTGTGAGATTTTGTCTGTATAGCTTTGCTTCCACCATTTGTCCTAGGGTTCTATCCGTCCTTTTTTTTGTTTTGTTTTTCTTAAAAAAATTTTTTTTCTTAATAATAATTTTTTATTTTAATTATTTTATTTTATCTTACTTTATTTTATTTTATCTTCTTTCTTTCCTTCCTTCATGCGCACCACAATGAAGAGTGGCCCCCGCTTGCCACAACTAGAGATAGCCCTCGCACAGAAACGAAGATCCAACATAGAAAAGATAAATTAATTAATTAATAAACTCATACCCCTAACATCTTAAAAAAAAAAGAGTTATGTACCAAAATGTTCACTGCAGCTCTATTTACAATAGCCAGGACATGGAAGCAACCTAAGTGTCCATCATCAGATGAATGGATAAAGAAGATGTGGCACATATATACAATGGAATATTACTCAGCCATAAAAAGAAACGAAATTGAGCTATTTGTAATGAGGTGGATGGACCTAGAGTCTGTCATACAGAGTGAAGTAAGTCAGAAAGAGAAAAACAAATACCGTATGCTAACACATATATATGGAATGTAAGAAAAAAAATGTCATGAAGAACCTAGGGGTAAGACAGGAATAAAGACACAGACTTACTATACAATGGACTTGAGGATATGGGGAGGGGGAAGGGTAAGTTGTGACAAAGCGAGAGAGTGGCATGGACACATATACACTACCAAACGTAAAATAGATAGCTAGTGGGAAGCAGCTGCATAGCACAGGGAGATCAGCTCAGTGCTTTTTGACCACCTTGAGGGGTGGGATAGGGAGGGTGGGAGGGAGGGAGATGCAAGAGGGAAGAGATATGGGAACATATGTATATGTATAACTGATTCACTTTGTTATAAAGCAGAAACTAACACACCATTGTAAAGCAATTATACTCCAATAAATATGTTAAAAAAAAAATTGCAAATCACCTGGATTGCTTGCCAAAAAGTCTCCATAGGATACCCCACCTCAACTCCAAATACTTATAATTTAAATTGATGTTACACAAGGATCCTGGCTTTGCTGATAATCTTCTCACCAGATATACACAGGAAATAGACACAGAAGCTGAAATATGACCTATGTGCATAATCACTCAGTTAAACAGAAGAAAATGATTGGTTTCAACATTGAGTAACAATTTATTGACCTGTTGGCTTAAATTCGAGTAAGGATTGAATTTGTATAAATACTCAAAGCCATGCATATATTAGTGGGCATTGCTATGGGCTTTAGGGAAACTGGTCTAGATATGAACATCTTCAAGATTTTATTAATATGCACACGTTTGCTTAACTTTTGATGTTTCCTTAGCTTTTAAGATATTTAAGGTTAAGTGTTATAAGGAATTTGAATCCCTGCTAGGATCCTTTTAAATCATTGAATATTATTTTCTCTTATTCTCTGGTTCTCACTCTGTCCCTTCTTGTGTGCACATATTTAAAGAAAGAAGAAAAACTCAGGACAATGTTGGATTATTTCAAACAAGGCTCTACTTTGGTATTATTTTTTACCTTAAGGGCCCTCTTTTATTAATTTGTCTTATAAAAAACTCTATTATACAACAAAATGTTATATAAAATATTTAATATAAGACTATTGTTTTAATATTGGGCTATTTTAAATATTATTTATATTGACTTTTAGTCACACTACATACTCTGGGAGTGAGTTACAGGATACGCCTATTTCTGCTTTTTGCTCTGGAGTTGCAGCATAATACAATTTACAATGAGTCACAACTTAACCAAAAACAGAGCCTCTTTTTTTTCTAATAAAAAGAAAAGCAATGAAAATAATTAAATAAATTAATGCAGAAAGGATATTTCACTGATTTTTTCAACTAGCATTTAAAAATACAATACAGCAAACTTTTACATGAAAAATATAGCTTATTCAAATGTGCAAAATGATTTGATGGAAATGATCAGTAAGCTAAAGAAGAGAATTAACGAAACTGGCTTTTAACTGAAATAACCATTCTACATTATAGCTGTTAATGAAAGGACTGAAGTAAGTTGTAGTAAACTGGGATCTTAACTTGTTCTTTAAGTTTGTCCTGCACAGCACAACACAGAACAATACTGAAATGTGCGTTAAAAGAAAAAATAATTGACTTAGTTTTAAACTTTTTTTCAAAATTACAATTTACTTGTGAATGTAATTTATAGGGACAAACACACGAAATAATTATTGATAAATTTGTTCGTTTTAATAGTTTAATTTAGTTTTAGTTAAAAGTCTGTTTTCTCTTGTTTTCACACATCACAGCAAAAGATTCAGATCTTTATTAACCCAGTGAATTTGCCTGAAAACACGCTTCCTAGGACACAACTGAGTAGAGCTTATGACAGCTATGTAGCTGGAAAAGCAGATGTCTGTCGCTTTCTGAGTAAAACAAAGGATTTTATCATCGGCGCAAGTAAATTAATTTATATTATTTATTTATTTTAGACATTACTTTTAAGACTCAGAGTTTAAAGAAAAGTAATTAAACCTGAGTGTTATATTAGATTTCTTAGTTAAAACCTGCTGCAGATAGTTATATAAACACTTAATTTCTAGAGAAGCTTCTCATTACTACCCTGCCTCACAATCCCAGTGTTGCCACAAATGTTTCCTGAAAAATTAAAATTTTTGTTTATTAGTTTGGCATGAGAGTCACCCCATTCTTTTCAGAGAAAAAAGTGTTCTTTGAGTAATAAGAAAGATGATCCAGAATACATGTTTTTGTATTAATTTCAGGAAAAATAATTTAAAAAATTCTGGCTCAATGAATAGAAAAGTTTCTGAAAAAAAGAATTAATAAATTATTCACTTAAGGCAGGGAATATGTGCTGTGCTGTGTTCCCCATAGCACCTTGTGCCTCAGCAGGTGGCTTGCACAGTAGGTCCTCAGTAAGTTCAAAGAAAAAGTGGAGCAGTGTCTCTCAGTTAAAACCCAAATTCAAAAAAAACTTTGTTTTCAAAATCATAACTGAACCAGGGTCAATCACAGATACAAATGATATTTCTGAATTCCTCTGAAATAGGGTCCATTTATTTTCTTACCAGGATGCTCTTGACTCAGGTTATGATTTCTATAGTTAAGCACAAATTCCACTTAAATTCCCTATTTCTCATATCCCTGTTATCCTTGGTAATTGCCTAAGATGAAAGCTCCTGCAAATATGTGTTTATCTTCTTTTTCTATTCTCATCTCCATACTGCTCCATGTTTCCTCTCCCCTAATCTAACCTCACACTCTTCTAGCATTCTCACACCTTTCAATTATGGATTGTGAAATCCCCATTATGTGGCAAACAAACAAA
Organism: Neophocaena asiaeorientalis asiaeorientalis; assembly: GCF_003031525.2. Taxonomy (NCBI): domain Eukaryota; kingdom Metazoa; phylum Chordata; class Mammalia; order Artiodactyla; family Phocoenidae; genus Neophocaena; species Neophocaena asiaeorientalis. The sequence continues at coordinate 287,733 of NW_020173947.1, forward strand.
CAAATAAATCTCTTTTAAAATTTCTTTTGTGACATTTCTCTACCTCTTGCTTTAACTGAAGTGTATTGTCCTGTGGGACAACCACAGCATGCCTCAAGCTGATGTTACTCATTCACCCACACATCTCATATCCCTGGGTCAGGAAGTGGGAAGTCAGCATTCTTCTCACTCCCCAAGCCAATCCCTGACCATTACTCCAGTTATCCTTAGAAACTTCCCTTGCTCATTTGGAGCTCAGGATATTTGGCTCCTTACCAAATATACTAATCACTCTTCCTCAAGCCCTGGGGACTTGAATATATCACTCAGTGTTTCTTCCTATATCAAGTCCTGCCACCATCTCTTAGGTTACTTCAATATTCACATTATGGCCCATCCAGCACCCCATGAGCTCAGTCCCTCTACATTATCTAGTGTAAATCCTGGTACCTAAATTCTTGTGACTTTAACATTTACTTCCATCCATACACTCCTGTGGCCACAGCCAGGACTTCATTAGCATCTAGAACAATTCCACTTCTGCACTCTTAATCCCAGACATCTCGCTCCTACATTCTTTTCACCTCTTTTACTCAGTTATCCCTACTACTATACTGTTTTGTCAACATCACCAGGGTTACACATCCACTGGTTGATTTTCTCTCAATTATTCACCTCTTCTCTTTACTTCCCTATCTAGCATTATGACGCATCTTTTCAACCCCTCCGTGATAATATCCTCAGATAACTTGCCTTGTTGTTCTTCTATAACTTTTACTCAGGAAAACTCAATATGAGATAAATACAATAGTTGATATTTCTTGCTACATCTGGGCTAATGAGTATTGTTAGAGAAAATCACATGAGCTGGCATATTAACCCTAAATTTTACTTATCTCATTATACTTTCTGGTAGTCCTTCAAAATTTCTCTACTTAAATGTTCTTTCATTGCGAACTTGGCTATTTAAAATTTTCTCCAGTCTCATCTCAAATCTCCTAAATCTTTCCTCTTATCAGATGAATTCAACTTATGTATTTGAGGAAAAATATAGGCCATGAAGAGGGAATTTCCTTCTGTCGTTATATGTAGACAGTTGGTTCTTTGCAACCTATTCCTTCTTTCTGCTCTCTTGTCATAAAGGAAGATGTATGCTTTATTTCATCTACTTCCATTCCCTTCAACTTTATTCTGAATTCTACTTTTTACCCTCTTCAGACATCTTGCTATGCTGTTTATATCTTTTTTCTTATATTTTTTCTTCTTTTTTGCTGCTTTCATTAACTATTAAGTTTTCAGTAGTCTCTTAAGCCTTGCCTATGTTAATAAAATTCACTCCTGATGTCTCTTTCCTTTGTCTTCCTTCTGACCTTTTATAGAATGTCACACTTCTCCTCTAACTGGCCAAACATCTTTAAAGAATTCTTTACACCACTTTTTCCACTCCTGAAACTCCATTTATTCTTGAACAAAGTTCAGTATAAGTACTGACAAATCACAGCACCAAGATATGTCACCATACATAGCAATCTTATTTATTGTTAAATACAATACCATATTTTGGCCCTCATCTCATATAATCTCCCTTTAGCATTTATAACATTTAGTAACATTCCTACTTCTTAAACACTCTCATCCTTTGATTCCTATGACACTATATTCTACTGGTTTTCCCCATCTCTGTGATTCTCCTTGTCATTGTCCTGCCTCTCCAACTCCCCCCTCTTCCTCCATGTTCTTCTTTTCTGACATACCTTCTTCCTCTATTTATTCTGTCCATGTGTGTGTTTTTCAGGGCTATTTAGGTTTCCGTTCCTTCATACTGTTCATATTCTACCCGAGCAATCTTATCTATCTCTTGGCTACAATTACAAAACATGTTCTGATGATCGCCAAATATCAAACTCAAACTCAAACACTATGACTAAACACTAGACCAATACATCTACTTTACTGAAATATTCACAAGAAGATGTGGCACATATATGCAATGGAATATTACTCAGCCATAAAAAGAAACGAAATTGAGTTATTTGTAGTGAGGTGGATGGACCTAGAGTCTGTCCTACAGAGTGAAGTAAGTCAGGAAGAGAAACACAATTAATATTAAATTTAGTTATTCAAATCTGGACTGGTTATTTTTCCCCCAAATCTACTTTTACTTAAACTTTTGTGTTAAAGTAACCTAGGGGGCAGAAGGAGCCAAGCACTGCTAGAATCCTCAACCCCCTAATTACCATCGAGTATTTTGCAGGACATCAAAAACACCCTCATGTGTGATAAATCTGTTGCCATCTATCTTCCAAAAAACTGTGTGATAGGCATGACTTATTGACTCATTTTGCCACAACTTCCACCTCTGACCAATCATCAAAATCTACAGATTTTAAATCTCTGGTATGTTCATCCCATTCCTATTATCACTATCTCAAGTTACTTCCCCATTACCTTTCCTCTAGACTTGTGCACCTACCTCCTCATTTGTCTTCTTGTCTCCAGACCTCTTCCACAATTTTCCCTTCACTGACTTGGTAATGTTATTAAAGTACAAATAGAACACTATAATTATTTGATATCTATCTATCTATCATCTATCAATGTCATCCCACTTACAACTGTCTGACAGCTTCCAATTCCCTCACAGTAAAATCCAAACTCTTTAAACTGACATACAAATCTCTTTAAGATGTGGTTCCTGTTTATTTCTCCAGATTCAAAAGGAAACATCCTCCATTACATTCTATGTATTTTAGTCAAAATATACATCTCCTAAGGCAAAACTATCTTCTGCCTGTGGGCCTTTGCACATATCACGTCTTTTTCCTTCTTTATTCCTCTTCATGTGACCAACCCTTTCCCATCTTTCAGGCATTAGTTAAGAAATAATTCCCTCCAAGAAGAAATTTCAGTATCCATCCTGATCCCAACGTTTGGTAAAATGCCCTTCTTATGTATTTTTACATCACTCTTCAGCAATTTTATTTCCCTGGTTGAATCTCTTGACACAAGGCCTATTCCTGATTCCGTTTTTTCCCCTCTTGATTTTATCTCTATGAATGTTCCTACACCAATAGACTCTTGGTTGTATTTCTAATTATTCACCCAACTATTTAAGCCTGTATGCCTCTTATTTCAATTTTCTGGTGCCGCATAATAAATCACTCAAAAATATAGTTGCTTCAAACAACACTGAGTTTTGTTTCTCATAATTCTGTGGGTTGGCTGAATGACTCATCTGCTATTTTGCCCGGGTTCACTCATATGACTGAATTCCAAAGGTGTGTTCATGTCTATTCCAAAATAAAAAACATGTTAACCTCTGAAACCTAGTCTAACAACCAGTCCCTAGATGAATCCAACTGATTAAATTGAACCACAAATTGTTTGACACATCAGTACTGATACTGTAACTCTTTCTCCTTTGTATCCTTCATGCCAAAATAAGGGGTAAAAAAATCTTTCTTGGGCTAGGGGGATTGGGGAGAATAACAGAATTATTCAATCAAGTTTTAGTTCCATTAGTATGGCTGTAAGAGACTTCTTAGGAGACATTATAATAAACAACCACTCAATGGTTAAACCTATTAATATTCCCTCTCGGTTTGATCCACCACCACACTTTGAGACTTATTGTCCTATTTGGAAGAGATATGTAACCTCTACTTCAATTTGAAAGAAGTTTCTTCTTATGATCTAATTTTGCTTGACTCATTATTCCATAAAATTGAAAACGAAAATACAAAAACTTGAAGGAAATTAATTTGTTATGGACTGATTCTTTTGCCCGTATTAAATCCATTAGCTAATATTTGTTAGTACATACTTTTAAAAAGAGTTGCCTATCAATAATAGCGACTTTCCCCAAACTAAGAATAATATTTCTCCCTCGAATTCAACAGCCTTAGTGACTCAGGGCTTTCTAAGAATATCCCCAATATTTCATTCACTTTAAAAGACATTCTTTGTTAAAAATGATGACAATTTCTTAAAAATGCCCAGATTTAATGGAACTAATCTTGCCTACTATAACAAAATATTTTTAAATATAGTTTTTATTAGTGTCTGTGTTTTCCTTCCCTTCATCCATACTTTATTTTCTTGTCTTCACTTAATACAGCTAATTATTTTACACCCAGGTCTTAGGCTAGCCCAGAAGGGAATTAGTTGCTGTTGAACTTAGTAGCATATAAAAATACCTTTTCAGAGGCAGTATGCCTTCTTTGACAACAAGGACATCTTCGTGATAAAGTTTACCTTGGTGCCAGATCAAAATTATACCAAGCCTATTTTATGATTTTTGGTAAACTCATAATAACTAATGAGGTTGGATGTAAACAAACAAAAAAGTTTTTTTTCTGTTAACAAAAAATAGACACGTATTGTAATCACAATACAATCTCCGGGACTGATGTTCCCTGTAATCTTTGGGAATAATTTTCAATGAAAATGTTTGAAAGCAAAATGCAGTTCAAGAAAAATAGAAGTCTGAATTGTGAAACACTTTGAAAAGAAAATAAGTCAACTATTAGTGTTTGCTACTTCGTTTCATGTTTTAAATCTTTTCCTTGTGAGGTAGTGAAAAAATAAAAATTGGGACACTTACACTCCTGCTTTTTTCTTTTCCTTCAATTAAAGATTCATGCCATGCTTGTTAATTGTGTGACTTTGGGTAGATGACATCATTTCCCACTTAGGTTCTTTATAAAATAGAAGAGTTAAAATATGAAATTCTAAAATCATTCAAAAGATATGTTTCTATATGCTTATGGTAATTATAATTTATGGATTATCTCTTAACTAGGTTCTGGTGTAATCATCTACCAAAATTTTTAATTATGAAACTGATCCCAGAAGGTTTCTACTAATAATTGATACTGAAGGTCTCTCAAGACATGTTTTGACCGTTAATATCATTGATGTTCCGGAACCTCTGTGCTGTACTGCTGATCCACAGTTTTCTTCACGTACAGGTATGATCATTTCTTATGGTTTACTTTCAATAGCTATATATAATGAAAGATGCCAAGCATGTTTCTCCAGTCCGATATGTTCAGTGATTTTTTTATTATGTAAATATACAAAAACATGTGCAGATATACATGTATATAAGAAAACATATAACCTCTCTATGGAATAGTCTGGAAAAAATGTTTACCATGTAGAAATTCTCACTTCTCAGTTAAGAGGTTAGAAAGCAAATACATTAAAAACAGCAGCAGAGGGGCTTCCCTGGTGGCGCAGTGGTTGACAGTCTGCCTGCTGATGCAGGGGACACGGGTTCGTGCCCCGGTCCGGGAAGATCCCACATGCCGCGGAGCGGCTAGGCCCGTGAGCCATGGCCGCTGAGCCGGCGCGTCCGGAGCCTGTGCTCCGAAACGGGAGAGGCCACACAGTGAGAGGCCCGCATACCGCAAACCGCCCCCCCCAAAAAAAACAGCAACAGAGATTCTTAAAAAGACTTACTACAAGAAAAATGAGGCAGGAGAGAAAAAAATAAATAAATAAAAGGGCTTGACAATGTAATACATAAATTTAAACCCTTATTTGTGAAAATGCCTCAAAGAATAATTTATTTTTAAAACCCTTAAGGTTCAAAGGGTATTTTCATATTACAAAAGCAAATAATGTGTGTGTGTGTGTTTGTGTATAAGGGCTGACCAAGTTAGACATAGGGAACTTCCTCTAAAGAACTGACAATTTACTTTAGATCCAAACTCTGATATAAGTAAATAAACAAGAGAGGGAAGAGTATCTTCATGTCAAAGGAATTGTATGTACAAATGCCTTGAGACAATATAGAACAAGGTAAGAAGAACTGAAAATCTAGTGACTGAAATGGAGAGATCACTAAGCAATATGACATAAAATGAATATTGAAAAGTAATACAGGTATTTTAAGAATGCTGATCTTTCCCCTAAGGGCAGTGGGAATCCTTTGAAATATTATAAGCAAGTAGGTGTTTTAAATAGATACATCTGGTTGAGTGCAGAGAAATATTTGAAGGGGACAAAGGTAGAAGAGGTGTCAACAGATGCTGTGAAGGGTCAGAGTAAATATGTTGGGTTTTGAAGTCCAAAAGGCAAGATAAAAAATATTACTTATGTAGTACTCATATAACAATGGAGGAAGCAAATTTCTATACATTTTTGTTGAGAAATAAAATTTTAAAATATAATAATACTAAATATTGGTTATAATTTTTAATACAAGTATACTAGTGAGAAGAATGGACATTCCTTTTTGGGAGGATAGAATTTCCTTTTAATGGTTGCAGGGGCTAAATAACTCAACATCAGTGAGTCGTTTTCCTTGCTTGGATAACAAATGAGCCACTCAGAATCTTATTTTGGTTGCAGCTTCATTCTGATTTATTTTTGTGAATAAAATCTGTCATCATGGGGTATTTTGTTATACATTTACCATTTTTTCTGACCATTGTTTTGCTGTCAAATCACAATATAGTGATGAGTGCTTAGTCTTCTTTTATACAGCATATTCCTTTATCAGCTATAATGCTTCTGTATAATAAGCATGATGCTTTGCAACATCTGTCGTGCCTTAAAAAAATCCACACTCCATCATACCTTAAAAGTGTGGCATTCAAAGTCCACATTTCTTTTCTTTTCTTACTTGGCCATGATGGGTAGGCATGGTAACAAAAAATAACATGGTGCTTGGAATGCTATTGTGACTGGATTACTGCAATTTATACTACGTGAAGTGATGAGAGCATCATCTATGGTCTCTATCTCTGTTATCAAATCTGCCAGCATAGCAAGAATGCAGCAATAGACGATGCAGAAACAAGTGGGTGTGTAAGTGTTCTGTTAATACTTGATAAAAACTGAAATTTAAATTTCATGTGTCACAAAATATTACTCTTTCTTTTGATTTTTTAAAACCATTTAAACGTGCAAAAACCATTCTTTGATCGGAAGACCATATAAAAACAGGCAGCAGTGTAGATTTGACTTGTGGGCAGTAGTTTGAAGACCCATGGAGTAGAGAGAGGAAGGCCAGTTATCAAGTTATTTCAGACTAGAAATGGTATAGTTTGGCCAAGGAAGGCGACAGAGATAAAAATAAAAAGACACTCTTGAGATATTTAAATGGTAAACAAATCTGGTATTGAATTAACTATAAAGGAAGAGGAGAACTCTGAGGTTTATGATTTGCATAACTGGTTTGGAGATTCTCAGGATAGGAAAATCTAGAAATAGACCAAATTTGCAGAGAAAAATTATGAGTTCACTTTTGAACATTGCATGCTTCATATGCTTTTGTTATATCAAAGGAGAGATTTAAATAAGCAGTGGAGCTCACAGGTCTTGCCTAGGTCTATACATGTTTTGTAATTGAAAATGCGAACTTGGATGAGATTACTCAGCTAGAGAATAGAGAATTAGAAGAAAGGAGAGCATAGGGCCAAACCCTGAGGAGCTCCTACACTTAATTATGTAGGGAAGAAGCTCAGCCTGCCAAGGACAGCAAGGAGCAGCTCAAGTGGTGGTAGAAAAAAGAGAAAGTTGTACCCTGAATGGCAAAGGGAGAGAGTGTTGAAAGAGAGTGCTAGTGGTTAGTAGACTTGAATTCCACAATCAAGTAAGATGATGTTAAAATGTCCATTGCATTTAGTTAGTGATATGGGGATAATGAAACCTAATGAACCTACTGAGAACTGTTTTATTGGTATTATAAGGGGAGGAAGCCAGAACAGAGCAGAATTAGGAGATTGTGAAAATAAAAACCATGTTTTAGAAATTTGCATATGAAACTGGAGAGAAGGCAGTGGCAGAACTATTTTGGATTGAAAGCTTTGTCTGGTGCATTTGGTTTTAAAGGGAGACACCTGAGTAATTTTACAAAGAAGTGGGGATAATTCATTAACTTGGTGATTGAAGATACATGAAAGAGAAAGTAAACGAGAGATGGGATCAAAGCCCAGGCAGAATTAATCAATCTAATCTGCTCATCTCAAAAATGTATATGTCTATATTTACATTTTCAATTTATTTTCATACTTAACAAATTCAAAATGCCTTGAAGCTTTGACTTTTCTTTCAGACTAGTAGCTCTAATCTCTGAAAAACAAGTAGTGAATTGAAGGTCCCAGTTTATTTGGTTGTGTGCCTGACAGAAATTTTCTTTATAATTCCAATTAAAATATAGTATTTTGAAAACACACTGTCATCCCTTGATTTAACACCCCACTTATATCAATGGACAGATCTACCAGACAGAAAATCAATAAGGAAACACTGGCCTTAAATGACACATTTGTGAAGATAAATTTAATAGGTACATACAGAACATTCTATCCAAAAGCAGCAGAATACACATTCTTTTCACATGCACATGGGACATTCTCCAGGATGTGTCCATCAACAGAGGAATGGATAAAGAAATTGTGGTACACACATACAATGGAATATTACTCAGACATAAAAAAGAACAAAATAGGGCTTCCCTGGTGGCGCAGTGGTTGACAGTCCGCCTGCTGATGGAGGGGACACAGGTTCGTGCCCCGGTCCGGGAAGATCCCACATGCCGCGGAGCGGCTGAGCCCATGAGCCATGGCCACTGAGCCTGCATGTCCGGAGCCTGTGCTCCGCAACGGGAGAGGCCACAACAGTGGGAGGCCCGCGTACCACAAAAAAAAAAAAAGAACGAAATAATGCCATTTGCAGTGACATGGATGGACCTAGAGATTGTCATACTGAGTGAAGTAAGCTACACAGAGAAAGACAAAAATCATATATCACTTATATGTGGAATATTAAAAGAAATGGTATAAATGAACGTATTTACAAAACAGAGAGTCACAGATGTAGAAAACAAACTTACAGTTGCCAAGGGGGAAAGGGTGGAGGAGGGATAAGTTGGGAGACTGGGATTGACATATACACACTACTATATATAAAATAGATAACTAATAAGAACCTACTGTATAGCACTCTACTCAATAATCTGTAATGACTTATATGGGAAAAGAATCTGAAAGAGTGGATATATGTATATGTATAACTGATTCACTTTGTTGTACAGCAGAAACTAACATAACATTGTAAATTAACTATACTCCAATAAAAATTAATTAATAAAAAATACACATGTTCAATAATGATATTGGCTATGGATGTGAATAAGTAACCTGAATCTCTTCATAGTTTTTTTCTTCCTTTCTCTCTTGATCAATGGGTAAGACTCTAGATAATCTCTCCCAAGCTCTCCTGGGCTCTCAGCCCTCTTCTATGTCACACTGAGGGCCCTTGGCCCTTGAGTCCTTTCTGTTTTCCATTCCCAGTGCTGGCTCTGTCCAGGATGTGAGGTGGTGAAAGGTGTGCACTCAAGGATTACAGACTAGGGTGGTAGCTAAAGGAGACTGCAGGTTATTTAGAAGTTGTTGGTTAATATTTGAAAAGCTGTAACAAGTATTTTGTCTGATATGAGAACTTAATGGCTCTTCAGGAGCCATGCCAAGTTTGAGTTTCCCAGGCAGTTTTTCCAAAGGTACTGAAAATTTTAGAGCAGGGCCTATTGATTTGTAATGATATTTTTCTGCAAGAGAAAAAGCAAGCCTCAACTGTGTAAACATCAAAGAGAAATCAAATAAGATCAACAGTGAGTATTAATTGGGTCTGTCAGCATGGAGGCTTTTGATGACTTTTTGGAAAAAAATTTAGTGTTTGTAGGGGGGAAGAACCTCTAGTAGAGTAGACTAAAGACTGAGTGGGAGGTGAAGAAATATACAAAACTCTAGTAGAGAGACAGGGCCATAGCTAAAGTGAGCTTAGGGTTAGGGAGATTGTTTTAATGGATGAGATTTGAGCATGTTCAAATGGTAATACAAAGTAGACAGTAGTGAGGGAGTATTTGAAAGTGGGAGATAGAGTTAAGTTCCAAAGAAAGTAGAAGGGGAAACACCTCCCAGTGGACATGGATTATCATTAATAACAAGTAGTTTGCTCCTTTGACTATAAAGGGAGGGAAAATGGTGCAGATGTAAGTGGAACTATAGATCTTAAAAGAAAAAGTGAGCTATTACTAGTCTAGTGGTTTCTCCTTACTCTGTGTTGTAAGAAGAGAGATCTTCTATGGGAAGTAAGACAGATGCGAAGGAGTAACAGGTTTGGGGCAAAAAGTTGAAGTTTGAAATAATTTTTGTAGAAAGGTGAAGAATAAATAGAACAGGACTTGCTTAACAGCACTGAGGGACAAATACACTTTTTCCTCTATTAATTTTCTTTGCAATTAATAGTTCATGTTTATACATATGAAGTATCACAGAATCTGACTTTTGTCTAAATGTTGAAGAATTTAAAAAACCTTTTAAGTTCAGTTTTCTGATTGAGTCAAAGACAAGTATATAGATGCCAGTATTTGAGTCAAAGACAAGTATATAGACGCCAGTATATCTCTAGCACACATTTTACTTCATTCATTGTTCAGTTTAAAAGTATTTATTATATCTTAAAATCAGTTTTGTTTTTATTATTTACTTGCCATTAAGAAAAAAAAATTGGGGATTTGGAACTTGCTTTTTTTCATTATGTATTTCCCTACAGTACTAAGCATGGTACTTTCAACATAATAGAAGTTTTAGGGTTTTTCTTTTACATTTTGACTTACTCTTTCTGACAGCTATTTTACATCAACCTTAGGCCTGTAGTTTGCTTTATCTTTTACTCTTACCAAAAACTTTTCTGCTTCATCCTTTGCTAGACACGAAGCCTCATGGTGGGATGAAAACTTGAGATATTATTTGCCAGGATTTGTTAAATTTGTTTCTTTTGGTTTTTAAAAAATTTACTTAAAGTTATTATGAAGTTTGGTCATGTTCTATCTTCAAGTTATGCTGAGGGCAGGATTTTCTGTAATTTTATTTCTGCCTGCTTTCTGTATTGCTTTTGGAGAAAATATTGGGAGATATGCTTTAAGGCAGCCACCATTATTTTATTATCTCACTATCTTCACCTACACTGACATTTCCTGGTCACTCCCTTTAAATGTAATTACATTAGAAAAACAGATCAATTAAATTTAGTTGGGTAATCTGTTAAAATTTAAATTTATTAAGATGTATAAATTTGGTCCATAAATGTATGTGTGTAAGAAATATAGAAGATTTTAAAGTGCCTGATTACACAGCTTGTGTTACTCTATTTCAAACTCATACCTATGGATTGTAATAAAACACACACACACACACACACACACACACACACACACACACACATACAAGGCACAGAAAACATCAGAGAACAAATAGAACAATTAACCTGAGTCTTTCCTTAGGTCACTCCATCCATGTTGCATTGTAGTTTGCGTTTTTTTTACCCATGGTCCAGGGTATGGGGAGATTTTAGAAGGTGTGTGAAAGATGGAGGTCAATCACAGATGTCCACAAATGTGTGTCTGTAAGAAAGAGTTCCTCCACGCATAGCCCCATCAGGTCTAGAAACTGGAGTACAGGAATCTATTTTGAGGTTACTTGGCTGGCTTCTCCTGGGGCAATCTGTCAGCATATATGTCATGCTCTTTTTGTTTAGGCTATAGTTGCCATAGACAGTGCTAGGAAGTAAGGAAAAGCACTCTGTAGGAGCAGGAAAGATGGCAGGAAGCCAAAGGGAAAAATACAAAAATAGATCGCTATCTTAAAATATTATCCCAGGCCTACCATCCAATCTACAATTAGTTTTGTTCTGTTTTTATTATACAAAGAACTAATGAAAGCATCATATATGTTAATTTTTGATACATGTTGATTTTTACTTCACAGCTACCTTAGAAATTGATGAGGACTATCCATTATATCAGTCAATTTATAGAGTGACAGCCACAGATGAGGACTCTTTAAATGGTAATGTACTGACGGTAGGTGGTGATCATTGTGTGAGACACATATATTGCTTTGGCATGCACTAGAATGGCAAACACATACGTAGCCAAGGTAACATGGGATATAAGTCTTACAGATGAATTTGAAACTAATCCGGTAGGAAAGAAGAACAATTTCTGATATTTCCATGAGAAAAATAAGGAAAGCGTTGTTGGGAAGATTTTTCTGAGTACAGTGCTATGCTTTGGAGATATTTTTCAAGAGTGGTTAATATATTTAATTTGATAATTAAAGAAAGCATAATGAAGCTGACAACCACTCTAATGCGATATTCGTGTTAATGTTGGAAATAGCATTTTTATAAGAAATTTTCTTAATGAGTATAAGAAAATTATACAGCTTCTAACGGAGGTGGGGAACTGCAAGAAAGACATCAATGCTGAGTTGAAACTGGGGCTTTGTCTTTTGGATTCTATTCAGAACTGTTCCACTTGGCTAGCTATTTCAATGTCACATGTGAATGTGATTATATTTTTTTGATGTTTCAGTATCCTAATTACTAGATATCTAACTATAAGAGACTTGCTTTTCTCATAATTGATTCATGATTGTAAAGTCTCTTAGAGATTTGGCAAAATAAAAAGAACCCATAAAGCTCTAAATGGAGAATTTAGCAGTACATTGGACTACAAAAGTCAGCATGCTTTCTCTGCAGCTGTTCTTTTTAAACATGTATTGAAAGAGTTTACTTCTAATTTGGTAATTCACAGTATGAAGTAAGGAGCACTGTATGGGGGTGAAGTAATGGCACTTCAGGTAACTTGGGTCAAGTTAGGAATTTACCACTAACTAGCGGAGTAATCCTGGGGAAGTCACTTAATCCCTCTCGCCCTTGATTTCCAGTTAACCTCCAGTGATATACGGGCTGTTGTCAGTCAAGGTACTCAAAATCCCTGCTGAAAAATACTTTGTTGTAGACCAGACAGTATGCAAGTTGTATGAAATTGTTAAGAAATATGAGACTTTTCCTAATAGATGATGTCTCTCCAATAGGTTAAAAAATAACCTATGGTAAAAAAAAACCCAAAAAAACAAAAAAACCTATGGTCCAGCTGAAAATAGTTATTACCAGTTCTGTCATTTGCAGGAAAAAAGCACAGCAGGTGTGTTTTAAAATTTAGTGTTTTGGGAAATAGTTACATTGCTAAAGGCTTGATCCTTATCAAATTAAAAAAATATGCAGTTATAATTGAACTTTAATCAAATTTTACCTCATTTCAAACTACATTTTTTTCAGATACTTTTGAGAATGATTTATCTACTCTCACCTCTTCTCAAACATGGTGGAAAATAAATAAAAAGTGCAATCAAGAAGTAAGATAAATTATAAACTGTATTCAACTGTATTAATATTTGCAATTGGTTTATATCATTATAATTCTTATTTTGTTTCTAAAAAGCCAAACAGTAACAGTGAGTTTATTTTGTACATTCTTTCAGAGATGTATTAATTTGCAGAACCAAAACTAATTTTTAAAAAACATTCTCTTAAAGGAATGTGTATAGTGTTATGCAGCTCTGTAAAAATATAGCAAATCTTTTGGTTGTGTTAATAAGCTAAACAACTCTTACTTTTCGTGTATTCTACATCAGTATATTTCAATGGTTTTAATACAGGCTTAGATAATAAAGAGAGAAATTAATCAATGTAAAAATAAAGAACTTTCTATATATTTGCTCCATTATTGTATCTGAATGATCTTCCAAATACATTTTCATTTATTTTAGTGCGATTAATGTATGCTTTATTTTTCTAGTACTCCATTGAGACACAGTTATCTGGACCAAAGAAAGGAGCCAATTCTTTTGGAGTGGATTCTTTAAGTGGCATTGTTAGTGTGAGAGGCAATGATCCCTTGGGCTTTGAGGCTGGATATCATGTAGTTAATATATTTATTTATTATTCTGCAAAGAATGACAAGAATCTTTCGTAACTGAACTCTGCCTGAAAGATTAAACAGAGTATTATTTTAAAGGAAGAGTAATATTTTGTGATTCATTAATGATTAGTGCAGTTAACCAAATATCCAGAACCAGTCTTGGTGGATATCAAAACATAGAGATCATGTCTTAACTTTTTAGATCTATCTAAAGAAGTTTCAGAAAAAAAAGACTTTAAGTAGCTTTCTAATTAGAGAAAACTAAATCATTAAATTTAAAAAATTTCTGAACATCACATGGGAAGAAATTTAAAACAGTCAAGTTATGGTATTGAAATAATTTATACTCTGCCCTACTTAGAATGACAAAACACATAGGTAGCCAAGGTAAGATGGGGTATAAGCCTTTCAGATGAATTTGAAACTAATGAGGCAGGGAAAAAGAACAATTTCTGATATTTCCATGAAAGAAAGAAGGAAAGCATCGTTGGGAAGATTTTTCTCAGTAGAGAATGACATGTTAGTAGGAACAATGATTGGAAAGAAAACAACTAGAGGGCTATTGAGATAACCTGTGCACACAGAAATGGAGTGTGAAATTTAAGAAATAAAGGGATAAATTATTATTATTACTGGCATTGGTAAAACATTTCCATTTTCAGAAATCCTCCACATGTATTATTTCAATAAGGTGGTTGAGAAAATAGTCATTAGAGAGCAAATGCAAGAATTTATAGAAAAAATAGAGGACGTGCTGCTGAATAGATATTTAGGAGAAAGAGTATTTATAACTAAAGATGATCTCAACCTTCTAGCCTAAAAGAACATAAAGGGTAGAAGAAAGCCAATGACTTCTATTTCAATTTCAATCTGAAAATGTTAAATGTCACAGAATGGGGAAGAAGCCAATGATACATATCTTTTAAGCAATTTGAGTGTTAGGACTACAATGTGAGGTTAATATGAGCTTAAAATTAAAATTAGGTGGGAAAAATGGAGATTGTGCCTATCAGCTACCTACGTATTTAAGCAGTTCAGCTCCATACTTGTGCCCATTCCCTGCCTCACTTCCCTTGCTTACCTTGACTCACACATTCAACCAAACTTGGTAAGTCCTTTAAGACTTACTTACTTCATCTTTCTACTACATAGCTAACCTATAAATTTTATGACATTTTATAAAAGAAATTTAAATACGTTCATTGTCAGCCCCTCACTCAGCACAGGTTCTTGTACATTGTAAGGGCTTTCTTAACGTTTGCTTAAAAACGTTTTAGTGGATAACTTACTGTCTCAGGGTGTTTTTTTCTTTTCAGAAGGACACTTACTGATATGTCTGAATAAATAATATTTAAAGGGTAGATGTGTGACAGGATGATGGGGAAAATATTTGAGATCAGATGACATTCTAAACTCTTTTCAGAAATTACCTCCTGTTCTGATCGCAAAGAGTAATTCATGGTCCTGTTTCCAGGGGTTAGCATTAAACAGTCTGCTTTGTGAATGGTTTCAGTGCATTGTACTTTCAGTTAATAATTGAATCTGCAATTCATTCATTTTTTTTGTTCAATTTAGTCTATATTTAGGCATGCAGCCAAGCTACACAGACCTTTGAGACTTAATGGCAAATGACATGAAGCTATTTTGAAATATACAACTAATCTAGTTAACTAAGAAAGCACTTATATTTCTTTAGTTGCCTAGAAGACAATTAAAACACTATATTTAATTGGAGAACACTACAACAACAAAAAAACCGAACAGGAGACATATTATAAAGATACACATGTATTACTAAATAGTATATTGTAAAGTTTTTTAAAAAAAACTCTTTTCCAGGTTTTCCAGCTTACACTGAGAGCAACAGATACAACAGGTCTATTCTGTCAAGGGACACTAATTATCATGATTAGAAACATAGATGATGAGAAGCCTCAATCTGAGTAAGCATATTTAAAGTGTAACCATAGAGAATGGCTAACTAAACTTTTCACACATACTGTAAATAATAATAATAAAGACTATATAGCTACATAAAAATATTTTATTATATTAAAATATATTACTATATACATAAGTGATACATATGCTGATAGAAAGTAAAATATATGTCAGAAAATATTGGTAAACAAATATAGAAGTGACCAATATCATAATATGATATGGTGAAAAGATTTTTGTGTGTCTTTTTGTTTTCTTCCCCAAAGGTTTTGTAAAGTTGTTGTGTTGCTTTTAAATAAATATATTAATTTTAAACAATGGGAAAAGTAGACCTTAAAATGTAGTTTAAGGTGTTTAATTTAAATTACTTTACTTCCATACTCTGAGATATAATTGTAGCATTCAAAAACATTTTCAGATTACGAATGTCTGTTAAATGTTTTTCTATACTTCAAAATGTAGTAATCAAATACATTACTACAATCTAAGAAAAATTAAATACTACTTAGATTGATGAAGAGAAAAAGAAAGATTGTAGTATTCAAATTATTTTCCTTCCACCCCTAAGTTATATCTTGACAGATAACTAAGGAGAGTAACATTGTTTGAATCCCCAAATTCATTTTTATATTATCTGAACAAGAGAAGCAAATATAGAGCTTAGTTTTTCTCCTATTTCTGGGGATAGTTACTCTACCTGTCCTACTACATTTGTGGTAGAGGTGCTGCCAACTTCTTAGAATAATTTTTTGTCACCTGCATGCCTACTATAAGCATAAACTTATTGCCTTTACTAATTTAGTAGAATTCAATGCTAGATAATATTAGCAATACCAAAATAACTAAAATATTGGTATGGCCCCCAAATATTGTTTTCACTTCTTAAGAGACATAGTATGTTAAATTATAATTAATGAAACAGAAAAGGAAATGATTCAAAGTGATCCAGAATGTAAATACTGTGAGTTATATTATATTATGGTATAAAGGAGAAACCACATTAGATTGTGGTGGCCAAGAAGGTTGCTCAGAGGAATGGCATCACCCACTCACCTTCCTTTTCCTTTAACTTCCTTGAACCTCTCTCCCAAGCCCAGATTTAGCCTGTCCTTCCCTTTAAAATGTGTGGCAAAGTTATGGTATCTATCACACAGCACTATAGTTATTTATATCTGTGTTCACTTCTAGCAGTGAGATCTAAAGAGCAGAAGCCAGCTTATTCTTATGCATATAAACTGGAATAACATACTGTAGGTTACTGATAAATGTCTGATGCTTGAATGGAAGGTTGAATAAGAAAGAAATTTAAGTTTCAGAAATGTTCTGGAAATTGATCAGGGACTTGAAATATACTTTAAAGAGATGAACAATAAATTTAAAATAAATGTCCTGATAACTTGCTTGTCCAAACTTGTCCAAAGTTATGACTTTGGACAGCATTTCATCATACCAGATAAGATGAAAATGAATATATTTAATCCCTTATGTTCAATTGCCAACTATTCCGTACATTTGGTATTTAGAATAATAGAGGTGCACTATTTCAATCTGTTTTCGTTTTCATCTCTTTGATGTTATGCTGTCTTTCATGTCTCGCATGATGCCAGAGACTAATGATTAAAAATTAATGCTTATGCAAAAAAGTTACATAACTTTGTGCCAGAAATGGATTTTCTCAACATTTGAATACTTTTGGAACTCTTAAATTCTTGACAAGATGAAGGTAATATTATCACAAGTCCAAAAGATTCTTTGCAAGTTATCAGAACTGAGCAGGTATGTGCATACAAATCTGCATTTGCAACATTTTTTCATCAACATTTTTTTTTCTTTAGACCTTTTCTTCTGAATTCTATTAATGTAACTGAAGAAAAACCTGTTGGAGAAATTATAGCAAGAGTAAAGCCAACAGATCGAGATGAAGATGGCGGCATCACTTATACCTTTAGATCACAGCAGGAAAAGTTTGCTTTGGACCCTTGTAAGTTTTAAATACATAGCTCTAGCTGTCTTCATTTAAGCATTCACTATCTAATCTCGGCATTTCCTTTAGACTTCGGGCTAGTAAAGCTACCCTTTCAAAATTAGATTAAATATGGAGAAGGAAACACCAAAAATGTGTGGCATTTGGACAGTTGCTATTTTCCTACTTGTAAAAATGAACTTCTTGTGAAATAACGTCTGTCACAGTAACTTATTTTTATAACTGGCTATTGGCTTTCAGAGGCAATCAGTACAATGCTTCTGTGAAATCCTTGTAAACTATTGGACAGATAAGTCATATCTAACTCCTTAATTTCATTTGTGAAAATCAGAACATTTCCTTAATAATTATATTTTGGACACTTGATTATGGATATATTCCTGCCTATGGGTACAGAATTACTACTCTGAAATATTGTTTTCCTATGGCTTGTCACAGTACTTAACTGTCCAGCATTCAACCAGAGGAAAAAAAAAAAAAAAACACCAGCAACACAACTATGAGAGCTTCTTAAGCATACTCTATAAGGCTGTTGTCTCTGTGTCTAACGCCAGAGCTTGAGGTCCACAAGCCCAGAGGTCAGGAGGGAAGATGAATATAAAGTGGGAGAGATTAAGAGTAGACCAGACACACAAGCAGGCTGTGGACCCTATGAGAATGCACTAAAACCCATGTCTGTTCTTGTTGCTGCTGACCTTGATAGTGAGGGCATCCTGCAGAAGCTGGGGCCTTTCATTATAAGGCTGAGCACATATACCTGTTCTAGGAGCCAGAGAAGTTGAAAGAGGATCCAGAGGTGGATAGAGCAGCTGCAGAGCCAGCTGCTACTTTACGCCAATCATGAGATAGCAGACCAGCAAAAACATATGTAAGAAATGAAATGTCTGCTGCTAACTTTCAACTCTCCCAGTCAACCGAGATTCTCCCTTGGAAGCACCAGGGATGAACAGTCATTTCTGTCTTCACAAATTTTCCTAAGTTTGACCCTTGAGCTCATTTTTCATCTTTCTATAAAATATATCTCTTATATGTGGAATCTAAAAAAAGGGTACAAATGAACTTATCTACAAAACAGAAATAGAGTTACAAATGTAGAAACAAACTTATTACCAGGGGGTAAGGGTGGGAGGGATAAACTGGGAGACTGGGATTGACATATACACACTACTATATATAAAACATAACTAATAAGGACAGGGAACACTACTCAATACTCTATAATGGCCTATATGGGAAAATAATCTAAAAAAGAGTGGATATATGTATATGTATAACAGATTCACTTTGTTGTACACCTGAAATGAATACAACATTGTAAATCAACTATACTACAATAAAAATTAGTTAAAAGAAGAATTAGTTAAGTTGGATGGCAGAAACAATACATGATTAGGATTTTAACATAGTTTGGCTAGTTTTTTCAGGCTCAAAAACACTAATAACTCTATTATTGTAATTAAAATCAAATACTGTGGTCTGGTACTTTTAAAGTCGAGATGCTACCTATGCTTGGTAAATCCATAAATTACAATTTAGAGATCTGGAGGAAAATATGATGAAACCATTTATAATATTAAATTATATTTTAAAGGTAAGTATAAAGCAAGTGGGCATTTTTAAACAAATATTTTCAATGATTGTAGAGCTGCTAAACATCACTTTCCTTATTCACTAAAAGTGTATACTATTAAATGAATTAAATTACCATCAATATGAATAAATTAATATATGCTTAATTATTTGAGTTTGGTAATTTTTCTTTATTTATTTTCATTAATTACAGGCATAATCACTCTTCTTCAGCCTTTGAATCTTGACAACCCAAGTAATTCTAAAACCTATTCTTTGGAAATTGAGGCCATAGATAATGGGAATAATACCAGTACCTATACGTTTACAGTGTTTGTGGAGGATGCAGACAATCCTATTGTCTGTGACTCGAGTTTTTCAATAGGAGCAGGTAAATTACAACCTTCTATTTTATTGATAACATTCATGAAATGAAAGAGTAAGAAAATTTTAAAATAAAATTTTTAATAATAACTAAAGTTTTATTTGTTAGTTTTAATAAAAGAGAAGTAAAAGAACTCAATAAAGTGAGAGATATACTCTTACAAAGAAAAAATACAGAGTTGGTATGATTTAAAATAACTTTCAAATAATTATTTCTTTGTGTGGAAGATTGGGTATAGTAATAGTTACAAAATTATTTTGTTTATCCCTAACATATGAATTAACAGGTTGCTTAACAAGTTGTCATATGTGTGAAAATCTAAACAATAAAATATAACTTTTATCTTCTAGATTGACCAAGACTTAAAAATAACAGGAAAAAAGTCAGTGCTGGCTAAGGTATAAAGAAATTAACACTTACAATGGAATACTACTCAGCCATAAAAAAGAATAGAATTTTGCCATTTGCAGCAATATAGATGGACTTGGAGGGCATTATGCTAGGTGAAATAAGTGATATAGAAAAAGACAAATACTGTATAGTATCACTTATATGTGGAACTGAAAAATACAACAAACTAGTGAATATAACAAAAAAGAAGCAGACTCACAGATCTAGAGAACAAACTAGTGGTTAGCAGTGGGGAGAGGGAAGGTGGGAGGGAGGCAATGTAGGGGTAAGGGACTTAGAAGCACAAACTAGTAGGTATAAAAGAAGCTACAAGGATATATTATACAACATGGAGAATATAGAAAATATTTTATAATAACAATAAAAGGAGTATAACCTTTAAAAATTGTGAATCAGAGAGGAACCAAGATGGCGGAGTAGAAGGACATGCTCTCACTCCCTCTTGCGAGAACACCAGAATCACAACTAGCTGCTGGACAATCATCGACAGGAAGACACTGGAACCCACCAAAAAAGATACCCCACATCCAAAGACAAAGGAGAAGCCACAATGAGACGGTAAGAGGGGCACAATCACAGTAAAATCAAATCCAATAAGTGCTGAGTGGGTGACTCACAGACTGGAGAACACTTATACCACAGAAGTCCACCCACTGGAGTGAAGGTTCTGAGCCCCATGTCAGGCTTCCCAACCTGGGGGTCCAGCAATGGGAGGAGGAAACAGACTTTGAAGCCTAGTGGGAATTGACTGTAGGACTTCAACACGACTTGGGGGAAACAGAGACTCCACTCTTGGAGGGCACACACAAAGTAGTGTGTGTATTGGGACGCAGGGTAAGGGGCAGTGACCCCAGGGAAGACTGAACCAGACCTACCTGCTAGTGTTGGAGGGTCTCCTGCAGAGGCGGGGGGTGGCTGTGGCTCACTGTGGGGACAAGGACACTGACAGCAGAAGTTCTGGGAAGTACTCCTTGGTGTGAGCCCTCCCAGAGTCTGTCATTATCCCCACCAAAGAGCCCAGGTAGGCTCCAGTGTTGGGTTGCCTAAAGCCAAACAACCAACAGGGAGGGACGCAGCCCCACCCATCAACAGTCAAGTGGACTAAAGTTTACAGAGCTCTGCCCACCAGAGCAACAGCCAGCTCTACCCACCACCAGTCCCTCCCATCAAGCCTCTTAGAAAGCCTCATCCACCAGAGGGCAGACAGCAGAAGCAAGAAGAACTACAATCCATATGGAGAAATCAAAAGCCTTACAGACAAGCAAAGGCTAAGAGAATTCAGCACCACCAAACCAGCTCTAAAGGAACTGGTTTAAGGATAAGAACTTTAGAACACTAAGGGAAATTTTCTAAGTGGGAAACACAAGAGAAGAAAAGGATCTACAAAAACAAACACAAAACAATTAAGAAAATGGCCATAGGAACATACATATCGATAATTACCTTAAATGTGAATGGATTAAATGCTTCAACCAAAAGACAAAGGCTTGCTGAATGGATACAAAAACAAGATCCATATATATGCTGTCTACAAGAGACCCACTTCAGACCTAAGGACACATACAGACTGAAAGTGAGGGGATGGAAAAAGATATTCCATGCAAATGGAAATCAAAAGAAAGCTGAGGTAGCTATACTCATATCAGATAAAATAGACTTTAAAATAAAGAATGTTACAAGAGACAAGGAAGGACACTATATAATGATCAGGGGATCAATCCAAGAAGAAGATATAACAACTATAAATATATATGCACCCAACATAGGAGCACCTCAATACATAAGGCAACTGCTAACAGCTATAAAAGAGAAAATCGACAGTAACACAATAATAGTGGGGGACTTTAACACCTCACTTACACCAGGGGACAGATCATCCAAAATGAAAATAAATAAGGAAACAGAAGCTTTAAATGACACAATAGACCACATAGATTTCATTGATATTTATAGGACATTCCATCCAAAAACAGCAAATTACACTTTCTTCTCAAGTGAGCATGGAAAATTCTCCACGATAGATCACATCCTCAGTCACAAATCAAGCCTTGGTAAATTTAAGAAAACTGAAATCATATCAAGCATCTTTTCTGACCACAACGCTATGAGATTAGAAATCAAATACAGGGTAAAAAACCATAAAAAACACAAAGACAAACACATGGAGGGTAAACAATATGTTACTAAATAACCAAGAAATCACTGAAGAAATCAAACAGGAAATCAAAAAATACCTAGAGACAAATGACAATGAAAACACGATGATCCAAAACCTATGGGATGGAGCACAAGCAGTTCTAAGAGGGAAGTTTATAGCTATACAAGCC
>NW_020173947.1:310694-473215 GCF_003031525.2 Neophocaena asiaeorientalis asiaeorientalis
AAAATCTACAAACAACAAATGCTGGAGAGGGTGTGGAGAAAAGGGAACCCTCTTGCACTGTTGGTGGGAATGTAAATTGATACAGCCACTATGGAGAACAGTATGGAGTTTTCTTAAAAAGTAAAAATAGAATTACCATATGACAGCAATCCCACTACTGGGCATATACCCAGAGAAAATCGTAATTCAAAAAGACACATGCACCCCAATGTTCATTGCAGCACTATTTACAATAGCCAGGTCATGGAAGCAACCTAAACGCCCATTGACAGATGAATGGATAAAGAAGATGTGGTACATATATACAATGGAATATTACTCAGCCATAAAAAGGAATGAAATTGAGTCATTTGTTGAGACGTGGATGGATCCAGAGACTGTCATACAGAGTGAAGTAAGTCAGAAAGAGAAAAACAAATATCGTATATTAACGCATGTATGTGGAACCTAGAAAAATGGTACAGATGAACCAGTTTGCAGGGCAGAAGTTGAGATACATATGTAGAGAACTAACGTATTCCCCCAAGGGGGGAAAACGTCAGTGGGGTGGGGTTGGTGGTGTGATGAATTGGGCGATTGGGATTGACATGTATACACTGATGTGTATAAAATTGATGACTAATAAGAACGTGCAGTATAAAAAAACAAACAAACTAAAAACAACTAATACTAAACTTTCTTTGGGTTATTTGTATGGAAATATGTTAATATAAATGTTTCAGACATTACATGAAATTTCTAAAAATCTTATATGTTCTGGTATAATGTTATAAGTCATAAATCTAGTTATTACTTAAAAATGTATATCTCAGAAATAACTAAATTTCCTTGTCAATTGCATTATTATGAACTTTCATCAAATCTTTAACCATCTTTATTTTTAAGTCTTTTGTCATTTACAGACAGTTCTGGGTGTACTCTGATGCTTTCACAAAAATGTTCCTATAAAAGGGTTTCATCTTCAAGGAATTCATGGAAAAGACTGACAAGTACAGGTTTCTGGTAACTGACTATACTGCTGACGTGAATGAATAAGCATTTTCAGAACTCTAATGGAAAACTGATGAATTCATAAAAGTGCTAACAAAAGATCAAGATGAAAAAAAATTAATTTCATGGGACTGAGTGAACTGATGAGGATGATTGTAATTTTTGTGACTTTCTGTTTGAATAAAAAAGAAAATCCCACAAGGACTCTTTATCTCTAATCTTACTAGCTTACTTATCTGTCATAGTAAAACCCTCTTTATTCTTTCTGCCTTCTCTGTTTTGACCCCTTTTCTTTCTCTAGCTGTTTCTATTAGGAGAAACTACCCAGTTAACTGGGAGACAATGAGAGGATAATAAACTTGAGGGCAAATGGACCACCACAAATTTTATTAAAATAGCTTGTTTTTGTTTTGGATTCCTGTCCATTGTTGCTTTCTATTCATTTCGCACAGCCACTATTATCACTTCTTCAATTTTTAGAAATATCACTCTTTTGGAAACTGAAAATTTCCAAAACACACATGCATGTGCACATGTATACACACAAAGAGATTTCATACTTTGACCCAAAACATACATTCTAGTATGTGTTAAATCTATCTGAAATAAGAATTTGTGTTAAAGGGACTTGTTCATAAATGCTAAACTTAAGAAAGAAAAGCCTCCTAGTAGGCTTGGCAATGAATCACCTTACAGGCCTGATGCTTATGAAAACTTTATCTTTTGGATCACTTTGAGACAACTGAACTGATGTTCTTCATAATTTACTTTTTTGGTCTCCCCCAAATCATAGAAAGCTTTAAAAAGATACACGTGGATCCCAAGGAGGTCATTCTAACCTGACTTCTACTGCAGACTTGGCTGAACCAGCATAAGCTGCTTAGGCAGGATCAAGATCAAGATTTTCTTCTCTTCCATCATGTGGGTTTATGGTCTTTGTGACAGAGAAGTAGCAGAAAAGAAAATACTGCCTTCTAGGTCTTCCCTGGTGGCACAGTGGTTGAGAATCCGCCTGCCGATGCAGGGGACACGGGTTCGTGCCCCGGTCTGGGAAGATCCCACGTGCCGCGGAGCGGCTGGGCCCGTGAGCCATGGTCGCTGAGCCTGCGCGTCCGGAGCCTGTGCTCCACAATGGGAGAGGCCACAACAGTGAGAGGCCCGCGTACTGCAAAAGAAAAAAAAAAAATACTGCCTTCTATCTAAAATAGGGTATCTCTGTGGGTCTCTGTGAGGTTTTTCAAGACAGGGTATTAATTAATTTATTTTTGCTGTGCTGGGTCTTTGTTTCTGTGCGAGGGCTTTCTCTAGTTGTGGCAAGCGGGGGCCACTCTTCATCGCTGTGCGCGGGCCTCTCACTTATCGCAGCCTCTCTTGTTGCGGAGCACAGGCTCCAGACGTGCAGGCTCAGTAGTTGTGGCTTACGGGCCTAGTTCCTCCGCGGCATGTGGGATCCTCCCAGACCAGGGCTCGAACCCGTGTCCCCTGCATTAGCAGGCAGATTCTCAACCACTGCGCCACCAGGGAAGCCCCAAGACAGGGTATTGACACAACTTTCAGGTGGCTGATGTGATACATACATATTAAAATCACTTACTATGTTAAATTATCCAGTGGCCTTAATTAACTAGAGCGACCACTAAATTAGGCAATCTGTTTACACATATTCAGTTTGAAACAAAGGTTCAAAATAAGCAAGACCTGTTCACACAACAATTGTTCCATTACATTCTTTGAAATAGTCAAACTGTATGAGGCTTTTACAGGACTACCTAGTCTAAGTTATAGACTTGATATTCAATATTCAAGTGCACAGAAAGCAGGAATAATTTTAAAAGAGTATCATTTGTAGAATCGTACAACAGGTGACGAAAATACTTACGGTTTAATGTGTGTGCATTTGTGTTATTCGGTTTTTAGGTGAGAAAGAATCACAGTTGGTAACACTGAAAGAAAGATAAGAAGCAGTGGTTGAAGAAAGGAAAGTAAATAACATTTATTGAGCACTTGTGAGATGCATTACGTATAATATTTTATTTAATCCTCAGAACTACTCTAAGGTTGAGAATATATCTTATCCTATTGTACAGATGAGAATATTGATGGACTAGAAATTCACCTGGAGTCAATTCCTGACCCCACAGCTTTTGCTCTATTTTTTGTACATTATTGTGAAAAGAGATAAAATACTTCAATTATCTAACAAAGGAATCAAAGTTGAAAGCATATCTTAATGGTCATTGACTTTGTGCCAGACACTGAGCAATTATATCCTATTCCACACACTAGCCCAAAATTTAAATGTAGAAATATGAAACTGATATTTTTATGTTGGATTTCTTAAAATGAATGTTAGTGGGAAAAATTACTTGTGGTCTTCATTTCTCTGAAATAAATATCATTAAGAAAACTGCTATGGAGAAATTCTTACAGTATAACAACTTATGGAGACAATATGAAGCAAAAAGTAGTGAAAGAATGTTTGAATTTAAATTATTGCTCATGGTTTACATAATTGTATAGGTGTTTTAGTGTCTATTCCTAAAAAGGTTCCTGCATTTGCTTTTATATATAGGATTCTTGCAAGAGATCCAGATCCAGGACAAGAAGTTGAGGTAAGTATTGTATTATTATCTATTAATTTTTTCCAACTTTTATTTCGTAAAAAGTGCTCAAATTTTCAATGAGCAAAAAATTATTTCATCAGGCTTTGAATTAATGTTGTCTTTATATCTTATGGTATTCACTGAAGTGAGAGGAGGACTTTAAACCTTTGAATATAGTAACAGACTAAAAATTATATGACTTGGAAGTGAAAGCAACAGACCTTCTAAAATGCTCTAAAAGGCATTTAGAAAAACTAGAGCTTATATTTTTTTCCATTTGTCTGATGACATTTATACAGCTGAGAGAATATCCTTTAATGTTTGTTACCTTTTATTCATCCCAGATCAGGCATATTTTCTTTATTATACACATAATTTGAATAAAGGATATGTTGTATCTTCATATAAGTTCTAGTTTCAGCAATAATTAATTAATAGTGATTTAATAAATAATACATGACAAAATAGTTAAAGATTAAGAGGGAATAAAGAAGAAGAAATACAAAATAATTAATCACTCGAGATTTTCTCAGGAATTTTTATGGTGTACATATGAACTATATTCTAATTGTACTTGTAAGAAAAAATTGAGTTTTTGATTAGTTTATAGAATGTATTATAAGTCATATTAGTGCAATGGAATAGTCTGCTCTAATTCTCTTTAGAACAAACTAAACTTTTTCCATTTGTTCATACTTACTCTGGTAGCTGGCTGATAAACATCATTTGGGGAATAAGGTTGAAATGAAAGCTTAGGGGGGCATTGTTGAAAATTTAGCCTGCATATAATTTTTCTGGTGACCTGATTACAGTGAGGCACTGATCAGTACTCCCAATTTCATTTTTTTGCTCATGTGAATTTTAGACTGAGGACAGAAGATGACACAGGAAAAGTGTAGTTTCTTGTTTACTAGGTTCAGAAGCTCCATTTATGTGGATGTGTAAATGTGTGTGGGAGGACAGGGTCAGGATATGGGGATTATGTGCATTTAGGGTGTGTAGATATACATGTGGGTTTATGCCAGGATACATGCATGTGGGAGGAGGATGGGGTGAGTCTGTAAATACCGACTACAACTTCATGTGTTTACACATAACTAAATATTACACATTTCATAACTAAATATTATAATATCTGATTTATATTGTAGAAGTCACTGGGAAAGAAAAACAAAACAAAGACTTGGAAAATGATAATTTTTTTAACAAAACAATAATAATAAGGGGAGAAACAAAGAAAATGAGATTTTTCCAAAAGAACATTTAATGGATTTTAGCCTAATATAAGCCAACTTTGGTTGTTCACTCATAGACAAATAAAAATCAGTTAATATGCCCATCAAAATGGCTGTGATGCCTTTTTGGAAATGGCATTGGATATGTCTCCCAGGTTTTATTGTTTCTCTTTGGACCAGAAACTGGATGTAAAGTTTTTCAAAATATGATGTCTTTACTAAATCCCTTTAAAAATCTTTAATATTCATCTTGAAACTGAGCCCAGTTATAAGCACAGTGATAACAATGGAGAGGAACATGCTGATGTCCCTAAAAAATATCTTTGTCTAAAGCAATATTTTATTGTGCCACACAGAAAATCAATTTAGAGATGAGATCTAAAGGCATTGTCCAAATAATTCAGTGTATGTGACTCCTGAGTATACAAGAGGGAATGACTTTTTTATATATTAGAAAAATCTGTAAATGCAACACTAGAAAATAAACTAATTATAAAACCAATAATAGTTATTTACCAAAAATGCTCTAATACTTAAATATAAAAACCTTTGGAAAAAATACAACTAAAAATGTAAATGAATTTTCAGATTACTCTTGAAGTCTGGAAAAGAAAGTTTAGCTTTTATTTTTATGGGCACTGTCTTCACAAAATTAATTTTGGTTTACTTAGGTCTTGCCAAATAACTGCATCAAAACTGTAAGTTCAGAATCCATGCTTTTTCAATAACGTATTAACCATTTTTTTGTGTGCTTTCTTAGAAGTTTTTAATATTAAACTCTTCAGTTAATACCACTGCCTACTTTGCTTTGGATTCCCATAATGCTGTGATTTCTAAAACCACAAGACCTCTTTTGGATTATGAAACAAATCCTAAGGTAAGAATAAATATGAAACTTAACATTAAATAATAAATACCTTTAAATACCCTTCAAAAAGAATAATTTTCAATATTTTCAATAACTTTTAAAAACTTAACTAAATTGAAATAAAAATACCAAATTTATGTAATTGCATTTTCATATTCACATAGATCAAGCAAAAATTCACTTTAAGAAAATAAATTTAGAATTTTATTTGATTCATTTTACTCTTTCCATTAGACTTTTAAAAAATATCATTTCAATTTTTGTGTTTGCTTAAGTGCATATAAAAGTTAGAGAAGGGATTACCTCCATACTCAAAAGCATAAAAATGTTGGAGAAAGGATTGCCTCCATATTCAAAAGCATAAAACTGAGGCAACGTTCTGGGTAATTAAATAAAATTGCCCTTTATTACAGTCACAAATTATCTGGAGTGTTGCCTCTCTCCTTGGCTTTACTTGACTATAGAGATATGGTCTAAATCTTTTTTTCCCCCAATGTCCTGGTTAAATTTCAGATTTGCAAATATTTGGAAAGAACAGAGAGGTATAAGCGTATGGAAAAACATAACAAATCTCTTTTCCTACAAAGTCATTCTGGGAAATGGGACCACTTAAATTTCAAATGTTTCCCAGTGTCCTTAAACATTTCTCAATGCTTCCAGTAGTAGACTTATCAAGAAACATTGTTTTTTTAAAAACATCGCCTTACCTAAAACAAGCCTTTATAAGCTACAAATATTTTGACCAGGATTTTCTCACTGTGTGAGAGTTAGAGGAAAAATTAAAAGCAACAACTGGTGCTCTAGGACAACTGGCTAATGGTTTATAATATTTTCACTTTGGTATTGTACGATCATCTCTCATATTATCAACTTTGCTGTTTTCCATTCACTCCTAAACGAAGTACTTCAGTTCTATTTGCTTCTTCACTCTTTCATATAATGTTCAAAATTAACTTTATGAAAGAAGCCCCATTCACGTTTTGATTTTAATTACACTGAATTTATAAATTAGACTGAAGAAAATTAGCATCATTATCATCCATAAAGCAGGATGATTTATTAAATTATTCAGAACTTTATTAATTTTCCATATATTTCATATTTTTCTCCACAGAAGTTTGTAATTTTACACATTATATGTATGATATTCCTAGACAACTTGACTTTTGCTGCTGTATATTCATTTTCTAATTGTTCAAGATTAAACTTGATTCTTATACCTTGATATTTAAAATGGCAACTTTGCTAACTCCTTATATTAATTTGAATAATTTCTAGATGAGCTTTCATTTTTATGTTAACTGTGTTAACATTCACAGTTAAAATAACTGTCAAGAGTGACAGTTGTTTTTTTCTCTTCAATTCTTAAAACTTTTTATTCATACTGCATGCCTTATTTTTTTGATGAGGACTTCCAGAACAATGTTTACTAGAAGTGGTTATAGGATGCATCCTTGTTTTGTCTTGATTTTAAAAGTTATTGTTTAATGTTTCAAATGACAATGGTATTTCTTATAGGGCTATGGTAGACATCTTTTTTAAGTAAGAAAAGTTTTTTTTTTTTAAATAAATTTGTTTATTTTATTTTTGGCTGTGTTGGGTCTTCGTTGCTGCATGCGAGCTTTCTCTAGTTGTGGCTAGTGGTGCGGTGCATAGGCTTCTCATTGCGGTGGCTTCTCTTGTTGCAGAGCACGGGCTCTAGGCATGCAGGCTTCAGTAGCTGTGGCACATGGGCTCTAGAGCGGAGGCTCAGTAGTTGTGGAACACGGGCTTAGCTGCTCCACGGCATGTGGGATCTTCCCGGACCAGGGATCTAACCCATGTTCCCTGCATTGGCAGGCGGATTCTTAACCACTGCGCCACCAGGGAAGCCCAGAAAAGTTTTTTTTTTTTATTCCTAATTTGTTAAGGGATATTTGATGTTGAATTTTATAATATTTTTCTCCATTTACTTAGAAAATTATATGGTTTCTTTTTGTGAATTTATTAAATGTATGAGTTATTTTAATACATTTTATGTTATTATAACATCTTTGTCTTTCTGGCATATAACCTACCCCATATAAGGTAGTTTTCAATATAGATTACTATATTCAATTTGCTACTATTTTAATTTAATTTGGGGATTGTAATCCTAAATGTTCCCCTGTCTTTGTTGACTAAAGCTCAAGGTGGTTTGTTCACTCATTTTTTCTTCCCACATGTGAGCTCATCATTAGAAGAGCTTCTGCATGTTTACACATTTAAACAGTGTTGAGCAATTGTCCCTCCAAAGGGGTATACCTCTTAGCATTCCTAAGGCATCACTGGTTTCAGGAAAGTTTATATGTTAATTTCATGGCCCAGCTATTCTTGGACCAAATGTGTAGTACAACCTAACTTTTATGAGTTTCTCTCTCTCTCTCTCTCCCTCTTTCTTCTTCTCCTATAATTTAATGGCAGTAGTATTCTGGAAGGATTACGGCAAATGATTTTACTCTGTCCACCAACCTGATCTAAAAACAAACCTTCATTTGATAAACTTTCATCCTCTTTTGGTTTACATATTAATCTTCTCCATTGATTTCCTCCATAGTAAGGTTATTTCTAACTGGCTTCTTGTCTCTGGTGTACTACACAGTGCATCGTATAGTCAGTGCTTAAGAATATTTCTTGAATGAAAGCATGAATTCTCACTACTATTTTCAAGGGTCCATGTATTTGTTAAGACTTAAAACAGTGAGAAACAATAGATTCATTAGTTTGATATCATTTTTGAATTGCCAAGTACTGTGTTGGCACTCTTACCCAGATTTTCAAGAAACCACACATTTATTTTTTTTCCTAAAGCATCAAACCAGTTACATTATGTTGAGAATGTGTTAGGCACCAGTAAGGTGCCTAGCTATTATTACACATAATAGCTTAGTTAATGCTTATGAAAGCCCTGTGAGGTAGATACCATTTTAACCTCCATTTTATAGATGAAGACACTAAGTCCAAATAAATAAGTGGCCTACCCAAGATCATCCAGCTGGTAAACGGATAAATCATGATTCCAACACAAGCAGCCTAACGTTATTATTTAAAAAAATTTTTTTTGAACATCTTCACTGGAGTATAATTGCTTTACTGTGGTGTGTTAGTTTCTGCTGTATTACAAACTGAATCAGCTATACATATACATATATCCCCGTATCTCTTCCCTCTTGCATCTCCCTCCCACCCTCCCTATTCCACATCTCTAGGTGGACACAAAACACCAAGCTGATCTCCCTGTGCTAACTCCATTGTATACTTTTGCCTCCTTTATGAAAGATACGGTGACCATAGGTCCATGGGGTTTATCTCTGGGCTTTCTATCCTGTTCCATTGATCTATATTTCTGTTTTTGTGCCAGTACCATATTGTCTTGATTACTGTAGATTTGTAGTATAGTCTGAAGTCAGGGAACCTGATTCTTCCAGCTCCGATTTTCTTTCTCAAGATTGTTTTGGCTATTTGGAGTCTTTTTTGTTTCCATACAAATTGTGAATTTTTTTGTTCTACTTCTGTGAAAAATGCATTGGTAGTTTGATATGGATTGCACTGAATCTGTAGATTGCTTTGGGTAGCACAGTCATTTTCACAATGTTGATTCTTCCCATCCAAGAACATGGTATATCTATCTGTTTGTATCATCTTTAATTTCTTTCATCAGTGTCTTATAGTTTTCTGCATACAGGTCTTTTGTCTCCATAGGTAGGTTTATTCTTTTTGTCACAAAGGTAAATGGATGTGTTTCCTTAATTTCTCTTTCAGATTTTTCATCATTAGTGTTATAGGAAGGCAAGAGATTTCTGTGCATTATTTTTTTATTCTGCTACTTTACCATATTCATTGATTAGTTCTAGTAGTTTTCTGGTAGCATCTTTAGGATTCTTTATGTATAGTACCATGTCATCTGCAAACAGTGATAGTTTTACTTCTTCTTTTCCAATTTGGATTCCTTTAATTTCTTCTTCTTCTCTGACTGCTGTGGCTAAAACTTCCAAAACTATGTTGAATAATAGTGGTGAGAGTGGGCAACCTTGTCGTGTTCCTGATCTTAGTGAAAATGCTTTCAGTTTTTCACCATTGAAAACAATGTTGGCAGGCTTCCCTGGTGGCGCAGTGGTTGAGAGTCCGCCTGCCGATGCAGGGGACACGGGTTCGTGCCCCGGTCTGGGAGGATCCCGCATGCCGGGGAGTGGCTGGGCTTGTGAGCCATGCCGCTGAGCCTGTGCGTCTGGAGCCTGTGCTCCACAAGGGGAGAGGCCCCAACAGTGAGAGGCCTGATGTTCATCAGTGATATTGGCCTGTAGTTTTCTGTTTTTGTGACATCTTTGTCTGGTTTTGGTATCAGGGTGATGGTGGCCTCATAGAATGAGTGTGGGAGTGTTCCTCCCTCAAGCAGCCTAACTTTGTATGGGTATTTCACCACTATGCTACCTTGCCATTGTTGGCTTGTCATCTCTTCTAAAAAGCTGTTACTACCCTCCCTCATACTTTCATGCTCTGTTGTAATCTCTGTACATGCAGAAACTGTGTGCTGCTTATTTTAAATATCAGTGTTTGGTACTTAAATGATGTACTACTGAGGATGCATGAATAAATGAGTGAATAGTTAATTCAGAACAGCTGTGCTGTTGTAGGGAACCCCATTTTTTAAGTCAGTGTCAAAGAAAGGAAAATTGACATATTTGAAAATAAACTTTTCATTTTAAATCACCCTTTTTCTTTGTCTTTTAAGCAGTTTATACAGTTTTTTGAATAATAATTTACTTCAGTGGTAATATATTTTTGGTCAAGCTACATTTTTGTTAAATATTCCTTGTAATCTTCAGTTTTTTATCATTTATTTGAAATATTTCTGAAATAGAAGGCTCAGTAAAGTATCAATATAATATATAATTAAAAGCATTTTGATTTGCTTTTTGTTTTTGTACATAATCTACTTATTAATTATATAGTTAAATTTAATAAAACAAAAATTAAAATAATTCTTTGACTTCATCAAGCTTTTAGTTATTACTCTATTAGACAACATTTTTGATTATTATGACATTGGAATATCGACTTTTTATATGAAAATTTTACAACTTCTTGTGACGTTGCTAAAATATTCATGATTTTTCAATTTTTTTCCAAAAATAAGATAGCTGTTTACCTTCACATATTTTTTCCTAAACAGTGAAACTTAAGTTATCCTTTTAGTTTGCTATTTCAACAAATTCAAATTGATTTTATTGCCTTAAATGTAGCATACCAATACCAATATTTAAAAACATTGTCAAAGTTCCATAACAATTGGTAGGTAGCATTAAACACAGAAATCTACATGAGGGTACAAAAGATACTCCTTTTGACAAATGACCTTAAGATTTTTTTAGGAATAGATCTACATTCTTAGGCTGCAATTTTTAAAGTGCTTTTCAATTTTATTTTTAAAAAAATTTTTGTAAAGGGAAATTGCATATTTTAAGCACTCAAAAAACATATTCTGTCATCTCTTATTTATTTTATCATTTCCAGATAGTGGTTGCTGTGAGAAATAGAACCTGTCTCTGGAGCCATGCATTGGCACCATGACTTTAAACAGCAGGAATGTTAATGATGAGAGTCCTGTTCTTACGAAAGCAAAGAGTAATCTAAATATTTAAATGCTAAGATTTAACCACTGAAACTTCTTTTATAATAGGGTAAATATCAGAGTTTTGCTGTTATGTCCATTGTCAGTTTTTTTACAAACATTCAAAGTGACCTAGAAGCAAACCTCTATTAGCTCCATACTATTGCTCTTCTTACACACAGTGAAAGTCAACCTCAATCATATTTTATGTTTGAAACCACAGAAGTCAATTTTTTTATGGAATAAGAATTCCAAGCTTTCTATTTTCCTATTAAGTTATATATTGTAAATACTCCTTAATAAGTAAAATATTGTAGAAAATGCACATTGATACATTCGTATTGAAGAGAATTAGGGTTTTGCTCTGGATTAGGCTTTGGCTTACAGGAATGTTGTGGGTGGTTTGATCTTCCATCCAGACCACTACAAGTTTCTCCATATCAGCAATAAGGCTGTTTCACTTTCTTATCATTTGTGATTCACTGGAGTAGCACTTTTAATTTCCTTCAAAAACTTTTCCTTTGCATTCAGAACTTGGATAACTGTTTGGCACAAGTTAAAAAAAAAGAAACACCAAGTGAGCATATGTTGTTGGAAAAATGGCATCAGCAGACTTGCTCAATGCAGGGCTGCCAGAAATCTTCAATTTGTAAAAAATGCAATATCTGCAAAGTGCATTAAAGTGAAGTGCAATAAAATGAGGTATGCCTGAATATGAAATGAAACAGTGATTTCAAAAGTGTTTGTAGTATTTTGTTATCTGGAATAAAGTATAATAACCAGATTATATAATAACCAGATTTTATAAAATATATACTTTATATAATAAAGTATATAACCATTCAGTAGAAGGACTAGAGCAAGGGTATAGGTAGGAGAAAACTTATAACTTCACTTTATAATACTTAAAGATTCTCTAATAGACATAGTAATTTATAAAGAAAAAGATTTTTTGAGGCCAGGGGCTTGAAATTCTTACAAGATATGTATCACATAAAATTTAAAATATTTGTTGTGTGACAGATGAAAAGAGACATTTGTTTACACTAAGTGATAAAAAAAATCCCTTTTGTCCCACAGATATATACCAGATGCACCTATAAATATTTATGAAAATCTGGCTGTTGGAACAAAGCTAGTGAAGCTGACAGCAACTGATAGAGACATAGGGGACTCGGTACATTATGAATTTATAGATACACAAAAAGAATTTTCAATAAATCAAAGTATAATAATTTTTTGTTGCTAATCATTTTATAAAGTATATTATAAAATGTACTTTTCACTAGTTAAAAATAAGCTTGATTACCATTCTATAAGGGTAAAAGAATATTTAAAATATTCAGCAGCATATTTAGCATATTTTATATGAGGTAAAAAGTGATCATTCTTTCCTTCTCAGAAGTATGGAAAGAGTCTGCACAATCTGTATGCTCCAGGGGACTCCCAAACAATTCAGACCCACAGCATGGTTCCCTGGGATTTTATTGTATGATTTTTCTGTGAGAAGTAGCTTTTCCCATGAAAACCATAATATTAGTCACATAAATTGAATATTTATTTTATATCATACATTCTCATAAGCACTTTGAATATACAATAACTTCTTTGTTTACTATCCTAATCCCCATCTAACATACGGTGCCTGGAGAGAAATCTTCATTTACTCAAGCTCATGCAGCTAATTTGCATGTCATGACCTGCACTTGAATTCAGACTGCTTGAAAAAGAGACCTAGAGCTCTAAGTACATTCTATATGACTACAAGTTAGGAGTTCATGCATGCCTCTAACAACTTAGGCATAAAGCAAGTGGAGGGGAGAAAGAAACGTTTTTCCATTTCTTAAGAGGTATTGTACATTTGGCATGCATAAAAGAGCAGGATTAATCACACACCGCCTGTCATATCGGTGAAGAGTCCCACACAGGGAGTAGAATCTGAGAGGTGAGTAAGGAGACCTGTGGAAGAGAAGACCTGTGGCATGCCAGAACTTAAGCAAAGCGAGGATGTTCAGGTCAGAAGTGGTAAGAAGGGAATGGCAGCAGAAATACGAGATTCATTACATAAAGGAGGATTGATACAATAACTGTGTTAAACATAAATGAAGTCTGGTTTCTCCTGTCAGACATGTGAGTTACAAAAGTAGAAAATGAGAAAACTATAATGAACAATATGAGGATAAATTAAAATTAACAGTGTTAGAGTAAACATGTTTTTCATTACATGGGTAGGTACAGGAAGATGTGTATGTGTGTACGTGTGTGTGTATAGTTACATAAATAGATATTGATGTAACTGTATGTGGGTGCGCATACACATACACACACACACACACACACACACACACACACAGATGCATATCTGTAGCTACGCCTACTAAAAGAGTGAAAGCACTTAGGAGGATGATACAACAATAGCAATGAGCACATCTAGTACCCAGATACTGACTTCTACATACCATTTTATCCTATAAGAGCTCCCTAGAGCAATGACTCATTTTGAAAGTGACAGGAGTTAAAATGCAAGATGAGCTTGAAATAATGCGTTGTGACAATAAGCAAGAACATGATCAAGGAATGGTGAGGGTATGTTAAAAAAAAACAAAAAAACACAGAAATTAGCTTGAATTGGCTCCCTCTAGCCAATTTAAGGGCGCTTTGAACATAATAGTTCATAAATGAAAATAACAGTTGCAAATTACAACCCATTATAAAAAATGGGACTCCATGAGTCCATAGAGATATAAATATATAAATAAATTGACAATTTCATGGGGAAGAGAATGTTTACATATTTTCAAAATACCTCACCATAAAATATTCATTAATTCCAAAGGATAAAATAGCAACTTTGGAATGGAGAAAACTGGTAGACACCAACTTTGTCAAGAAATTAAAGTGAACATCATCAGTAATGAGTCAAACTGATAGCATGCCATAAGAAGATACTGTAACTTCTGTGATATTTAATCCCAAACTACATAACCCAGATCTTATCATGGGCAGACATCAGGCAAATCCAATTTGAGGAAAATTCTCAAAAATTACCAGCCTTTAATCTTCAAAATGATGTTAAAAATTAAGAGAAGATTGAAGAACTTTCCAGATCGACGGAGACTAAAAGGACATGACAACCGGATATTTTGCTATAAAAATATTGAGACAATTGGTAAAACTTGAAAGGAGGACTCAGTATTATATGTATTGATGTCAACATCTGGATTTTGTTGTTTTTATTGTGGTAATGTTGGAGGATGCTCTTAGGAAATATACCTTAAAGTATATGGAGATGATAAGACATCAAGATCAGCAACTTATTCTCAAATGGTTCAGGAAAAAAAATTCTTCCCACATGTTCATGATTATTTAAAACATTTAATAATTATAAAGACTAAAAAATAGAAATCAAGAAAGAAAAAAGATGATATTGAAGATAGGCAGAAAAGAGGCAATACTTTTAATCATATTCTAAAAATTCCTGAAGAAGCACATAAAAGCAGTAGAGCAGAATACTGAAAAGTATCTATCACTCAAGAAAATGTTTCTAAAATAAAAGATGATTTGAGGCTACATGTTACAAAAGGCAAAGTAGGTTTTTGGAAGACCAATACGGAGTGGCTGAATATGAGACATTTTCTAGTAAACCATTAGATGTTAACGTAAAAGAAAAAATATTTGAGCCCCTAGGCAAAAAGGTTAAGTCAGGTATAAGAGAGTGATAATCAAATTGTAAATAGACTTTTTTTTTACAAGAATTTCCACAGTTAATAGAGTAACGTATTTAGGAAACCTGAGGACACAAATTGTGACTTTAAAAATTTATACAAAGGAAAATGACCTCACAGATAAAGAAAGCAGATAGAATTTCAGGACCATGGAAGCAATCAGGAAATATTGTTCCTATGAGTTCTTCCTGAGGAATTTGCTAGGGAATGAACTCCGGACAACCAAAATAACTGAAGAATTATCAGCATAAGAAATGATGGTGAGAGATAAATACATATTTATTTATAAAATTAAAAATAAATAATGTGTTTAGAGAGTGTACTACACATAAAGGCTACATTAGCTGCAAATATAGATAAATTAATTAAAAAGCAACTGTTAATTAAAACATTATGTTTTCATTTTTGTTGATTTTTGTTTTTTTTGTTTTTCTCGCTGCACACAGCTCCCTACCCTAACTCTACTCTGCCTGGGCCAGAAGAACTAAAAGCATTTATAGTAGGGAAAAAAATTGGAACAGAGGCACAATGAGGGGAAACTACTCTAGTAGATATTAAAACATGTTATAATGCCTCTGAATTGCAAACAGTGTGATAGTGACAAATGATTATATAGATAGATGTATGGAACGGAATATAAAATTTTGATGAGTCCCAAATGATCATGAAAATGTAAAAGTGCAGAAAAGGTTGACGTTTTTAAAAGTGAAGTAATAACTCGTAGCATGAGGAAAATAAAACATTTTTGTATTGTATATCAGATTTTATCAAATTGATTAGATTTTCTCAAAAATGCAATCATACACATAATAGAAGAAAATATGAATGAATTTCTTTATAACCTGTGAGTAGGAAAAACTTACAACCATAACTCAAAATCCAGAAACCACATGGGAATAAATTGATGAATGTGACATAAATCATCATATGATCACCATCAACATCATCACCATCATCACAACAACTCCAACAACAACATTTTTATGGCAAACAAAATCACCATAAGAAAAGTAAAAATACAAATGAGAAATTGGGAAAATATTTGCATATTAGAAGAATAAAAGTAACAATCAGATAAGAAAATGGACTAAGACAAGAATCAACAGTTTAGAGGAGTTGCAAATGACTCTCAAGTGTATGAAAATATGCTCTGTTTTATTCATAATAAAATTGAAAATTAAAATAATACATTACTATTTGTAACCTATAGGATTACCAAAAAGTTATATTTAAAAATATCTTCCGTTGGTGAGGCTGCGTGAAACAGACTTCATATAACTCTTGGTGAGGATGAAAAATACTACAACCTTTACTGAGAGAATATGGTAGAATCTAGGAAAACTGCATATGCATTTACATTTTGAGGCTGCAATCTCACCTCTAGAAAATACCTCAAATACACTGACAAAAATATAAAAAGATGTATGCACACACCATTCGTTGCATCATTATTTAACAGCAAGATTGAAAATATCAATAGGGTAGTGATTATATAAACTGTGATACATCTAGACAATAGAATAATATGTCCATAGAAAAAGAAATAAGGAACCTCTATATTATTTACGTAATGATCTCTGAGATACTATATTGGGGGGGGGGAAGGTGAAAAATGGTGTGCATAATGTGTTACTGTTAAATTTATCATGGAAAGAACACAAAATTATATAACAAATTTTTTAAATCCTGGAGAATTTTATAGATTAAAGAGAGTTAAGAGGCATACCAACCAATTAAAAAGCGTGGACTTTACTTAGACGATGATTTGAAAAGCAACAAAACTTCATAAGACAATCCAAACATTTTTATCATTACTGAATATATGATGATGCTAAGGAATTAATGTGATTTTTAAGGTATGCTAATTATATCACAGTTATATTTTAAAAGAAGAGTCCTTTGCCTTTAAGAATAGATAATAAAATATTTACAAATGAAATAACATGTTGTTTGGGATTTTCTTCAAAATAATCCAAGTAGAAGATAAAATAGGCAATGCTATAGATGAAACAAAATTGGCTATATATTGTAATTGTTGATGCTACTGATGTGTACGTAAGAGTTTATTGTATAATTCTCTTGGATTTAACATATATGAATTTTTAAATAAAAACTTTTTATTCAGGAAAATATATGCCCTCATCATAATAAAAGTAAATACCTTATATTTTCAATTGCAATAAACTATATTTTTAAAACAACACAATTTGAAAAGTGGATGGGATATAGTAAAGATATTAAGTATTTCTCTTACTGTCTTCACTCCACTTCTGTTGCTCCTTCTAAGACAAAAATGCCTAATCAGCTAGAATATATATTTATCAATTCTATCTGCTAAATATGAATTAAAATCCTTCCTTTCCATCACTATTGTAATTCAACATCTCTCACCCAATCCTCAGCAGTACAATTTACTTTTCTCAAAATACTCTGTTCTTGCACATATTTCTGCCCTTCCATGTGCTATTCCATTTATCTGGAGTGTCTGTCCTACTACTTCTTCTCCTTTGGCTTCCCTTTGCCATAACTCCCTCCTCGCAACCTCCACTCCACCCCAGTCTTCTTTACCTGGATTTCCTGTGCTCGTTTCTCAACACTCAGCATAAGCTTCACTGTGTACCCCTCACCACACCCACCATGACCCTCCTATGAAATATTTTCTGACCTATGCAGTTCAGGAGGGTTTCCCTTCCAGGTCACTAACCGTTCCCCACAGATCCTCAACGGTGAGTGGTGTATAAGCTTCATCAGGTCAGCAACTGTGATTTGTCCTTTAATTTATCCCCAGAACAATTTTCTCCATATCACTATTTTAATTTATAGTGTTTTCACCTTGTGAATGATGAACAAATTTTCATTATCTGCCTTTTAGATTCAGGAGAGGTCACAATCGCCTGTCCTTTGGATTATGAGGACGCACCCACCCCACATTCTTGGGTATTAT
Source organism: Neophocaena asiaeorientalis asiaeorientalis (assembly GCF_003031525.2). Taxonomy (NCBI): domain Eukaryota; kingdom Metazoa; phylum Chordata; class Mammalia; order Artiodactyla; family Phocoenidae; genus Neophocaena; species Neophocaena asiaeorientalis. The sequence goes on from NW_020173947.1 coordinate 328,689, forward strand.
ATTTTAGCGTTTACGACAATGAACGACTGCATTCCACAACTGGAACGTTCACAGTGATTCTACAAGATGTCAAGAACAATCCACCTCAATGCACTCAGGATATTTACATGTAAGTTATTATAGCAAATTTGGTCTTCAGATTTTGGCATAGAGAGAAAAGAGAGAAAAATAAATGGGTAAACAACATACTATTCCTGGAAATGAAGACGAAGCCCTTCCTTCCATCTTTACTGTATTTTTAACCAATTTGCAGCTTCTCTGGAACAATTGGACCTGCTTTATTTTGTCTCAGAAAATTATAAAAATTAAAGCTAGAAAGGACCCCAAAAGATGACATTTGTCTAGCCCCGTGCTTCCAGGGAGGTAAAACAACTATCACACTAAAAATTATATATATGTATGGATAGTAAATTATAATTCATTTTTTAAATGTTACTGGAATTAATTTAAAGATAGTGCTAAAACCACATGCAAACTTTCAGCTTTTTAATTACATAGAGATTTTAAAATGAAGGCATGATAAGTTATTTGCATTATATAAAAGGAGTACAAAATCTATAAGATTTCATTCACTGAAACACAGATTTCCTGATCCCTAGTACATTTTTCCCTTCAGAATACCTGATTGCTCAGAAAATTCTTAACCTAGTCTGGCAGTATTCTGGTAACATACTCTTTTTTGGTATTCTCATTACATATCTCATTCCAGCAGTGTATGCAATAATCCACCCTTGAGGAAAACCATAGATATGTGGGCTTTATATCATCAAGTAACAGAAGACTATCTAGACAGAACTAAAATCAACTGCATGGAGTAGAACTTTGACAGTCCTGCAAGATGAACAACAGAATCTCCTGCTTAATCAGAATTTTCACTTACATAGTAGAAACAATGTTTTATACAATGTTATAAAAGTGCTTTAGTGGTCACTCTTAAATAATGTATTGAAACCACTTAAAACAATATTTTAGAAATACTATTGCTGGCATATATTTGATAACTTTGTAGAAACAAAACAGTCCAAAATTCACATATGGAAATAGTGCCATTGCACTACTGAACTTCAAAAATCAACTTTTAGTTTGTAAACTTTTTGCCAGAAATATATTTTACTAAAAAACAAGAGATGGAAAGAATAAACAATAATTCTGTAGACACTCCAACTGTAGTTTGCTTTCACTTCCTATTCTAGCTAGTAGTTTACAGATTCTTACTGGAACAGTATTAGAATTTTTGGTTTCTAGAACATTCTTTCTGTTAACAAATTTGACAACTCACCTTTTATTCCACTATTTTTCTCAAACCTAATGTATTTTTTTTTAAAACCTAATGTATTTTAAGTAATTAAAATTAGGAATATTCTTTTAAAACAAACAAAAAATACAAATATAACTGTTTTTATTGGTCAGGATATTTAACACTAGCTGCTGTAACACCAACAAAATTTTTTTTTTAATCAATGACTAAACTCAATAAGCATTTCTTTGCCCCTTATGCAAAGAGTAATGAAGCTTGGTTGGCTCCAGTGAGTGGCACTCCCCTCTCTATGCTGAGACTCAGGGGTCCTGGCTTATTAGATCTTCTGTCCTGGTCATATTGTTGCCTTTTACTTCCAACCACATATTTAATTACCTTGCCTAGACTGATACACAGCCTTTTCACTTACATTTCATTTGCCAGCACATCCTCCCCTCCTCCCGAGCCCCACAGCCAACTGTAGAAGTTGTAGAAAAACTGGGATACAGAGAGCAACATAAGAATACTGGTAAAAATTAACAGTCCCTGTTAACTTTTGAGCAAATTTAATAGACAGTAACAGGACTACTGCAGCTTGAGCTGTGCATACAGCAGATCAAAGCATTAGTTCCAGTCTAGTACTATTCAATCATTTAAGGAACCTCCTAAAAAACAACAGTTTGAAATACCAAGAATACAAAGAAAATTATACTGTGCATAAGGCAAGAAGTCAAAGGTTTATTCTTTTTTCCAGTCTGTGTCTTTTTAATTGTCATCGAACTTCTCTAGTCCTCAGTTTTCTCGTTTTTAAAATGGAGACAATGTGTGAAGTTGAGGTACTACTGCCATATTTCCAGTGATAATATATGCGTGTGTTACTAAATTTGCTGCTTATTAATCCAACATAATAGCAGCTCATTTTTCCTAGGCCTTATAGCAAGAATGCCAAATATTTTCTTATCTTTCACAAATTTTCACCAACATTATAACTTTATTATTGGCAGAATTTGTTCCTGTATTTTCAACTGAACCTTAAACTGACAACAAAATATTTAGCTTAGAATGAATGCTGGAATGCAATTTTGATCTTGGGAACTGAACTAAGAAGGTTATAAATTTCCTAGAACAAATGGTTCTGTGATAAAGTACTGGCTATTCCTTTGGACTGTTTTAAAGTAACCATAATTGCCATTAAGTAAGTATATTAAATAACTATTCTATAAAATAGAATATGCATACTTTATTACTGCATCTTGGAATATACAATAGCTTAAATATTTTACCAATTCAGTAAATCTAAACTTTATTTTTAACAATTTTTGAAACCAAAGTTAGTCTATAAGTTGCTATATTCACATATTTTTAAATAGAATTGACAGGCTTGGTTAGGCATTGTGTTCAACCAGGATTTGTGGGTAATGTGTGGATATCATTATGATAAGCAACTGCTCATCTGACCAATTGGCTAAGACATCGGACACAGTCTGAGTAAGTAAGACATACATAAGTAATAAGCAGTTTTTTGGCCTTGGATTTGACACAAGCCCTTGCAGTTGGACTCCTACCCAAGCCCCAAGCTGCATTTCATACTAACTCTAATGCCCTTACCATTTGCTGCCTCACACTGTATAATAGAGGTACACAGAAACACTTTCATGACCTTAAAACTCTGCACTGTCTGTCAGCTCTGTCTTTTAGTCCTTCTGTTCACACTGTTCATACCACTAGAAAATGTTCCCCAGCATTTTGTTACCCAATTACCCACAAACTTTTGCACAGCCTTCATAACTTTGCTTAGACATTTCTTTTTTTTTTCCAGTATGCGGGCCTCTCACTGTTGTGGCCTCTCCCGTTGCGGAGCACAGGCTCCGGCCGCGCAGGCTCAGCGGCGATGGCTCAGGGGCCCAGCCGCTCCGCGGCATGGGGGATCTTCCCGGACCGGGGCACGAACCCGTGTCCCCTGCATCGGCAGGGGGACTCTCAACCACTGCGCCACCAGGGAAGCCCTAGACATTTCTTTTAAGAAGCCAACCCTAATATTTCTTCTCCCTCTTGTCTGGATCACGTGATTCTCTTTGGGTTCTCAGCATTTTGTATCTCTCCCACAAAAGCCCTTATCACAACTCTGTCTCCCCAAATAAACAGAGAAAGAAAAAAATCTGTTATGAAACTAGTGCCTGGCATATATTCAGTACTTTGTAGATATATGTTAATTAATGACTGAATTAATGAATAAAATTAAACTGTGAAATAGGTTTGTAAGGCATTGATAGGATTTAGTAATAAATTACTCCCAAATACATCAGTACCACATTTTCACAATTCTTTGCAACTAGAGCTTATTGTTAATATAACCAGAATGTCAAAACAGATTCTTAGAAACTATATATACTAATATGTACCTGATAATGATGAAAAATAATGCAATAGCAAAAATATTCTTAATTAGGAATATTAAGATAATAGCATGGTATAACATTTCCTTGAATAAATAATAAATAAAATAAGCTCACCAAATATATGAATAAACAACAGATTGTTGCATTGGACCTGCTCTAATGTTGACAAAACCCATAAAACCTGCCACATAAATTTCCTAGAAGCAAAATCATTGAATCAGAGTACCCATGATGGCTTTTCCAACATTTTCCTGTAAATTATTGAATGTTATACCCACTCGTATATAGTTTACCTCCTTTTTCTTTTTTAAAACATTATTAGATTATTGGGATGAGAACAATAGGATTTTTCTCAAAAGGTAATTAAGCTCAGAAAGGGTTATTAAAATGGCAACACTCTTATCTCGCTAGAGCAGCAAAGCCAAGAGAAGCCAGTTTGCAGAAGAAAAGAAACTGACATAATTTTAATGCTTAGTGAGTAAAACCTTTATTAAGAGAACATAGAACTCGAATTTGGCTTTCCAACAATGTCTGAATTTTAAACTCACAAAGGGGCGTAATTAAGATACTTTTAAAAGATAAAATTGATTTGTTCTAAGATGGCCATACATTTGCAGTGTATTATACTAATGGGAGGAAAAAAAAGAGTCTTAGCATTCACTCAAAACTGGGATTTATAACAAGCGTCAAGAGTTTTATGTTAAAATAATGAATAAAGCTCTAATAGACTAGTAGATACCATTAACTCTAAATTTATCTTAATTCATTGAAGAGTGACATTCACTGGGGTACTGGTGATAGCTATGTGATTTTAATGTTGAACAATGAATTACTATATAATGAATCCGAACTATTTCATATGTAATATATTTAATTTATTAATAAAATAAAAAATGAATGTTTATATTAGTATTGCTAATCACATATTTGATTAGGTCAGTTTTCGTTAATGAGTATTGACATGAAAAATCACCCCAATACATTTTATTAGTCAATTCATTTTTGATTACTATTTTATGATGTAATATTTGATATTTACAAGATAACATATCTGCAAGGTATGACACATAGCATTAAGATGAACCCCTGAACCCATCACCCTTCTTCAGAACTAGAACATTACTAACAGATGTGCTACTACCCTTTCTCATCCCTCTACTTGGCCTTCAGAGGCAACCAATAACATAGTTTTGTATTTGTTATTGTTTGGGGGATTTTATAGTTTTATCATCTATGTACATATTCCTGGACAATATTGTTGGTTTGCTTAGCTCTTGAGCTTTAAAAAAGTGGTGTCATATTCTATTCAGCCTCCTGTGACTTAATTTTTTCATTTATGTTATGTCTCTAAGAGTCATCTATGTATGGCATCTATCTAGCTGGCTATCTTTTACCTACCTACCTACCTAGTTGCTGTAATGTTCCATTACATGCTTTAACATTCCATTGTGTGACTGTAACCATTCTCTCACTGGGATTTGGATTTCCTTCTGGATTTCACTTAAGGTTGTAATAAACATTCCTGTAAGTTTTGCATGGTGCCTACATGCATCACATTCGGAAGGGTATCTACTTAAGCACAGAACTGCATTGCCATAGTGTATGTAAATAGTCAGTTACATAAGGTGGTGCCAAGTTGTTTTCCAAAGTGGTTGCATCACATTATACTCTCACCAGCAATGTATAAGGATTTTTCTTGATCGATATCCTTCTCATAATAACTGGTACACTCACATAGTTTAACATGCTTTAGCCTGATTAGTAATGAGGTTGCACTTCTCTTCATATATTCATCAATTGTGTGAAAAAAACATGAAATATTGGGGTTTCCTTTGTGTGAAGCATAAAATATATATTTATCCATTCTTGTTTTGTTTTCCTTATTGATTCATATGATATATTCTGGAAAATATCTCATTTTCCCATAAATATTTTAACAAGTGGTCTTTCATATTTAAGTTTCCTAGACACAGGGGAACTAATTTGTGGTTTGGAGTGAAGTAGGGATTCCACTGATTTTTTTCACCACTTGTAATACCAACTCGCAGTGATGTTTCTACAGCGAACTACACTGCCATCACTGACACAGACAGAATTTTTGTATATGTTTGTATATCTGGTTATTTTCTTATTTTTGTTGTATTTCTTTTCAATGCTCAATTTATTTCTATTTTTCCATATTATTTTAATGCAATTAGGATGAGAAAAAGCATACAGTAAATTAACAGGAGCACTACCACTGTGGATTGTTAACTTCTTGACTGATAATCTGGTTCAGTGCCATCAGTGTTCTTCACGTCACCTCCTTTTATCTACTTAGAATACAGACTACAGAATTTTATCATTGAAAAGTAGTTTAGAGACCACCTAATATTATAGTTTATTCATGCAGAAACATTTTTTCCCATTTGACAATTCATTTACAGCCCTTGATTTCTATAATTCTTAAAACATTGTAGAATCCTAAGAAAACAATGCTAGTCACCTATGCTTTTCTGCACCAAATTATCACCTAGTTGCTCCACATAACTTTTCTCCCTAATAGGTGCTGGTTGTTTGTTGATGAAAATAGTTAATGTGAGTGTGGCTAAGGCACAAAAAGAACCTTAGAAGAACTGAAGACACAGCACACAATCACAATCCCATTCCTTCCACCCCTCTTGGTTGGCCTCAGACCTACCCTAGCAATGGCCACCCTGAGGACTGTGTGATTATGCATGATCTGAGAAAGGGGAGACTCCTACCATCACCCCTTTTATTTAACAGGAAAGATCCTGAATGCATCATGCCTGCCATGCACATCCCTCTCAGGAGAGTAAAGTGAAAGAACAAAAACATGAGACGCTTTGACCTCTCGCACACAGAGTGGATCTCAAATTCTGTTTTTGCATGATTTCAAAGCTTGCAATTTAAAACTTGCTTCTGAGAGATTATTCTTGCTAATACTAACTCATACCTAACTCACTTTTTTTTTTTAAAAATAAATTTATTATTTATTTTATTTATGGCTGCATTGGGTCTTCGTTGCTGTGCACGGGCTTCCCCTAGTTGCGGCGAGCAGGGGCTACTCTTCGTTGAAGTGTGCAGGCTTCTTATTGCGGTGGCTTCTCTTGTTGCAGAGCACGGGCTCTAGGCACATGGTCTTCAGTAGTTGCGGCTCGCGGGCTCTAGAGCACAGACTCAGTAGTTGTGGCGCACGGGCCCAGGTGCCCCGAGGCATGTGGGATCTTCCCGGACCAGGGCTCGAACCCGTGTCCCCTGCATTGGCAGGCGGATTCTTAACCACTGCGCCACCAGGGAAGTCCCCCTAACTCACTTTTTAAAAGTGAAAATAAATGTATGACTACTTTTTACAAATCTCAATTATACATCAGAGCAGTTATTTATGAAGAGAATTATGAAATAGGAAGAATACTATCTATGGCAAATGAATCAGTGTGAACAAATGCATATCAAACATGGAACCCTAGTTTTGCTATTAGTATAATTTTACAGTATGAGGTAATAATTACAAAGTGCCAGAATATACAGTAATATTATCTTAGCTTTTGTAATAAATGTATAGTTTTTATATTATAAAACTTTGCTCTCCAGTATGGAAGCCATCAGCTACTTGTGCTTTTGAGCACTTGAAATGTGCCTTGTCAGAACTGAGATATGCTCCAAGAATGAAATAAGCAATGGATTTCAGAGAAGTAGCACAAACAAATGAATGTAAACATCCCATCAATATTTTTTTGGTGTTGATTACAAGTTGAAATGATAGTATTTTGGACATATTTGATTAAATAAAATACTTTGTTAAAAATAATTTTGCCTGTTTCTTCTAATTTTTTAAAAATGTGCCTACTAGAACTTTCAGAACAATGTCAAAAAGGAATGATGGGACGGGACATCCTTGCTTTGTTCCTGATCTTAGTGGGAAAGCTTTGAGTTTCTGGCCACTAGGTATGATGTTAGGTGTAGTTCTTTGTATATATTCTTTATCAAGTTGAGGAAGTTCTCCTCTAATCCTGGTATACTGAGAGCTTTTATCTTGAATGGGTGTTGCATTTTGTCTGATCAGGTGGTTTTTCCTTTTTAGCCTGTTGATGTGATGGTAATATGGCTTCTAGAAAACTTAAAATTACATATGTGGTTCACATTCCTACCGAATATATCCCTATTGAATAGCAATAGCATTGCTATAGGATATTATTTTCACTTATTTTTTTTACCAAAGATTTCACAAGTCTTAGTTTTAGAGTCATGTAACTGATAAAGTGAATGCTTAATTATTAAAAGTAACCATCAATGTGATTTTTTTATCTGAAAATTGGACCTACACATCTAGATTATGATAATGATATTTTTGCAGGAATGCACTTCAAATATACATTACTTGTGAGTGTCTGATGAAGGAAGTCCTGTACTCTCAAGTAAGAATTTACTAATTTGAAATATTAAAATGTTCTGAGTTATATAAAATAACAAGTAATTTAAGAAATCAGTTATTAGAAGTTTATTACATTTGTAAATATTACATTTGTAAATATTCTATAATAAAGTATAAAATTATTACTTATTTTAACTTATTTAGTGCATATGTACTGCTATTTAAAAAAAGAAAGTCCAAATGAAAATTGGAACATTTGGAGAGAATGATGTCCAAATGCTATTACAGCATGCTGCAGCTATTTAAAGGCAATGTCAAAGTTGAACTTTTCTGAAATAGTTGTTGTTTAAAAAATTTCTCAGGGAATTAATTTTGCATTAGAGAAAATACTAATGTTCACATTCATAGTAAATTGCATTTCCTTCATATTTCTTTATTATATTGTCATGATGAAGTATTTCAACTAGAAAACAATGTCTGCTTTTGGAAACTATGATTTTTAATTCAGAATAGGCCATTATACATAAACACATTATAAAATATGATTGTTTTGACAAGTATTCAAAATCAGTTGATAGGGTGTTTTAATCCTAAACTTATTTTCAAATGCTCTATAATTGAAAAGGTAATAATTTAATAACAAAACTTAACAATATAGATGTATTTGTAAAATTTACTCACTTAAAATATAAATATATTAGATGTTAATTAAAAAGTAAAGAAAAAAATGAGAATTATAGAAGACACATGATCACCTTAATTACATTTTTATGTACTTTTTTCTCTGTAGCACCTATTACAGTCATGATAAGGGTGAGTCGCATAAATGAATTAAATCCAAGTGGAATTACATTGGCATTTACCTTCAGCTTACTTGAAAACAGTCCAGCTGATATCCTAGTTGGAAAAAGTACATTTACAGATGGAGACTGGCCATTTAATAATATAAAATACAATATTGTTGGAGGCAATATAGGCACCCCAAATTTTACATTGAGCCAGACACATACTGTAAAAATGCTGATATCAATTAGTAACAAAAATAAAGAGCTCATATATACTCATTTAGAATTTATTTTATTGAGAAACAGTGCATATTGGAAAATGTTAAAAAACAGCTTTCTCTTAAACTATGCAATGTTCACCTTGGTTTGTTAGCTGTATCCATAAATTTTTAGTTACTGCAGGAAAAGCACTGAAGTTTTAATCTTTGCTGTATAGATCTTCAGAAAGCCTACGCACATGTATTTCTTCCATATAAATGGTGTGTGAATTAATGTCTACGATGATTTTGCTGATGGAATACATGTTGGGAGTATGAACATATAAACAAAATTGATTTGTATTCGTCCATTCCCATTTGTTATTATAGTGATTAGTTCATTCATATCATTTATAATTTAGCAGAAATTAAAGATATTTAGTGATCCTGGGATAAGAGTTCTCTTTTCATTTTTGTGTCAGGAATGATAAAGCTATTGGGTTCACTGGACAAGGAATCTGAATCACGGTACAAGATAGCTGTGAGAATAACAGACTGTCCCTGACAGTCCTCAGACAGAGAAGTAGTACCGCTCAGGTGACTGTCAATATTCTGGTAAGAATAAATCATTGCTTGTAAAACTGTTATCCCCTTAGGAGACATATTCAGTCCCCTCAACGTGGACCTAATTCAGAGAGTAACACGTGGGTTCAAAAACTGTAACACATGATGAGAAAATTGTCATTGTATACAAACTAATCTGTGTGAATTCTGAATTTGATTGTCTCACACATCTGTACTTCAATGTAGAGTGCCTGATACCTAAAGTTGTATGTAAGAAGTTTTGCAAGAATCATTCTGTTGTTACACATACTTCCATAAACAAACATCTGTTCTAGAGTTTTAGGAGGTCACTCTGTTTAATACTTCAAAAAAAACTGCTTCTCGGGCTTCCCTGGTGGCACAGTGGTTGAGAGTCCACCTGCCGATGCAGGGGACACGGGTTCGTGCCCCAGTCAGGGAAGATCCCACATGCCGCGGAGCGGCTAGGCCCATGAGCCATGGTCGCTGAGCCTGCGCGTCCGGAGCCTGTGCTCCGCAATGGGAGAGGCCACAACAGTGAGAGGCTCGCGTACCGCAAAAACACACACACACACACACACACACACACACAAAAAAAAAACTGCTTCTCTGCTCATCTAGTTGTTCTAATCCCTCTCTGGTTTTCACTTAAGAAATATTTTAATATTTTCCCTAGTGAAGATTCTGAGAGATCAGGCATAGAGGTTCACAAACATGAAGCACAGAGGCAAGAACTTCTAACTTATAAATACTTTCTAAATATTCAAAGCAAAAACATATTTGACTTGGTTTGCTTAAGACTTACATCAATACAATTCTGTACACTACTTTTATTGGCAGAACTATACAAAAGGAGAAATTCTCCTTTATAAATACTGCCAAATTTTCTTTATCTTATGAATTTATTTGTGCCCTTTCTTGATGCTTGAGAGCAGTAAAAATTCCAGCAGGGGACTCTATGAAGCAGGCAAAGACTTCTAATAAAATGATTTAAAACCACAAACACTGTTCAGAGCCTATGCATACCCCTACATACTGGACATTTTCATAAGTGTTCTTGGTGAGCTAAAATCCTTAGTGGAGCCCATGACTCAGTGTTACAATCCCTATTATAGGATCATTATGTCTGGAAAGCACAATAAACCAGGCCAAAAATCTTTGTGGAGAAAAATTTAATGAAGTGACTGAGTGGTTTCAGTCACGACTCAGAGATGTCATAAGCTAATGAACCTGCTGTCTTTCTGCAAGCTTTCAATAATACAACTGCACTTTAAGTTACATTGTAAGTTTCAGTAGATGTCTTTTGCATTTGCACTTCTATAACTGATTGTTTCCATTTTCATTTTGTTTGTGAGCTCCTATATTCAGATAGGTATAGAACAAAAGATCTTTGTTCTTCAGCTTTAAAATCATTCACATTTCTTTCTCTTATGGAGCTACAAGGATTTATTTAGGAATGAACACCTGATTTCTTGGGACTAGGAAAAAGGCTATACATTTCCCACCATCAGACAGTGTGGTAAACTTTTGCCTAAGACGTTGACACTGAATTCAAATACCCTTCCTCTAAAGATACTTCCAACCAAACTTTGGGTGGAAGGTATAAAAAATGTTTTATTCAGAAAACTAAACTGAGGCCAAAATTCCCTGTACGGTATAATTATTTTTATACTACAGTTTGTTCCAAGAAAGATTGAAGCTCATATAAAAAATAAATACAGTATAACAATACTGAAGTTAAAATTAGATGAATAAATCTAAATTTCATCTGTAAAAGCAAACAAGAAAAATTTGCATCCTTTATAAAATGAAGGATGAATATTATTAAGTACTGAATGTTTGTGTTCTACCAAAATTCATATGTTATAGCCCTAATCCCCAGTGTGATGGTATTTGGAAATGAGGCCTTTTGGAGGTAAATAAAATTAGATGAGGTCATGAGGATGAGGCCCTGGCCTGATGAGATTAGTTTCCTTATTAGAAGAAATACCAGAAAGCTTATTTTCTCCCTCTGCCATGTAAGGACATGGTAAGGAGGTGGCCATCTGCAAGCCAGGAAGAGTTCTCACCAGAAACTCAAACCTGCTTGTCTTAGACTTTCTAGCCTCTAGAACTTTGAGAAAATAAATTTCTACTCTTTATAAGCAACCCAGTCTATAGTATTTTGTTATGACAGCCCAAGCAGACGAAGACAAACATAATTTGTTTCAACAAACATAAAGATGTTATAAACTATAATATAAAAAGATATATTCCTAGTAAATAATATTTGCTATTCCTAGAAATAATAGCTAGATCAATGGAACATTCTAGGAAATCTAGGATCCAAGATATCAGATAGTAGGTTAATGATAAATTCTTAAATGAATGGTGTTAGAATAATAAACAATTTTAGAAAAAAATGAATGTTGTTTCCTACTTTAGGAAGATTCAAGAAATAAATGTAAAATTATAAACTTTAAGTATATATATGAAGAAACATAAGTAAATATTTACAAAATCTTGAACTTGAAGAAGGACTTCTACTAAGCATCATAACCAGGAGGCATCATATAGGACAAGATTGCGAGATCTAGCTACAAAGACAGTTAAACTGTCTGCATTTCAAAAATAGCATAAAGCAAACTGGAAGGCAAACAAAAAGTTGACAAAAATATATTCACAGCATTTATAACAGAATTTCAAATATTAATATCTGTAGTCAATAAGATCATTATAAGAAAAATACTATCTCAATAGGAATTACAAGTTTACATAAGAAAAAATAAGCAACTTTACTAGTAAACAGAGGAATGAAAATGAAAAAAAAAAACCTAATTTATTTTTGTGTATTAAATTAGCTCAGAAAAAGAAAAAGTAGATGATAGTTTGTGTTGGAAATGATATAAGGAATTGACAACTCATTTCTCTGGGAATTTAAGTTAAACTGGCACAAGTTTTCTGAAGGGTTTTTTGGCAATGCATATAAATTCACATTTTATGTGTGAAGAGGTTGATATTCACAGAGATTAATTAACCAGCCTAGCATGGTTATCAAAAGCAGTCAGTCCTTAATTCTTTAATCACGAAACTCTTCCAGTATTTTTTTCAAAAGCATCAATACAAAGACTATTTATATTCCCAATTCCTGTGATGGAAAATTGTCTCAAATCATAGCAAATATGTCATTTTCTAAACTGTATTTTTATTTGAAAATATGCCATGGATATATTTCCATGTCATTAAATATTCTTCTTGCCATCATATCTACGTCATTTGTAAATTTCAATAGAAATAATTATAGTACAGAGAGCCTATCTTTGTTTTTAAAGCAGTGACAAAAGGACAATCAAAAATACTCCCAGTGCAACACTCAAAAATCTTGTATACAATCTCCTGCTATATCCTCCAAGATAAACTAGTTTCAAAATATATGTCAAAATGTTTTAGTGAGATGAATTTTATAGATGTTATCAGCTATTGCCAAATTCAAATTTGTTATTGTCAATTGACTAGTTGATCTGCAGCTCTTTTTCCTGGAATAATCATCTTCTTGGGTTATATGTTTCTAAGAGAACTCTTAAGTTATGATAATAAACCACATTATGATGATAAACTGGCTTGTTGGAAAATGTCATATTCCATAGCAGCAAAAGTTGAAGAGACATGCTTTCACTTTGACAAAATCGGGCACCAAACTTTCAAACCACTTTAAAAAGAAGTGAAGAACGCATTTCATTTTCACCCTTTGGAGAATTATTATCTGTTTTACAAAAAGATAAGTCCTAAGCACCATGCCTCCCAAGGAAATTAGAAAGTCTCTCTCGGCTACAGTCATTACCTAATGGCTACAGTCATTACCTAATGGCATCTATTCATCTACTGATGTCCATGCACTATAATGTGCTCCCAGGCTTCTGTATTTTGTTCTTAATGTGTCCCTTACTTTCTTCTGCATCTATTACTATTCTACATGCCCTTCAAATTCCAATATATTGTTTCTCTATGAAGACTTACTTTTTAAATAAAATGTAAGTATTGTACGAAATGATATGACAGGACCTATACTCATACTTGAACTAATTTCTCTGCTCTGTAAAAGCTTGCAGCCTGGAGCAGTTATTCTTATACAGGGTGAATACGGCTCACTAAGGTACCAGCATGAAAGATGTTCCTTCCAGGATTGTGAGATCTACAGATTTGTTCAGAATGTAAATTATAGAAAATACAAATTAATCCATAAAATAACAAATTGATGCTGCTTCCCGCTGCTGCTCAGTCCAGGAGTTCCCAAATCAGCAGGATTCCAATTTACACAATTTACAATTTATTTCCATTTTCACCTATAATTTAAAGTGAATACGCCAGAGAATCTCCTGGCACAAAACGCCTTGAAATGTGTGATAAAATTTAACAAATAAGTCTTTAAAGTAGAAGACTGACCTCCAAAGTAATTAAGGGAAATTTCTGGGGGCAAAAAGATAAAGAGGCTAATCAAAGCTGCCAATTGTCTTGGGAACATCTTTTATTCTCTATAAAGAAAAGGCTTGCATTTTCATAGCTACTTGGACAGGAAATAAAATTTGGGGACAAGAAAGTCAGGGAGTTGGAATCCCTTATAACAATGGGGCCTTTATAATGATAAAAAAATGAAAGGACACTTTAACATACTGCCCCATGAAGTGAACAAGAAGGCTTGCCCCTCTAGGCCTGGGCTCTGAACTAAGGGGAAAAACATGTCTCCTGAAATTCAAAGCAAATTTACTGGATTTGAATTATACACACTGCAAGATATTGAAAAACTCAAGACTAGAACGTTAGAAAAAAAGTGGTCCTGGATGTTTTGTTTCAAGGAGTTCCTGGCAGAAATGGAATCAAAACTTCTCAGGAGAGGCCTAACCTCCACCCAAACTGCAACAAATTCTTATAGCTAAAACCTGGCTGAATATGAGCTCAGAATCTAAAATCTAAAACTCTTAGAAAAAAGATCACAACACGCAGAGTACTAATTTCACTAGTGCACAGTATTTCATGCCCCATTCACTAGCTGTAAACTGGAATGACTGGGGCCTGGGTGAGAGGTACAGCTAGTGCACCTTGTGAGGTGACTCCTGGACCAGGAATGGTTTGCTTCCTTGTGTTGTGGAGTCTATTTCTGACTCAGGTACAGATGATGATATGACAATGCTATGGTTTTGTTTTATATTAGTTAGCTGCTAATTGTTATGTCAGCTACTAATTATTAACATACTGTACAATGTTTACTTCATACTAAATCTGCATAACAAATCTAGGTAATATTGGCATATTTGGGGATGTCTTTTGTGGAAGGAACATATGTGGAAAATAACTATATTGGTTTTTTGTTTTGTTTTTACTATATTATTAATAGATCATTTATACAATGAAAATAGAATTTAGTAACTATAATGTTTACATGGCACCTGGTCTCAAATCACCAAGGCATTGTGAACATTTTAACAAAGTAGACAGTAGTGAAAATTAGGTGTGGTCCTGATGTTTAGAAGGGCACTATTTTATTACAATGAAAGAAGCTGGAGGTCATTTAGTAATGTGCTGACTGAGAAGTTATTACAAGCATCCAACCAAGTTGCGGTTTTATGTGACAAGGGGCCTCATGTAGTACCTAAAAAGCTAGAAAAACATATTAGTAGACTAATATTTGAACACTGAAGAATGGTGCTGAGACTAGATGCACCAAAGAAGTTTCAACAGGTTTTCTTATCAAATGGCAATTTATGAGCCAGAACGTCGTGTCTGAAACAAGTTTTTGAAAAGATAGAAAAACTTGTCCTTGAAGGTGGATATGACCTTCCTGAGTGGCTTCAGTCTGCTGTTAGTGCTGTGCTTTATGTCAATTAGAAAGTGAGCATAGAAGGAAGGCTGTCCAGTAACAAGGAATATAACTAAAAGGAAATGTGCTTTTATCTAGTCAGAATCAAAATTTTTGCACCAGTAACACTCAAGGTAAGTAAATCAGTATTCACAAATAACACTCCTGCTTGGACCTGAAGAGCAACAAACCAGGAATTTCTTTACTGATGTAAAAAAAGTAGTGAAAACAATTTCCTAGCATGATCATACATTGTCTATTACACCATCATGTACTCACTGACAAGAATTTGCATACAAATACTGAAGGCTGTTTTGTCTCCTGCAAAGAGCATGATAAATTTCCTCAGAGGATAGATTGTAAATCATCACTGTCTCTTCTTTGTGATTCTTTTGAAGAAATTATTACCAAACACATTCCCTTTATTTCCAAACCAGAGTACGGTGGCTCTCCCATGGCCAGACGCTTACTTCATTTCTAGAACATGTAAACATATAAGCCATTTTCTTTATGTCTAAAATATTAATAGTCAATCATTTATAGATTAATCTTTGTTCTTCCTGAAAATGGTTGTAAGAGTAGCCAAACTCTTAGCACTCATTCCGGTTCTAAAGGAACTAGAGGGAAATCCCTGGAGGTCCAGAGGTTAGGACTCTGGTTGCTTTCACTGCCAGGGTCCGGGTTCCATCCCTGGTCAGGGAATTAAGATCCCACAAGCCGTGCGGCACAGCCAAAAAATAAATAAAATAAAGGAACTATAATGCAAGAGCATGGTAATGGCCACACTTAATTTATCTAGTTTTATAATAAACTGCCTATTGGGTAGGCAAATTTTACTAACTTTGCTTTCTAACAGAAAGGTGTTAGAAAGCACAGAAATAACCATTTGAAATGACAAGGCATTACCAAGAGTTGATTGCCTCTCCATGGCTATTTTTCTCTTGGAGAGCTTTCGATGCCAAAGAAATAGATATTGGATCTATATATTTTTTTAACCTAAATGCCTATTAACCACAAGAGCCAGCAACTATATCCATACGGATTTAGAGATGACAGCATTGCCAAATATCTTTCATGCCGTTGCATGCTGTTTAAGCTGTGTTTGTGACCTTGGGCATGTTATTGAATCTCTTGGGCAGGTTACTAAAACTTCGTTTCCTCATCAAAATGACAATAAATATTTCCTACCCCAGAAGGCAGAGATGAGATTTTAAAAAGTGAGTATTTGTAAAGCACTGACTGGCTCATAGTAAGTACCATATGAGTGTTTGGTAAATGAATAAACTAGAAGCATTTCCACAACAGGGGGAAAAAATGGATGGAAATTGTTCTATTGAGTCTACATACTTGATTAAGATTGGATTTTCATCATTTAATCATTAAAACAAAGGCCAGAAACTATTTAAATATGATGGATAGGCACTTCAAATGTTTTTATTTTTTGCAGATTATAGAATAATGCTATAGCATGAAATTCACTAAGCTTGCATATTTTTAAAAAGCATAATGCTTCTTGCATTGTTTATGTTATTATGAAACTGAAACTGTAAATCAATTTCTTTCATGTACTAAATATGGCACCGTTTAAAGAACTTTAAAATATAGCATAAAGAACTAACTTAATACAGATTTTATTTATAACATGGATGAGATCACAGTTTGAGAAAAAAATTTTAAATAATGCAAGCTGAAGGAAACAAAAGAAAAAAAGCACTGTATTAGAGTTCTCCAGAGAAATATATATCTCTATATCTACCTATCTAGCCAGCTAGCTAGCTATCCACCCATTTCCTAAATAAAGAGATTTATTATAAGGAATTGGCTCACATGCTTATGGAGGCTGCAAGTCCCATGGCTGTTGCCTGCAAGCTGGAGACTGAGAAAAGCTGGTGGTGTAGCTCCAGCCTG
The DNA here is from genome assembly GCF_003031525.2 of Neophocaena asiaeorientalis asiaeorientalis. NCBI lineage: Eukaryota > Metazoa > Chordata > Mammalia > Artiodactyla > Phocoenidae > Neophocaena > Neophocaena asiaeorientalis. The sequence goes on from NW_020173947.1 coordinate 346,005, forward strand.
AGTCTGAAGGTCTGAGAACCTGGGGCACCAATGGTGTAAGTCCCAGTGTGAGGGAAGGAGAAGAAAAATGTCCCAGCTCATCAGTCAGGCAAAGACAGCAGTTTCTCCTTCCTCTACCTTCCTGTTCTACTCAGGAGCTGTATGCAGTGGATGATGCCCACCCACGTGGGGCAAGGCAATCTGCTTTACTCAGTCCCCCAGTTTAAATGATAATCTCATCCAGGAACACGTTCTCAGACACACCCAGAAATAATGTTTAACCAAATATCTGGGCACCCCATGACCTAGTCAAGTTGACACTTAAATTAACCATCTCACACACACAGTTCTAGTACATCTCTGAATTGAAAATTAATTGCTCTTTTCTCAGTGTTCCAAAGTCTTTTATATCTATATTTGGTCAATAAAATCTTTCTGGCTTATATTATAAAAATCATTTTTTTAATTCTATTAAGTTGTTAAGTCCTTGGATTCTGAATTCTTTCTTATGCAGCTTTTATTTCTATGCATTAAGCATAGGATTTCCTTAATTACTTGCTGAATATATATATGACTATAAATTCAATTGGAATTCTGAATAGGAAAAAAAATTAGAGCCTTAGTATTTACTGTCATTGAGTTTGAGAATTTGGGGGCTGGAGAAAACCTAAGAAAACCCTGATATCTCTTCTTCTCTCATTTTATACAAAAGAGACTTGCCTTACTGAAGTTGAAAAGCAATGTGATTATCAGTGGTTCCCTAAATGTGTAGATTTGAAGTTGGTAATGGCAGACATGTTGCTTTGTGTTCACCAGATCCTGTTTTATTTTCTGGGGACAGAGGAAGACTACATTTTCTGGCTACTTTTCAGTGAGACTACAGCCATGTAACTAGAATGTGGACTGAAGCCCTTTCCCAAGTCTGGCCGTGGAAACTCCAGCACAGTTGTCCACTTTCCCTTTGCTAGGTGATTTTCAAAGGCCATCTTTTAAGATGAAAACATTACAAGATGGAAGTCACTGCTTGAAAAAGAGCCTCCAAGAAGACCCACCTAACATGTTCGATTGTAACATAGGCAATAATTAACCTTGTTCATTGTTAAGTCAATCAGATTTCATGGTTTAACTGTTACTGCAACATAGTCTAGCCTATTGTGCCTTATGCAGAATTTTCCTGGATGACAGCTGGATTTTCCCAAATAGTTGGAATTCTCACAAATTTCTTTCCATCTCTATGTCCCTATGACTTTGAGAGTAACCAACAACCTTTTTATAACATCAAGACAAGCTTTCTTGCATGTGCTTATGGTTTTATTTAGGTTAAAAGAGTACATAAACATTTACATAAGGAACTTTTTCTTGAAAAAATTATCAATATAAAATTTTACCAGCTAATTTTCTGTAAAACTATATGCTTAACTAATTGTTTCCTAATTTTTCCAGTGTTAGTGAATGATAAAATAGAAACTCAGAAGTTTCTGGATAAAATTTAATAATTATTTATTTCAGCAATAATTATTTCAGCTTCAACAATAATAAAAAAATATGCTTTGAAAATAAAAATTGAGGTGAAATATTTGTGCAATTATTATCTATGTTGGTATTTTTATTCCAATATTAAGTGATTTATGTGATCAACTTCTTGAGATAAACATTGTCTCTAATTTTTCCTCATCCTTTATATATTTTTACTGGAATACAATTGTCCTGGGGGTAATGACTCAGTGTTATGCAAGATTTTACATATAACAAGAAACTATGGTATCTGGGAAAACACAATTTTTTGAGAGAGAGAGAATTTGACCATTACTTTAAACAAAAGACATAAAGATGAACATAAAATGACATTTCCCGTCTTGCCAATTTAAAATTCTTCTCTAAGTATTACATGGGCAAGTGGGGGAGAAATAAATCACAGGACTTATTTCTTACAATATATTGTTTATGAGAAATGCAGTTTTTTATTTAATTTAAATTTTAGCAAAATTGATAACAAGTAAGCATATATGACACATGTTTAAATGAAAACATGTATATTTATTGCCTTAAGAATTTTTATATTATTTTAGATACATTAACTTGAAAATAGCTTTAATTATTTTAAATTACATTGCAATCTTAGGGATGAGATTTATATTCTATATCAACCATTTCCTAATAATCTGTAAACATTTCTGAAAATATAAGAAATATTCAATAAGTGTATCCTATTAGATTTAAATACTGAATTTAATTGTTCACTGCTATTAGTTTTCTAGGACTGCCACAACCAGGTACCACAGACTAGGTGGTCTAAAGCAACAGAAATATATTCTCTCACAGTTTGGAGGCTACAAATTTGAAATCATGGTATCCCCAGAGCCATGTTCTCCAGAATGCTCTAGGGGAAAAACTGTTCCATGCCTTTCTCTTAGCTTCTGCTGTCATTAACAATCCTTGCCCTTTCTTAGCTTGTAAGTACATTTCTACAATCTCTACCTTCATCCTAGTATACTATGTGTCTCTTCTCTGTGTTTCTTCCCCCCTTCTTATAATGATACCACACTGTATTATGTGCCCACTCTACTCCAATATGACTTCATCTTAACTTGATTATATTTGAAAAAGTCTATTTCCATAAATACATCAGATTCACAGATATCAGGGGAAAGGATTTGATCTTATCTTTTGGGGGCTGCACAATTCAATCCATAACAATCGCATATATCATCTAGGTCAATTCTATTTTGGAAAGGAAGTTTAAAATAGTAGATAGAACATGGCATTAGATACACCTGGTAGTAATCACCATTTTGCCTTTATAGACTGTATACCTTAAGAGACTCTGTGGGTCTCACTTTCTTCACAAGGAACATGTGCTAACAATAGTACTCACTTAAAAGGTTTTGGGAAAGATTATATCCAGAAGAGCACCTGGGACATAGTAAATGCAAAGTAAATTTCAGTGTCTATCTCTGTTTTGCTATTACTACACTACTTGAGTTTTAAACAACTTCCATGGAATGGTTCCATATAGGGACTGAATTTCTAGCTTATGTAATTTAATGTTCATTTACCAAGTTACTATAATAAACATATGTTTTGGTGAAGGCTATTTGGAAAATTTGGACAAAATGCAATAACACTGATCAATTTACAACTAAGCAAAATGTAAAATAGATAGATGGATAGATAGATCAAGGTACATATAAGAAAATACAGAACCAATAACATCAAAAATTTTTTTATCCTTTGCTCAAATTCTTGGGGTAGTTAATAATAGGTTAATATGCATTTTGAATCTCTGAGGGGGTTGGAAGTAGTATTATATAGTAGTTCCCAAACTCATTTTCCATAGACCAAATTTTTATGGCATATCTATGTTCCTTAGAGCATGCATTGGGAAATAATGTACACAGATAATAGATAATTGAGATTAAAATAAAAGCAAGAAATTTAAGTACAATAATTGTGGCTTAAGTAATACAGATATTAGTGAACAATCTAATCTCTTAGACATTAACTTTTAATGCTGATACATTTAAAAAATTTATCTATTACAGTATTCAGTATGGCATTAGAGATTAGTCTTAGGAATTCTGCTGCTGAAATGATTTGCACTAAAACCTACGAACAAAATGCTTTAGTTGGAAGAGTCAATATTGTCAAGATGTCAGTTCTTCCCAACTTTATCTATAGATTCAATGCAATCCCAATAAAAATCCCAGCAAGTTATTTTATGAATATCAACAAAGTGATCCTAAAGTTTATATGCAAAGGTAAAAGACTTAGAATAGCCAACACAATACTGAAGGAGAAGAACAATGTTTGAGGACTGACACCACTGGACTTCAAGCCTTCTAATAAAGTTATAGTAAACAAGACAGTGGTGATAGTGGTGAACGAACAGACAAATAGATCATAGAAGAAAACAGAGAGCTCAGGAATAGACCTACATAAACAGATGAATTGATCTTTGATAAAGGATGGAAGGCAATACAATGGAGCAAAGATAGTCTTTCAACAAACGGTACTGAAGCAACTGGACATCTACACACAAAGAAATGAATCTAGATACAGACCTTACACCTTTCATGAAAAGTAACTTAAAATGGATCTACATATAAAACCTTAAACTCTAAAACTCCCAGTAGATAATAAAGAAGAAAAGCTAGGTGACCTTGGGTATGGTAATGACTTTTTAGATATATCACAAGAGACATGATATATAGATAAGCTGGACTTAATTAAAATTAGAAATTTCTGAGCTTCCCTGGTGGCGCAGTGGTTGAGAATCTGCCTGCCAATGCAGGGGACATGGGTTCGAGCCCTGGTCTGGGAAGATCCCACATCCCGCGGAGCAACGAGGCCTGTGTGCCACACTACTGAGCCTGCATGTCTGGAGCTTGTACTCCGCAACAAGAGAGGCCGCAACAGTGAGAGGCCCACGCACCGCGATGAAGAGTGGCCCCCACTCGCCGCAACTAGAGAAAGCCCACGCACAGAAACGAAGACCCAACACAGCCAAAAATAAATTAATAAATAAATTACTTAATTAATTAAAAAAAAAGAAATTTCTGCTCTGCAAAAGATGAAGGTAAGAGAATGAAAAGACAAGTTACAGACCAGGAGAGAATCTTTGCAAAAGACATATCTGATAAAGAACTGTTATCAATATGTCCAAAGAACTCTTAAAACTCAACAATAAGAAAATAACCTGATTAAAAAATGGACCAAAGACTGGAGCAAACACCTCACCAAAGAAGATATACAGATTGCAAGTAAGCATATGAAAACATGTTCAACATCATATGTCATTAGGGAATTGCAAGTTAAAACGACAAGATACTGCTACACACCTACTAGAATGGCCAAAATCCAAAACTCTGACCACAGCAAATACTGGCAAGCATGTGGAGCAAACGAGAACTCTCATTCTTTGCTGGTAGGAATGGAAAAGGTACAACCACTTTGGAACACAGTTTGGTGGATTCTTACAAAGCTTAAACATACTGCTACAATACAATTTAACAATCATACTCCTTGGTGTTTACATAAAGGAACTGAAAACATATCTCCACACAAAAATCTGCAAATGGATGTTTATAGCAGTTTTATTCATAATTGTCTAAACCTGAAGCAACCAAGATATGCCTCAACAGGTGAATGGATAAAAAAGCTGTGGTATATCCAAATGATGGAATATTATTCAGCACTAAAAAGAAATGAGCGATCAAGCCAAAAGACATGGAAAAAACTTAAATGCATATTACTGAGTGACAGAAACCAATCTGAAAAGGCTACATACCATATAATTCCAACTACATAACATTCTGGAAAAGGCAAAACTATAGATACAGGAAAATTATCAGTGGTTGCTAAGGTTTATGGGGGAAGGAGAGATGAACAGACAGAGTACAGAGGATTTTTAGGGCAGGAAAAGTATTCTGTATGATATTACAATGAGGAATACTTATTATACTTTTGTCCATACCCATAAGATGTACAGCACTAAGAGTGAGCCCTAATGTAAACTATGGACTTAGGGGATAATGATGTGTCCTTATACGTGCCTGGACTGTGACAAATGTACAACTGTGATGCACAATGTCGACAGTGAGGGAGTTTTGCATGTGTGGGTAAAGGGATTATATGGGAACCCTCTGTGATTTGTGCTCTATTTTGCCATAAACCTAAATTTCTCTAAACCATAAAGTTTATTAATTTAAAACAAAAAAGGTGCTCACAGATCAAAGAGTGACTAACTTCCAAATAATAGTTGTAGTAACAATTGTTTTATCTTTTAAAATTATTGGTTTTCTTCCTGAAATAAGGGGAAAAAACAAACATGATGACTGTTGTGAGGATTCATGGTCTACAATGGAAAAATTTACCTAGGCTCTTTGTAAATCCTTATGAAAGAAGTCAAAGTTGGACACAGCATTTATGTAGTTTGTAAGAACTTATTTGTGTTTTTTTTTGTGTAACATTCATAAGCTCACTGATATGTTAGAGAGACAGATCATACTTACTCACAAGAGCCGATCGTTAGTGGCTCTTCCCTACTTTGCCTTCGGTAACGTCTTGCAGTAATACCAGTTACGGTGGGAGTATTTTCAAAGTATTCACACCATGGAATTTTGCAAATTCTATGAATCAGTTTTTGTCCTTTGGGGAGGAAAGTAGAGTTGGTTGTTAAATTGCAGGACACCAATAAGTTCTCTGAGGTCTCAGATTGACCAGACCTTCTTTCTTGTCATTCCATTCCCAGTGTGTGGCACAGGCCCTGCCTCATTATTGGGGTTCAAAAAATACAGGTTGAATCGATGAAGCTATTTTGAAAATGATTTGCAATGATGTTATGATTGAAGCCAACTGAGAGAATTTAGTCACCAAAGGTGGAAGTTTAGTGAGAAATGAGGTTGAAATGAATTTGGTAAGGCATCTCCCTCTCAGATAGTAAGACAAAAAAGAATGCATTTTAAAATGAGAATCAAAATAGGAAACAATATATTCATTGTATTGGAAGGCAGAGATATAAAAGGAAATCAAAAGTTTTACATGTTGAAGAGAGTGAACCAAAGTCTTGATTTTTAGAAGAGTTCTGGGGCAAAAATCCAAAAGGTAGGAAATGGATTAGTAAATTGGGGTGCAGAAATAGAGGCAGGAAAGAGCACTCTTCGCTTCGGGGAACCTGTTCCCTTCAGACTTTGTTCTGCTTCTACAGGTAGGTGCCTTGCTCCTTGCACAAAGTGCCAGCTTCTCTGAGCTATACGTGCCTAATCTGTGAAACAAGAGTGATGAACTAGAAGGTCATTTCCACCTGGTAAGTTAAATGATTTGCGGCTCTTTGAAAAAATTAAAGGAGAGAGAGAAAAGAGATGATACTTGAGAGAGTAACAATGATTGTTTCCTTACGTATAAGAAAGCGGTCTAACCATGCTGGTAGACAGAAAGGAAAAGATCCAAGGAAGACGGTGGATAGACTGCTTACTTAAATGGGGAAGCTATTTATAGACTGGAATGGGAAAAGGAATACAAGTAGGGGTATTAGTACTGCAAAAGAATTTTTAAAAAATCATTATCAGGAAATAATATTTCATTTATGAAATATTCAATATTTCATTTTCAGGAAATAATAATAGTTAACATTTGTTAAGGATAATACAGGTGCTTTTCTAAATGCTTTGTATGCAATATATCTTTTAATTCTCACAAAAATCTAAAAGGTAGGCAGTTTTTATTCTGTTTTACAAGGAACTGAAAGGTTCCTTACCCAGGAACCTGCCATGAATACAGGATTTAACCCAAAATTCTGAGTCCAGATTGTGTAGGCTGGTAGGCAGAAACCTATAACTAGAGACCTGTTTGGTAACTTACCCAAGTCTTTTACTACTCTGTCCTCTGTTTCCTTATTCAGCAAACAGGCGCAATGTTTTCTTTCCCATCTAAATTCTAGGGCTATTTTGAAGTTTACTTGAGAAATTGTACTTTATGAAAGGCAAATTATGACAGATATGTAGCATATCTTTTATAAAAAAAGGACATGAGAATGTTTAGAGGATAAAACTTAAGCGGCCTAATCTTGAATGCCCTTGATTACTTCATTAATGTAGACAGGGTCATATACTAAAAAGGGAGAGACATAGTATTGGAGGCTTAAGGGGCATAAAAAAGATTTGGACAAGTTAATACTGGATAATCCCCAGTAGTTCTACTATTTTACTCTAGTTTGATAATGGGAAATTTGCCAGACCATAACAAAGGAAATTCCAGATTATGATTTAGCAGATACTCTTATGTTGGCTTCAGTGCCATTTTGCTTTCTATTTAGTCTGTCAACATTCATACCATCTTCTATTAGTGTGTCAGACATACAATTGCACTCACTATGGAAACCGAGATTTCTCATGAGATTTTGCACATGAGGATGACAACAATGTTGGATACATATACCCACACAGAGTTTTTCTTTCTGAGTTTGCTTTTGTTTCTTTGGCTGAAATAAGAAAGTGCAGAAATAAAGCCTGAGGGGTTTGGGGTTTATTTTTGTTATTTGTTTGAACCTGAATATGAGTTTGCTTCTATTTTCAATGCTATTGTTGTTTAGTTCAAACTACTTTTCTTTTTACAATGCAGCAAATCTTAACAGCATAACGAAAGTATGAGTGGGAAACATTACTATTACGTTTTTTGTTATTTTGGCTCAAAGAATCTGTGTGAAAAAAAAAAAAGGCAAAGGGAAAATTATGTCTATGCCCAGCCACAACTGGAAACCCTCCCAAGTTTTTAAAGTAATTAAAGTCCAGTCTCTGGCTGGAGGCTGTGTGTGTATAAACCTCAGAGATAACATAAAAATCGCCTTCCGGGCATCCTCCGAGACAGAGGATGTTCAATCAGATTCCAAGAACTCAAGAACATGTGTTTTACAAGAGAGAAAGCCAAAATACAAACTTGCCTGTAAGAACTGCAAATACCATATGGAAAATTGGTCCCATAGACTAAGAAGAAAAACAAAATAAAGGAATGACTTTTAAATCCCACTCTGCCAGTTAAGGGATATAGTCTTGCCTCTTATCCTAATTAAAAAATATATATATATGATTGAGTTAAAGGGGAATATTTGACTAGTAATTCAGTTACCATTTCTTTTTCTCTTAGTAAACCTGGTATAGACTGATATATGGTCTTGTTATTTGCAAAAATAAACCAGTTTTTGAGAGGGAGAGATATGATTACTTTCATTGGTTTCCTGCATTATGAGGTATTTGGGGTTAGTGTTTATGTTTCCTTTCAAGGAAAGCTGTAGAATGGTAGAAATTTATCTTAAGTTGTAAGCAGTTTCCCAGTACATGGGGAGAATAGAAGTCATAGTCTCTGTATTTGGGCATTTATTTATTTACTTTATTTGCTTATAATTAGTAAGTCAGAGTAGAGTTCAGTGGTGAGATTATAAACTATAACTAGCATAAACTCCATCCTTATATAAAATAATATTTTTGACATGATTTTTACTATGAATTCCAAATGAAACAGGAAATGATGCAAGAATAGTGGTATTTTATCAAATCTTATATTTTTCATAAGGCCTTATGCTTTGCTTGTGGTTTATAATGTTTAAAATTTTACTTCAGTTAATTTAGGAATACTTTTATGGTCCCTTTCAGATAATTAATTATCATTTCCTGGAGGATTGGTTCTATTTGTGTTTTGCTATTTTTCATCATGCACTTATCTTTTTCAGGGATTTTTTTTTTAATGAAAGTCCACTGACTGCCTTGTAAAATTATCTCTCTAGAACAGATTTGCCTTTATTTCTGCTCTGCACTCTCTGAATACCATGTGTTCTGGATCAAATTTTATATTAATCTTACCAAAGATTTCCCACAGTATGCAATAGGGTAAATTTGAACTCCATACCAGAACAAACACAGGGTTGTGGTTTTTATTTATTCCAGGGAATTAACTTCAAACTTCTTACTGTTTATGTCTTGTGTAAATCTGATGATCCTCCAGGGTCTGGGCAAAATGAGTTTGCACCCTTATTTGCCCTGCCTTTCAGTTTCCTTTCCATTAGTGGTATTTATGGACTTCCCTTTATTTCTAAATTCAATTCAGTAAGCTCAAATTCAGCATTTTAGGCAATTTGTAGTAGAAGATGTTCCTGTCATTTTCCTGGAAGTCTGAAAGGACCATTTCATTTATTTTATAAAGTTGACATCAGGCACACAAACTTGGACACTTTTTTTGTAATCCTTGGTTCATAACTCTTATCATTGTTCTTCCACGGCCTGCTTTTACTTGTCATTTAAAATAATATAATTAGTGCCTTCAAGACTATCACTAAATAATACTCCGGATCTTGATGATAAGTTGGAACAGTGGGCAAACAACAGCAGAGCGATTAAAAATGAATGATTCACAGTAACACTCAGCCATAGGCATGTATCTAAACAATAAGCTATTAAGTGTTAATAAGTTCCAAAAGTTTACAACACCATTATGCTCACTTTCAAAAGTTATGAAAACAAAACAAAGCAAGATATTATCAAGTACTAACTACAGGATGAAGATTGCCTTCGGTGATGGTATCTTGAAGCAGGAGTAAGAATAGGATAGTGGGAGTAGGGAACACTGCATGGTTAGAAGTAGATTTTTTTTCAACTCAAAATAATATTATATAAAATTCAGATATTACCACACTGTGTTCCACCCTCTGACTGTGACAGTATTTATTTGTATTCTCAAGCAGTTCAAGAATGTTTACCATTTGTGGGATTGCAAACAAAAGTGCCTACTTCAAAGTAGGGAGGTATTCAGGTCCTTTTTAGAGCCTCATTATGACAGAAATAACTGGCAATGATGATATCAATTCATAGCTCCATTACTTCATTTGAAGCAGATTCACTGGGTTGGGCAAACATTTCAGGGTTCTAAAGAAAAGTAAACTGACATTTTTGAACAAAGATGTCTAATAGAAATTTGGTAAGCACAGCATCTGTGGCAATAATGTGAAATTAAACTTTTTGAGAAAGGTGAAGAAAATACGATTTTACAGAGAAAAGACAAATAACAGAAAAAATTGTTATTCCCACTTTTTTTTTCTGAAGAGAGGAAAAAATAATCAAATGTTAGGTGAATGTCCAGGAAATTTATGGTTGTTAAGCGGACAAAGAGTGCCCTGGAACTGACTGCAAATTAAGCTACTCTAACTTTCATAATATTCTCCCTGACTTCTCCCTGGCCTGGGAGTTTTGAAGAATAGACTAATTATTAGGTACTTTTTCAGAAATAGCAGGTTAACTTCCAGTCAAGGTGGTATAGTCCCCTTTCTCCCTACTCCTCCCTGCTAAGCACAACTATAAACCCTGGAAATAACATGAGGCACAATCAAAGGAGAGTTCTCAAAGGTTGTAAGAAGAAGATGAACTTGTTTGGAGCCCCAGGATTTTAGGAACTACACAGTGCCTACCCAACAGAAGATCCCTCATTTCCTGACCTTCAACCTAACAACAGAAGGCAGCTCAGGTAGGCTTACTCTGCCCCAGGGTAGAATACGACTCTCTGACAATATCAGGGAAGTCCAATAGTACTGAGAATGGATCAGGATCTCCGCCAACAGTAAGTGACCTTTGGAAATGTCCTCTTATTGGTTGTATCAGCAAATGTTCATTCATTAGGCCTTTCTCCTCTATGTGATGTTTGGTTTTGACTCATATGTGAATGATCTCACCACGAAGGAACCCTGAAATGAAACTGAGGATGCTTTCTTCCAAAGTTAATATACTTTTTGCTCCTGCTTTGAGAAAGGGCTCATTACCTACTAAAAATTACTATTATCTCCTTCGTGCAGCTTTTCTTAACACAAATATCTTCGTTTCAGCTCTCTTGGCTTCAAATTCAAGTCTCAGGATCTCAGTACCAAAATGGTCACTGTCAGATTTAGCATTTACTTACAAAGTTGAATTCCAGTTTCTCTTTCTCTCTCTCACTTTATCATAAAATATTAATTCTTTAGAGACCATGAATGCATTAATCATCACATTTTACCTAGTATCTATTTATTTGTAGCAGCACAGACCTTCAGAGCAACTGGTCTGATTATCACACAGAGCAAATTCTCAACTAAACTTTTTGTTTCCTTAAACTCAATAAATATATGCTAGTGATTCTGTAACCACTTGCAGGCTGAGAATTATTGGTGTACACAATCAAGGCACTGAAGAATATTTCAGGGTAAAATTTTTGCATTTTGATTAAAAATTTTTAAGAGTTATCCACAGCTGTCCTTAATTTTAGCTGGATGAGGATCATCATTTTTTTCCCCCTGGGTTTCCATTTGAGAATTTTTAAAAATAAAATTATTTATTTATTTATTTCTGGCCATGCCATGCGGCATGCGGGATCTTAGTTCCCCGACTAGGGATTGAACCCATGCCCCCTGCACTGGGAGCTTGGAGTCTTAACCACTGGACTGCCAGGGAAGTCCCTCCAATTGAGATTTTTAAAGTTCATTTAATATTGATATTCAGCTTGAAGAGATATTTCAATGCATGTTCCAGATGATTATTTTAAATAGCTACCTAAATATTTTACCAGGTAGATTAAAGAAATATTTTATTCTGAATTAAATTTAGTAAGAATTAGAAGCCAAATTCAAGTGCATAAAGTTGTGGGAACAACAAATCATTCAGTCTGCTGAAACTTTAACTTTATTTACCCTAAATGAAAGGTCTCATATTAATAATAGTGCTGCTAATATAGCTCTTCTTGATTTAGTTTAATGTGTCACATTCAGCCTTGACCTGCATCCGTACAACAGGTGTCATCCATTATAAGAGCACTAGAAAAAATAAAGCCATAAAGCATTCACAAAATATAGTTTATACTGAAAATTTTGTCACTTTACAAAATACAAAGTGCACGTAAACAATAAACAGAAAGTCTTAAACCTAAAATCTAATTGAGAAAGTGAAAAATCTTAGTAATCTGTAACTATATTTTGAATCTAGAACTCTATTTACTCAGAAGTTTTCATCAAATCCTCAACCATATTTTCTAGAATTTATTTAACAATTCATTGAATCGGTGGTCTCATGCACGGTGTATATAAGTTATATTTACACTATACTGTAGTCTATTAAGCATGCAATAGCACTGTTTAAAAACAATGTACATCCTTAATTAAAAAAATACTTAATGCTAAAAAATGCTAACCAAACCCTGAGCTTTCAGCAAGTCATAATCTTTTTGCAATAGTAACATCTAAATCACTGATCACAAATCTCTGTAACAAATATAATAATAATAAAACAGTTGGACATATTGTGGGATTACCAAAACTGACACAGAGACTAGAAGTGAACAAGTGTTTTTTCAAAAAAATGGTGCCAATAGACTTGCTAGATGCAAGGTTGCCACACCCTTCAATTTGTAAAAAACACGGTATCTGTGAAGTGCAATAAAGTGAAGCACAATATGCCTGTATTTCTTCATGGCCTATTATAAATTTCTGAACTATATTCCTCCCCTACCTCCTGTAAGGATTCTTTTCTAACTACCATCTCCCTGTCTTCTGAAAGTCTGTAACAGTCCCTCAGAATTTAGCATGCCTGTTTCCTGTAGGTTTAATATAAAAACACTTTATCTCATAGCTAGATTCCTGGGATTAGGCACTAATGCCATATATTATTATGTTTTCACACAATTACTAGAACTATATTTTAAAAGTATACAAATGTGAATTTTTTAGTTGATAATGTTATTATTGATTTTATATATATAATTACAAGCAAACAATATAACAATTATATGTTAATTTAAAATTTTAATTTAATGGAGAGCATGGTACATTAAACAAAAAAATCACACTGTTATTGTCCAGTTTAGGGGCTGGGGAATCAGGTAGTTTGAGCTACTGCACACAACTATACCCCAGATGACTTCTGGGGTCTCCTTCCTTTCCAAATCTTGGTTTATGTTCTTTTCCAGAGATTATAGCTTCCCCCGCTACAGGTATAGTAAATGTAACATTGTCTTCTTACTGTTTTGAGAAACAAGAGAAGATCCCTATCCTGCCTTTACACAGAAACATCTCCTCTACTCAGCTATCCCATGTCTTTAAAATATAAAATTAGAGTTTTGGAAGTATTTTTAAAATTAGAATTTATTAGCCATATATATATCCCTTTGGGTTTTTAACATATTAATTTGAATTATTTTTTGAAATAATAACGCTTTTGTACTATAAGTACAAATTTAGTCAGGGAGAAGACATGAGTGGTTAGAAATGATTTGAGTAGCTACGTTCTAGAAGTCCAACTCAGACTTTTCTTTGTAGACCAGTTAATGACTTCTGACATAGATAATCTCTAAGTTTCTTCTAACTTTCAAAGTCAATGAGATAATTTGGGTTTGCATTAACTAATAACTGCATTTATTTTAATATAATGTATAATCAAATCCAAATTTTGCAGAGGTTTTCATTCCTGATTATTCAAAATGCCAACAAGCCACAAATATTTCTATGAGTTTGTGGCTTACATTTCTGAACTGTATTGTCTCCCTACCTCTTCTATAAGGTGTTTCCAACTATTACCACTATGTCTTCTAAACTTTAACAATAACACATAGTTTAGCACAGTTTTTCTCTTCATGTGTCCCAGGTTTATCTTATCAAATAGAAACAAGTTCCTTGAGTTTAGGTGTTATTTCATGCACTAGTTTTGATTATTAAAGTTGTATTTAAAACTAAAACATTAAAACACTGTAGATAACAGAAGCTGACTAGTTTAAGGAATAACTTTAACGAGAATGAAAACAGACTAGTTTATGTCAACCAAAAATTTAAAGAATCATTCTTCCCAAATAAGTAATGTATAAATGTAAGAATGATTGTGTTTGTAATATTTATAAGGTATAATTATCCTTCACTTTTGAAGATGGATTTGTTCTTGACAGGTTTTATGTAAAATGTAATTAAAATAACATGAAACAGTGTGATTCATCACTAGAATTGATCATTTTGTGAACTGGAAAACTTGCAAATAGTTTTGCCCCATTTGATAAATTCAGAATTCCACTTTTTTTTTTTGGCGGGGAGGGTATAAATGTTTAGCGACCAAAATGAAAACTTGAAGAACTTGTTGCACACTTGCATGTGTTATATTTGTAGAATTATAATTTGTGGAATACCAAAAGGACTTAGTCGTTGAATATTATCATTATTTATCTTCTCAATCTGTGAGAAGCAAGATTTTAAAAACACTTTGTATAATATATAACCTCATTTGTCTCCATGGATCCCATGAACATTCATACAAATAGTTGCCTATAATTTTAAATTAGATATTAAAGCCTCACACCTTTTCTAAACATTTCTGTGAGAGACTGCCCTGTCTAAAGATACTGGAGATTATAATTACCTCTTGCAGAGTTACTAGTTTTATTATTTTATATGTAGTACCCTGTTTTGTATAATAAGAATCAGTGTATAGTACCCATATTAGCATAGCATGTTACTATTAGAAAATTTGCTTAGCTTAAGTTTCCATTTGACATTTTTAAATTTAACTTTAATTTATATTAAGAAAAGGGTTCATGGGCTTCTCTGGTGGCGCAGTGGTTGAGAGTCCGCCTGCCGATGCAGGGGGCACGGGTTCGTGCACCGGCCTGGGAAGATCCCACATGCTGCGGAGCGGCTAGGCCTGTGAACCATGGCAGCTGAGCCTGTGCATCTGGAGCCTGTGCTCCGCAATGGGAGAGGCCACAACAGTGAGAGGCCCGCGTACCAAAAAATAAATAAATAAAGAAAGAAAAGGGTTCATAACTGTCCAAATGATCCATGAGTTTATTTGTATTTTAACAACTGATACATTTTCTATACTTAAAAAAATATTATATCTCTAGAAGGTAAAATAAAAATAATAGTATTTTCAAGAATTATAATTTCTATATTGACAATAATAGTTTCTTAACAAATAAAGAAATATAGATAGCTTTGGTTTCTTCATTAACAAGAGAGAAATTGAAAATGACTTTTACTCATTACTTAAAGATAATCTTAATTTATTTGTCTTTAACGGGGAACAGGTTTGAAGGAACTTCCCAGATAAACTATGTTTGTTTTTAGTTACTGAAATTTGGTTAATAAATTTATATAATAAAATTCTATAGTATGAGTAATAGTGTTATGAATTACGTTAGCTTTCCTTTTTATTTACAGTTTTGTATTGCAAGTGACAAGAAAGGTAAAGCATTACCTATCCTTTTTCTTCTTAGTGAAAAGAATTTCTTGTTCATCCATCACCATTCCAGAAGTTTAATAATTCTAAATTTTTGAAATGTACAAACAGCTAAAACTTAGTTTCCCTCTCTCTTGTAGACTACATATTGAGTAAATTTCCACAATGTGATAGTGATATTTCTAATATTTTAATTGAGAACATTTAGAGCAGTAAATGTGTTACATTATCCAGTAATTGGAGGTTCAGTTAGTCAGGATAATAATGGTCTTTGGTCAGAATTATTCTGATAAGTAACACTGGCATTATAGATTAAACGTCAGGCCACAGAAACAGCGCCCCAGAAATAGGAGCTGATGATTCAAGCTTGGCAGAATCTCCTGTGCTCAATGTTAAGAACTAGCTTAAAGGCTTGTCATAATAATGATGGAGAAAAAGGAATTCTTCTTTCCAACATGTTCGTCAATGGAGATATCAACAAGACTGCTGAAAATTACAGGTCTAGAAAATAAGGTCAAGTGATGAACCTGGAAGCCACCAATAAATCAAAGCCACAAACGACAGATTTTTCTGAAAGCTTTTAAACACCTTCTATCTGAGGACTGTTTGTGGGTCCTTATGCTCTATCCTTCTCAATAATGCTTTTACTCTATTCAGGTTTGTTAATTTCTCACTAAAGTTATGAGATGGATTGACTTTTAAGGGTAACAAACTTTACAGTAAAATTAATGAATAATTTTAACTCATTTAATTAACTCGTGCCCTTTTCATTTGATTTTGTCCTCGTAACCATAGATTGCTTTTTCTTTTTAAGTTCTGGTTGTCTCTACATAATTTCACACTATCCCTGCAGTGATGGTACTATGCTAGAACATTCAGAATAAAGCCATTGGGGGTTCTAGGTGTTATGCTTTAGAGCAAGACACTTTAAAGTTAAGTAATACATTTTCCTATATAATATTTATGAAAGAGCTACTGCATATTCAAGTCAATATTATTCGTAGTCAAGTATATCTGTTTTCACAAATATAAAACAGTTTACACAAATGAGTAATGTGAGAACAGAAGAAAAAGGTAAATGAATGAATGAGTCTAATAGGAAACTAACAGGAATTATCTGTGAAGACAGCATATTGCACAAAGTTGTAGAGGTGAGGAACTTGGCCCGTTTTGAGCAGTTAAACCATCTTAGCTATTCTTCAGTCATAGGATCTGAGCCACTAAATATAGATATGGATGAGTGTGTATGTTTAGCTATATATTGCTACATATATACACTATATATTGCTATATATGTGTGTGTGTATATATATATGTATGCAACTCTGTAATTTGCATCAAAGTATCTATAGAATAACTGAGCAGTCTCACTCTCAAAAGGAAAAGAGCTGCATAGACCACTTGGTCCAGATAATATCGTTTCCTGAAGGACTCTCTTCACTTACCCGAAGTTAGGTTAGTAAGCACTAATTACATGGAAGGAATATCACCTTCCTAGTATGGATTTTAAGGATAATATGAAATTGGAATAACAGGCACACAGACAGTCTAATATACTACTGAGTGGAGTTCAGCGTACCTGAGTAGTAATATGATATCTCTATTACCAAAAGGAAAGCAGTTTTTCTGAAATCATTTATTATACTCCAGGGAAAAATCAGAATATAAGAACATACAATGAAACAGAAAATAATAAGGAAAAATTTTATTGTGATGTAACAATTTCCACCTACATCTTACTATATGTATTGATTATCCATTTCTGCAGCGTTTTCTGTTTGTGCCTTCAATATCTTTTCTATATCTGGTCTTTTACAGGCATTTTTTTCCAAATATATCTGTATATGTATTATTTTTCCTTTCCACAAAAATGGAAAAAATAAACTAACACAAAAAAATGAAAAGTTAGGTAGACTACTAGGCAATGATTTTTCTTTTCATAAAGATATGTAGACACATATTTGTATTTCAAATGTGTTTTATAAATAATGTTTCAGTTTAAATGTTTGCCTAATTAAAAATAATATTTGAATAGCAAAGAAAACCTATTTGGGATTTTATGAAAATTTCAGCTCATATATGAAGAAGTTATAAAACACACAATCCACTGTTTCTTAGAACTAGAAATGCTTTAAGAGTGCATATAAACTGACCCATCATTTAAAAGATAAAGAAATGTCCCATTTAAATGCATTAAAATCATTCCAATATCTTTTAAATAGTAGAAGAGATGTTTTATAAGAACACATAAAAGAGTAGGCTAGTGTCATAATAGAGTAAACTGATTATGATTAAGTAGAAAGCAGTCTTAAATAGACAGTATAGCACACAGGTTAAAATCTTGTTTTTGAATTCTGGTACCTACACACTTTATAGCTGTCTGAGGTATTTTATCTCTTTTCAGTTTCTGTTTTAGAATAATACTACTGCATTTTTCATGGGGTTGTTGAATATATACTAATGTAGGTAAATTAGAATCTAGCATGTATTATGCATTCAATATATATTAGTTGTGGTTATTATTATTACAGAAGCAGCTACAGAGAAATTGTGAAAGAACAGATAATATCTTTCCCTTTCTTGGACTATATTTGGAGGGAGAGAGGGAGACTAAGGATAATTCATTTTCAGGGAAATATGGTTATAGCAGCTTTAATCTTAAAGAAATCAGTATTTAATTAGTGAAATAGGGCTTAAATATTAGCAAGTACCCCTTTATGGCCTCCAGTGGGCAATCCAACAAACCAAACTGCATTGCACTGGAGAGGAAAAAAAGAAAAAAAAAAAAGACAGTGGATTTGCTCTGCACTCTCAGGTGGCTTCTAAGGGACTGTTCAAAGTTAAGGAGCCAAGGATATTCAAGAAATATTACTAAGGAAAGGAAGGAGAGCCTAAGTGAAATTAGGCACTTCATTTTCCTAAATCAAGGACATAAATTCGTTTCGTTTCACATTCTATTCTGATAAATCGGTAGCGTCTTCATTGAGGGATACTTTGATAATATCTTTTGAGACTATGTTTATATTCTCTAGGAGACTGGATAAAATGGCAATGTCTGTTAGCAGCAAGAAGGAGGGGGTGATAATGGCAAGAAGTTTATCAGATACTTTCTATCTTAGATTACTGAGTCAAAGAACCTTAGAATTCAAACATTCCCAGAGATAATGTAGTTCCTCTTTCAGTCTAATTGCTGGAATCTCCCACATATTTGAGATTTAAGCCATATGCTCTACTAGATTTTGAGTTTCCTCAGAACAAAAACTAGAAATAACAGGTTGAATTTGCAGACAAAAAAAACAAACCCCTGAGATCAATAAAAATGAATATTTCTAACAAGTAAAGCTTTTCAATGGTGAAGTATGCTTCCTTTTATATAGTGAGTACCCCTTTTGAGGTATTGCTCAATAGGAGACTTGATGACATATATCTTCTGGATTAAAGGGAAGGGACTAGAGTAGATAATGGTTAGTTTTCAATATGATTGTAAAACTCAATAATCTCATGACTGTCATGAGTATTTGTCCTAGCAATACTGTGTAGGTTATAGACATTTATTAAAAAGTGATTCCTTGTTCATAAATTAAAAAGAGAACATGGACTATATATATACAGATAGATAGATAGATAGGTAACTCCAAACAACAAAGTTTCCGTGATGAAACACTTAAATATTGTCTTCAAATATAAAATAATTAAGAAAAATTGTAAAAGTATACTTGAGCAATATTGTGAAGATAAAGAATAATAAAAATTCAACAATCAATTGATTAGATATGGCAAGATTTTTAAGACATAATCTAAAACAGATAATATTCTTGTGTAATAGAATATGCATAATGAGCCTCCTGTATGTAATCCACCACATTTGGAAACTCAGATTTATTCTACTATTAAGATTCCTTTTATTCTGCTCAACTGTTCAGACAAAGATTCTTCACAGGAACAGCTAGCTGAGCTATTCAATTGTAGGAGGTAAGACATAATTTCAAATAATTCACTTTTATGCTATTTTAGAAGATACCCTATATGAGATATTTTATAACTGTTGAAAATATATTATCATGGAACGTATTTTGAAATAAGAATTTCAACAAGACAATAGAAATAACATGTGATATAGTCTTATTTCTGTTTTATTACCTCATCATTTTCAGGAAACATAAATAATCAATTCACACTTTGGAGACTAGGCGTTGATCCTCCTTATCTGGCCATCACTCAAAATTTCCAGTGTGATGTTTTTCAAGGGATTCAGGACCCTATAACTTTCCAGCTACTTACTGAACTTACTGATGAATTAGGTGGGAATAAAACTAGTCAGCTGTCAGCCACTACAACAGTCATAATTCATGTGTTTCCTTGGACCACAACGCAGCCAACTTCTTCCACAAAAACAACTACAACTACAGTAAGTGCTTAAGTGATGAAATATAATTCTAAGGTAGTCTGAACTAGTCATAAACATAGAAGTATTTGGGAACTCTCACAGGAGTTATCCTTATATTTTGCCAATGAAAGGCATCAATAAAACAGTTATTTAATACACTGGAATTTCCATCATCAAAATAAGGAGAAATTATTATAGCTGTTAGTCATTAATTTTGAAGCAAGGTAAATATATCAATGTTAATAATTTTTAAGGCCTTTTTGCTATTTTTTAGTTTGGATTCTTAGTAACTCTGTTGATTCTCATCATAGTATACCTTTCTCTATTTAACTGAATATTCATGAAGGTTTTCTTATGTACACAGCACCATATAAGGTTTTAAAAAATATCTGACAAACTTGTTTCCTTAAAAGTATACAGTCTCACTGGAAGAGAAGATATACACTTAGAACAATTTAAATAAATACTACACAGTGTCAAACAATAGTGTAATTGTTATTTAACTTTGAGGTTGAAAATAAGGTAAATTTATTTGGGCTGAGATAGGCAGTAAATTCTCTATAAATAGAGGAGGAAAATAATAATGTAGTTCTTTAAGAACAGATTTTTTTTTTTTTTTTTTGCAGTACGCGGGCCTCTCCCTTTTGTGGCCTCTCCCGCTGCGGAGCACAGGCTCGGGATGCACAGGCTCAGCAGCCATGGCTCACGGGCCCAGCTGCTCTGTGGCATGTGGGATCTTCCCAGACCGGGGCAGGAACCCGTGTCCCCTGCATCGGCAGGCGGACTCTCAACCACTGTGCCACTAGGGAAGCCCAAGAACAGATTTTAAAAAAAATGTACACAGAAGAAGAAAAGCTTTTCAGGGAAAAGGTATAAAATTACCCTGGAAAGAATATAATATATTCTGGGGAATGTTGAGAAGGCAGTGAAGCTGAAGGCTAGATTTAGTGTCGGGAAAAATGAAGCTCATGGCAGACATGTAACATATTTGAGCATAGAACATATCTTGAATGTGAAGATGAAAAATGTGTATGATTACTGAAGACAGAAGTTATAACATTTTCCAAGCAGGAAAGACAGACTTACAATATCTCATAAACTTTGCTAATATAAAAAGAAAGAGAAAATCAATGATGTGATAGAATTGATTTGTATGGACTATGCTGTTTGATTTCAAACAAGTGGAGTTTAAACAGCCAAGTAGGTATTGATATCCACGCCCTCAGTAACATTGTGATGCTTTATAGATAGCTCTTTGTATAACTGAGCTAACACAATGAAAGATATTTGAATTAAAATAGCCATTTGTTAAAAAGTTATAGAAAGTTCCACCCATTGCTTAACTTCGCAGTCAAGAAGTTTTACATTACCTATATAAAACCATCATAAGACAATTTGAATATTCTTAATCCAAAAAAAATAACCCAAATTGGATTAAAGTGGTGTAGTACTGGTAATGCTCCCAAGTGCCTAGTAGAAGGAAATTAAAATTCTCTCTCTGGGAAGGTAATAGTATCCTAGACCTCCAATTATTTCTAGCAATTTTTCAATCCAGTAAACACTCCGTGATTAAATATAACCAAGCACATGAGAAAATATATCACAACCAAGAAGTAGCAAAACCACAAAAAGCGGAAACAAAAACAAAGTAACTACAGAAATGTTGAATTATAAATTGTAAAATAATCATGCCTATTAAGTTCAGGAGATATAAACCAAGTTTGAAATTTGGTTAGAGTACTGGATACTATAAAACTAACAGAGAATATTTGCAAATATATGAAATATATCTAGAAATTAAAAATAAAATAACTGAAACTAAAACTTGACCAGATTGATGTACAAAATACGTAAACACTACACTCAGTGATTAATGAATATACCTTTTTTTCCAGCACACATGAAGATTCATAAAATCTGATCGTATATTAGGAGCTATAAAACAAGCCTCAACAGATTTCAGTGGGTTGAAATCATGCTGAGTATTATCGGTGATCTTAAATATCAATAATTATGCTAGAGATCAAAACAATCAGTTATCTGGAGCATTCCCTATATCTTTAGAAGTTAAGAGAATAGAGGATAGTTTTAAACAATGCAACTGTGAGATGCAGTTAAAATGAAATTGAAGCCTATATATTCTCCCCTAAGTACTATTTTAATTGCACCTCGCAAAATTTAATATGTAGTATTTTTGTCACCATTCATTTAAAAATATTACCTATTTCCTCAAAACTTCTTTTCCCTGCATGTTATTTAAAACTGCATTTCATCTGAAGACAGAAAACAAACAGCAAAACAAACTCAAAGACATTTTTAAAAATGAAATAAGATAAAAAATGAAATTAATGAAATGGAAAGAAAACATATGAAAGTAAGGCCCAAAGTTGGTTATTTGAAAATAATAATAAAACCTATATTACTCTGAGTAAGCTGATAAAGAGTTAAGGCACATTTTACCAATGTCACGAATGCAAAAGGAACATCACTAGGTCCTGCAACCCTTCAAAAATAAAGAATCCTAAGGGAGTATTAGGAACAACCTTGTCAATAGATTTGATGAAGGCAAATCAAGGTGTGAGGACTTGCTTTTCCCCAAATAAAGACTTAATATAAAATACAATAATTAAAACAGTGTAGTATAGGGGCATGAAAAACAAATAGACAAGAGAATAAAATAAAGAGTCCAGTTAATATCCACAACATATGGATCTATTACTTATGTCAAAGTAGCAATACAGAGCACGGTAAAAGGATAATATTTCAATAAATTATATAGGGCAACTGGTATGCCAATTAAATGGCAAAATAAATAAAATAACTAAATTTTAGAAAAAAAATATGAGACAATCTTGGGGGTAGGGCAATATTCCTCAAATAAGACAAAAAATAGCCATGAGAAAAAATTTTGGAGAATCGGATACATTAACTTAAGAACTTCATATTATGGGTGAAAGATAGGATATTTGACTATGTGATTTTTGCTTCAGAATAATTTAATGGAGAAGATTAAGTGTAAGTAAGTTGAAACAAAAGTGGGCATTAGTTGATAATTATTGAGATTGTGTTACAGGTATCTGGGGGTTATGGGACTATTATTTTATACATTTGTATATATGTTAGGTATCACAAAAAGTAGTTGTAAAATTTAAAGGGAAGTAATCTGAGAAGCCTATGTCACTTTGTCAAGTGATTAGTATTTAATACTATAAATTTTTCCACAAATACCCCTCACAAATAAAATATTCTCACTTATATTGGAGCTTCATTAAAACTGTCTGCTTTGGAGCTTTTAATCAAGTATTTTATAGTCAAACCCTATAGTTTATTATTTTAAGCACAAATATGTTCCTGGTCACTCAGTAAATTAGTTCTTAGCCTCTCCCCCCACCCCAGGATATGTGACCATAGAACTTTCTTTCACATTCCACAAATATATGTTCAAATACTTTTATAAATCAGAAAAATATTGCATAAGACTAAGCTGTAACATCAGTAATTTTAAGGTGTTATATCAGCATTTTAAAGTGTTAAAATGTATTGTTCTTCATTTTTGGCTCAACATGAACCTCACCTACCTATTCTGAGTCAGTCTTCTCTGCTAAATCTTGCACCTTTGAGAGAGATCATTTTAGTTTGTACCATGGTGAAAAAAAAAATCTAACATATTAACACATGGATTTCTGCCATCCAAATTCTTGATTAATAAAGAAAATATACTCATACGAAGAAAATGAAAACACTAATTTGAAAACATATATGCAACCCTATGTTCACTGCAACATTATTTGCAATGGCCAAGATATGAAAGCAATCTAAGTGACCCATCAATAGATGAATGGATAAAGATGATGTGATATATACATACAATGGAATATTACTCAGCCATAAAAAAAGAATGACATCTTACCATTTGCAGCAATATGCATGGGCCTAGAGGGTATTATGCTAAGTGAAATGTCAGAGAAAGACAAATACTGTATGATTTCACTTGCATGTGAAACCTACAAAACAAAACAAATGAACAAACAAAATAGAAACAGAGTTATAGATATGGAGAACAAACAAGTCATAGCTAGAGGGGAGGGAGATAGGGTAAGGAAAGAAATATATGAGGCAGACTAAGGGGTACAAACTTCCAGTTGCAAAATAAATTGTCACAGGTATGAAATGTACAGTGTGGGGAATATAGTCAATACTTATGTAATATCTCTGTATGGTGACAGATCATAACTAGACTTAACATGGTGATCATTTTGAAATGTATGGAAATATTGAATCATTACATTGTGTACCAGGAACTAAAACAGTGTTATAATAGGTCAATTATACTTTAAAAACAAAGAAACAGACTCAGAAAAAGATCAGATTTGTGGTTAACAGAGGTGGGGGGAGGGAGGTAGTTGAATGAAGGTAGTCAAAAGGTACAAACTTCCATTTATAAGAAAAATAAGTACTAGGGATGTAATGCACAACATGATAAATACAGTTAACACTGCTGTATGTTATATATGGAAGCTAAGAGAAAATTCTCAGTTCTCGTCACAAGAAAAATATTTTTTCTATTTGTTTAATTTTGTATCTACATGAGATGATAAATATTCACTAAACTTACCATGATAATCACTTCATGATGTATGTAAGTCAAATCATTATGTCGTACACCTTATACAGTGCTGTATATCAATTATACCTCAATAAAACTGAGAGAAAAAAAATGCAAAATCCAGCAAAGGACAATGCTTATAATAAAATATAATAGACAGAATAAACACATTCTCCAGCAAGATGTGACTTTTTAGATTTGTAGTTGAGTAGTATTGTAACCTTTATAATTCTCTTGGTAAACTATATTAGGCTTGCTAAAAGAGGCAAACCAATTAATGCTGACTGGAAATGATTACCAGCTTGTGACTTATGAATCTACTCCCAAAGACTGTGGCAAATAGTCTTTGCTATTATCCATAAGCCATATCAGCTTTTATGTTTATATGTGTATTTACATAATACACACATCTCTACAGGGAGATATACGTTCCTCTCTTTGCAAAAAGGTATTTCCAAACCAGAAGTAACCTCAGAAATTCTATAGTTCAATTTATTCACTGTGCAGGAATGATACCTGCACAGGTTATAACGTCCATTTTCTTGAAAGTGAGCAAACAGACACACAAAAACACCTGCATATTTTAAGATAGGTCTTATAATATTCCTAAAAGTTTATTTAATGTATTACTGACTAGCTATTACTTATATTTGAGTGTGTTAAAAAATTACCCAGAAAAGATCACCTATGTCTCCAGATATCTATTTATCAACTTCATGGCCAAGCCTTGTGCTAGTTGTTGGAAAACAAAGTTGAATAAGCCAGATAAAAACTTTCTAGCTATAAATAATAGAATATCCAACTTGAAATGGCTTAAATAATATAGACTCAGGGTCAGAAAAACAGTGGGCTATTAGGGAAAAAGTATGAAGATCTATGTGTACCATCCTAAGGAATAAGAACTTCATCTTCCAATCAAGGAGGATCTAAAGAGGAATTACAAGAGAAGGGTGATAGGATCCGATATATCTGATAAGTGTGAGTGATTTTAGAATATGTGTGGAGAAAACACAAAGGTGAGATTGGTGAATGGAGAAAGCAGTGACCATGAAGCCAATTAGGATCCTACTTTCATCCAGATAAGAGAATTTAGCCCTAAAATAAGGCAGTGGTACTATGTGTGAAGATAAAGTGCTACATCTGAAATATACACAAACAATAGAATTCACCATTACTGTAGTTGAAATTTTTGTGTTACAATATATCATGGGAAATAGAATTTCTCTTAGGATTTAGCCACTATTATTAGATTGTAGTTTGTTTTTAATCATAAGGCAGATCTTTCAATTTAGAATGTTGAATGAGATATGAAAACTTAAAAAACATTTCTAAATAGAATATACTGCCAGAATTTTATCTGCTTCTGAGATAAAACAACAAAATCTCATTACAAAAATAGAACATTCTTAAAGCCAAACTGCTAACAATGTGCGCCTGAGTTATAACAAAATTAAGGTCTAAAAATAAAAAGCTCAAAGTAATTAAAAATGAATTCAACCATACAATAAATATTGCAGGAAATATCTTCAGCATGAAATTCACTGTAAACGCAGACTATTTTTTAACAACAACAATAACAACTCTTCGAGGCTGTTGAAAAAAATATAGGGCATCTCACACATTGTAATCTAGTGAAGGCATTCAATAAAGATCTTTGCATCTTTTATGATGCCAAGTATGGTACTTGGTAAGTAAAAGAACCAATGCCACACATTATACAAAAAGTACGTGAAAGTTCTTAATTGGGGGAGAGGTGACTCACGACCTGTTGCAAGTCTGATGAAAGTTATGGTGTCTCTCTCTAGAACAATGTACACATTTATACATACATATACTTTTATATTCAAGTTTAGAGGCTTGTAAAACTCGTCCATGGAACCCAGTTAAGAAATTCTGACTGAAAACAAGGGCTTATTACTGCTTCTCAATTTGTACAAAAAAAAAAAAAAGTTTCATGAGCAAAATATATTTCCATTATTATAAATAAAGAAAACACAAGTCACTAAAATAACTATAGAGAAAATTTTACGTAAGAAATTCTTTAAGTATATTAATACTTGGCATACCCCTTTAGACATTAAAATAAGTAAAATAATATCTTGAAGCTTAGAAGGAAAAATAGGAAGAAACCTTTTTATCTTAAATGTAGAAAGAAGTCAAAGAAGCTAATAATAAATAAAGCTTAACCTTAAATGAAGTAAAATAAACAGAACTGCTATAAAATGTCCCCTGATTAATCTTTGTCTTTGAACCCATACCTGCCTGTTCAGAGGTCCCTATTAGGGCAGGTAGAGGAGAAGAAAGAAACTAAGTCATGCTTCATGAAATGAATTAAATTTGTCCAATTTAAGTCTAGATTGGCTAAAGAGACAATGATGTAACTGGCTAGACACCATTTCCTGCAAATATAATCCCCAAAGAATTATGAATCAAAATTCCTGAAACTATCTGCATGCAGCAAACTGACTCCATAATAAAAAGCACAGAATTAATATCAATTTTTAAAATACAGAAGATAGTAAAAACCTTAAATCATGCTAATTTATAACTATGCTTTTTAACTCTGATTTCAACATAAACAGAACACAGTAAAAGAGTAGAAAGGAGGAAGTCTCGATAAGTAACTATCCAGTCTTTTTAAAAATTTTTTTTGTTTTTTATTTTCCAATTCACACCCACCAAAACCACCCCCCCTCCCACTGTCCCCCTTTGGTGTCCATACATTTATTCTCTACATGTGGATCTCTATTTCTGCCATGCAAACTGGTTCATCTCTACCATTTTTCTAGATTCCACATACAGGCATTACTATGTCAGACTCTGTATGACAGGCTCTAGGTCCATCCACATCTACACAAATGACCCAATTTTGTTCCTTTTTATGGCTGAATAATATTCCATTATATATATGTACCACATCCTCCTTATTCATTCATCTGTCAATGGGCATTTAGGTTGCTTCCATGACCTGACTATTGTAAATGGTGCTGCAATGAACTTTGGGGTGCATGTGTCCTTTTGAATTATGGTTGTCTCTGGGTATATGCCCAGCAGCAGGATTGCTGGGTCATATGGTAATTCTATTTTTAGTTTTTTAAGGAACCTCCATACTGTTCTCCACAGTGGCTGTACCAATTTACATTCCCACCAACAATGCAAGAAGGTTCCCTTTTCTGCACACCCTCTCCAGCCTTTGTTGTTTGTAGATTTTCTGATGATCCCCATTCTAACTGGTGTGAGATGATACCTCATTGTAGTTTTGATTTGCATTTCTTCAATAATTAGTGATGTTGGGCAGCTTTTCATGTACCTCTTGGCCATCTGTATGTCTTCTTTGAAGAAATGTCTATTTAGGTCTTTTGCCCATTTTTGGATTGGGCTGCTTGTTTTTTTAATATTGAGCTGCATGAGCTGCTTATATATTTTGGAGATTAATCCTTTGTCCATTGATTCGTTTGTGAATATTTTCTCCCATTCTGAGGGTTGTCTTTTGGTCTTGCTTTTAAGTTTCATTAGGTCCCATTTCTTTATTTTTGTTTTTATTTCCATTTCTCTAGGAGGTGGGTCTAAAAGGATCTTGCTGTGATTGATGTCATAGAGTGTTCTGCTTATGTTTTCCTCTAAGAGTTTTATAGTGTCTCGTCTTACATTTAGGTCTCTAATCCATTTTGAGTTTATTTTTGTGTATGGTGTTAGGGAGTGTTCTAATTTCATTCTTTTACATGTAGCTGTCCAGCTTCCCAGCACCACTTACTGAAGAGGCTGTCTTTTCTCCATTGTATATTCCTGCCTCCTTTATCAAAGATAAGGTGACCATAGCTATGTGGGTTTATCTCTGGGCTTTCTATCCTGTTCCACTGATCTGTATCTCTGTTTTTGTGCCAGTACCATATTGTCTTGATTACTGTAGCTTTGTAGTATATTCTAAAATCCAGGAGTCTGATTCCCCCAGCTCTGTTTTTTGTTTTTTGTTTTTTCCCTCAAGATTGCTTTGGTGATTTGGGGTGTTTTGTGTCTCCATACAAATTTTAAGATTTTTTTGTTCTAGTTCTACAAAAAATGCCATTGGTAATTTGATAGGGATTGCACTGAATCTGTAGATTGCTTTGGGTAGTATAGTCATTTTCACAATATTGATTCTTTCCAATCCAAGAACATGGTATATCTCTCCATCTGTTTGTGTCATCTTTGAATTCTTTCATCAGTGTCTTATAGCTTTCTGAGTACAGGTCTTTTACCTCCTTAGGTAGGTTTATTCCTAAGTATTTTATTCTTTTTGTTGCAATGGTGAATGGGACTGTTTCCTTAATTTCTCTTTCTGATCTTTTGTTGTTAGTGTATAGGAATGCAAGAGATTTCTGTGCATTAATTTTGTAACCTGCAAGTTTACCAAATTCATTGATTAGCTCTAGTAGTTTTCTGGTGGCATCTTTAGGATCCTCTATGTATAGTATCATGTCATCTGCAAACAGTGACAGTTTTACTACTTCTTTTCCAATTTGTATTCCTTTTATTTCTTTTTCCTCTCTGCTTGCCATGGCTAGGACTTCCAAAATTATGTTGAATAATAGTGGCAAGTCTGGACATCCTTGTCTTTTTCCTGATCTTAGGGGAAATGCTTTCAGTTTTTCACCATTGAGAATGATGTTTGCTGTGAGTTTGCCATATATGGTCTTTATTATGTTTAGGCAGGTTCCCTCTGTATTCCCTTTTTGGAGAGTTTTTATCATAAATAGGTGTTGAATTTTGTCAAAAGCTTTGTCTGCATCTACTGAGATGATCATATGGTTTTTATTTTTCAATTTGTAAATATGGTGTATCACATTGATTGATTTGCATATATTGAAGAATCCTTGCATCCCTGGGATAAATCCCACTTGATCATGGTGTATGATCCTTTTAATATGCTGTTGATTCTGTTTGCTAGTATTTTTTTGATGACTTGTGCATTTATATTCATCAGTATATTCATCAATATTCATTCATATTGGTCTGTAATTTTCTTTTTTTGTAGTATCTTTGTCCGGTTTTGGTATCCGGGTGATGGTGGCCTCACAGAACGAGTTTGGGAGTTTTCCTTCCTGTGCAATTTTTTGGAAGAGTCTGAGAAGGATGGGTGTTAGCTCTCCTCTAAATGTTTGATAGAATTCACCTGTCAAGCCATCTGGTCCTGGACTTCTGTTTGTTGGAAGACTTTCTGAGTACAGGTCTTTTACCTCCTTAGGTAGGTTTATTCCTAAGTATTTTATTCTTTTTGTTGCAATGGTGGATGGGACTGTTTCCTTAATTTCTCTTTCTGATCTTTTGTTGTTAGTGTATAGGAATGCAAGAGATTTCTGTGCATTAATTTTGTAACCTGCAAGTTTACCAAATTCATTGATTAGCTCTAGTAGTTTTCTGGTGGCATCTTTAGGATCCTCTATGTATAGTATCATGTCATCTGCAAACAGTGACAGTTTTACTACTTCTTTTCCAATTTGTATTCCTTTTATTTCTTTTTCCTCTCTGCTTGCCATGGCTAGGACTTCCAAAATTATGTTGAATAATAGTGGCAAGTCTGGACATCCTTGTCTTTTTCCTGCTCTTAGGGGAAATGATTTCAGTTTTTCACCATTGAGAATGATGTTTGCTGTGAGTTTGCCATATATGGTCTTTATTATGTTTAGGCAGGTTCCCTCTGTATTCCCTTTTTGGAGAGTTTTTATCATAAATAGGTGTTGAATTTTGTCAAAAGCTTTGTCTGCATCTACTGAGATGATCATATGGTTTTTATTTTTCAATTTGTAAATATGGTGTATCACATTGATTGATTTGCATATATTGAAGAATCCTTGCATCCCTGGGATAAATCCCACTTGATCATGGTGTATGATCCTTTTAATATGCTGTTGATTCTGTTTGCTAGTATTTTTTTGATGACTTGTGCATTTATATTCATCAGTATATTCATCAATATTCATTCATATTGGTCTGTAATTTTCTTTTTTTGTAGTATCTTTGTCCGGTTTTGGTATCCGGGTGATGGTGGCCTCACAGAACGAGTTTGGGAGTTTTCCTTCCTGTGCAATTTTTTGGAAGAGTCTGAGAAGGATGGGTGTTAGCTCTCCTCTAAATGTTTGATAGAATTCACCTGTCAAGCCATCTGGTCCTGGACTTCTGTTTGTTGGAAGATTTTTTTGTTTGTTTGTTTTTTGCGGTACGCGGGCCTCTCACTGTTGTGGCCTCTCCTGTTGCAGAGCACAGGCTCTGGACGTGCAGGTTCAGTGGCCATGGCTCACGGGCCCAGCTACTCTGCGGCATATGGGATCTTCCTGGACTGGGGCACGAACCCGTGTCCCCTGCATTGGCAGGCGGACTCTCAACCACTGCACCACCAGGGAAGCGTTTGTTTGTTGGAAGATTTTTAAGCACAGTTTCAATTTCATTCCTTGTGATTGGTCTGTTCATATTTTCTATTTCTTCCTGGTTCAGTCTTGGAAGGTTATACCTTTCTAAGAATTTGTCCATTTCTTCCAGGTTGTCCATTTTATTGGCATAGAGTTGCTTGTAGTAGTCTCTTAAGATGCTTTGTATTTCTGCAGTGTCTGTTGTAACTTCTGCTTTTTCATTTCTAATTTTATTGATTTGAGTCCTCTCCCTTTTTTTCTTGATGAGTCTGGCTAATGGTTTATCAATTTTGTTTATCTTCTCAAAGAACCAGCTTTTAGTTTTATTGATCTTTGCTATTGTTTTCTTTGTTTCTATTTCATTTATTTCTGCTCTGATCTTTATGATTTCTTTCCTTCTGCTAACTTTGGGTTTTGCTTGTTCTTCTTTCTCTAGTTCCTTTAGGTGTAACATTAAATTGTTTATTTGAGATTTTTCTTGTTTCTTGAGTTAGGTTTGTATAGCTATAAACTTCCCTCTTACAACTGCTTTTGCTGCATCCCATAGGTTTTGGATTGTCATGTTTTCATTGTCATTTATCTCTAGGTATTTTTTGACTTCCTCTTTGATTTCTTCAGTGATTTCTTGGTTATTTAGTAACATATTGTTTAGCTTCCATGTGTTTGTGTTTTTTACGTTTTTTTCCATGTATTTGATTTCTAATCTCATAGTGTTGTGATCAGAAGAGATGCTTGATATGATTACAATTTTCTTAAATTTACCGAGGCTTTTTTGTGACCCAAGATGTGATCTATCCTGGAGAATGTTCCGAGTGCACTTGAGAAGAAAGTGTAATCTGCTGTTTTCAGATGGAATGTCCTATAAATATCAATTAAATCTATCTGGTCTATTGTGTCATTTAAAGCTGTGTTTCCTTATTAATTTTCTCTCTGGTTTATCTGTCCATTCGTGTAAGTGAGGGGTTAAAGTCCCCACTATTATTGTGTTACTGTCATTTTCCTCTTTATAGATGTTAGCATTTTCCTTATGTATTGAGGTTCTCCTATATTGGGTCCATATACATTTATAATTGTTATATCTTTTTCTTGATTCCTTGATCATTACGTAGTGTCGTTCCTTGTCTCTTGTAACATTCTTTAGTTTAAAGTCTACTTTGTCTGATATGAATATTGCTACTCCAGCTTTCTTTTGATTTCCATTTGCATGGAATATCTTTTTCACTTGCATCTGTGTGTGTCCTTAGGTCGAAGTGGGTCTCTTGTAGACAGTATATATATGGGTCTTGATTTTGTATCCATTCAGCGAGCCTGTGCCCTTTGGTTGGTGCATTTAATCCATTCATATTTAAGGTAATTATCGATATGTATGTCTCTATTACCGTTTTCTTAATTGTTTTGGGTTTGTTTTTGTAGGTCTTTTTCTTCTCTTGTGTTTCCCACTTACAGAAGTTTCTTTAGCATTTGTTGTAGAGCTGGTTTGGTGGTGCTGAATTCTCTTAGCTTTTGCTTGCCTGTAAAGCTTTTGATTTCTCTGTCGAATCTTAATGAGATCCTTGCCAGGTAGACTAATCTTGGTTGTACGTTCTTCCCTTTCATCACTTTAAATATATCATGCCACTCCCTTCTGGCTTGTAGAGTTTCTGCTCAGAAATCAGCTGTTAATCTTATGGGAGTTTCCTTGTATGTTATGTGTTGTTTTTCCCTTGTTGGTTTTAATAATTTTTCTTTGTCTTTAATTTTTGTCAGTTTGATTACTATGTGTCTCGGTGTTTTTCTCTTTGGGTTTATCCTGCTTAGGACTCTCTGTTCTTCCTGGACTTAAGCAGCTATTTCGTTTCTCATGTTAGGGAAGTTTTCAACTATAATCTTTTCAAATATTTTCTTGGGTCCTTTCTGTCTCTCTTCTCCTTCTGGGACCCCTATAATCTGAATGTTGGTGCATTTAATGTTGTCTCACGGGTCCCTTAGGCTGTCTTCATTTCTTTTCATTCTTTTTACTTTACTCTGTTCCACAGCAGTGAATTCCACCATTCTGTCTTCCAGGTCACTTATCTTTTCTCCTGCCTTAGTTATTCTGCTATTGGTTCCTTCTAGAGTAGTTTTCATTTCAGTTATTGTATTATTCATCTTTGTTTGTTTGTTCTTTAATTCTTCTAGGTGTTTGTTCTTTAATTCTTCTAGGTCTTTGTTAAGCATTTCTTGCATCTTCTCGATCTTTGCCTCCATTCTTTTTCTGAGGTCCTGGATCATCTTCACTATCATTCTGAATTCTTTTTCTGGAGGATTGCCTATCTCCACTTCTTTTCATTGTTTTTCTGGGGTTTTATCTTGTTCCTTTATCTGGTATATAGTCCTCTGCCTTTTCATTTTGTCTGTCTTTCTGAGAATCTGTTTTTCGTTCCACAGGCTGCAGGATTGTAGTTTTTCTTGCTTCTTCAGTCTTTCCATCAATCAGTTCATCCTGGTAACCCATCCATGTTTCATGATGTGTATCAGTATAATTAAAAGATTTTTAACCCACCAAAGAAGAATTGAAAAAAGGCATTAGATGCATGGAGTGAGAAAGTTAGAATTATTCAGTTTCTTTCACTTAATCTGAATTTTAAACATTAAACCTAAGGATATTATGGCTGCTTAGAGACATATGCTTAGAGGTGAGGTTACATGTTTATAACCTTACATGTTTCTACATGGTTGTGCTCACTGCAAAGGCATATTACATTCCCAAGGCTGATTTTGACTCATCAAAGACCAATCCTTTACTAGCATATACCTCATAAGATAATTGACTAGCAAATATGTCTGAAACTTTGTTTTCAGAGATAATTTGAAACAGTGATGTGCTGGAGCTGGCTCATTTAAGCTAATGACAGCCTACTGTTAAATATTTAGAAATTCTGTATTCTGGTTTTAAGCCAGCTTGAAATCAGTCAGAGTGGGAATATTAACATTGAAAAAGTGGTAAATGTTATATTCCAGGATCTATCTTTTCTTCCTTTCTCTCTTTCTGTTTCTCTCTTCCTATCTTTCTTTCTCTCTTTCTTTCCCTCCTTCTTTCTTTCTCTTTCTTTCTTTGTTTCTTTCTTTCCTTCTATCTTCCTTCCTTCCTTCCTTCCTTCCTCTCTTTCTATCTCTCCCTCCCTCCCTTCCTTCCTTTCCTTCCTCCCCTTCCTTCTTTCCTATTTTCTTTATAAGAGTTAGTTTACCAGTATAACACTGGATCTGTTCATCTTATTCCTTAGCAGATTTAGGAAGGTAGAAGAAATTTAAAGTGGGTAGGAAAAGATTTTAGAAGGATTAGGAAATACATATGTATCATAAGCAAAAATTTAGCCACCAAAAAATGAAAAAGCATGTATTTTCTCACCTCTCATTTTAAAGAATAATATAGCATTATAGCTATATTTTTTAATAGGTCAGAGTATCCATGGAAGCCACTGGTACTTTCTGCTGACCTTAGTCTAGTATTTACCTTTCATATACATCAAAATTACAGCAGAAATTAGGGAAATATGGTACTTGCTGTGAGCTGTGTTTTAACAGCCACTCTGCCTTATATGTCTAGGAAGTGGAGCTCACTGTGGTATTTTTATAATCCCCCAATGTCTCCCATCCCTGAACTAAATTTCTCTTGTTGTTCTTTGTCTTTTTCTAATATGAAGGAATAATGACACAGTAGTAGTGGTTGATAATTGTCACTGATTGATTAATAAGTAGTAGCATTGTATTAGTTATTTTATAAATATTTATTAATTGGCTGAAAATACATTAAAAGATGTTTGAAAACATTAGTCCTAAGTGATGGGAGATATGGTTATCAAATCTCTTGAAGGGGATTAGAATATGCCACACCAAAATAAGCCTCTTTAGCATAAGAATTATTTTAGCCTGATTATTTTTAAGAAATAGCAGACACAGGGAAAGCTCTGAAAACAGAACAGAATGCTTTTGTAAGAGACTTTCACATCTATAAGAGAAATCTCCACTTGTCTCCCTCTCTGTACCGAGAAGAGGAGGATGACCATATATCTAGAAACTTGTCAATGGAGAAGGCAAGGACCTAACTCTGCATAACAACCTTACCCTTGTTTACTGTGCCTTTCTGGAGAGCTTCCCATAACTGGCTTTCCCACCCCCAACATCTTCTTTTGTCTTTAGCTGAAGATAATATTTAAGGTGGTGGCTTGGGCCATTTCAGAGAGTTACTCAGTTTTCCTGGGTATCTCCCATGTATACAGGAGATATACATGTTATTAAACTTCTGTTTGTTTTTCTGTTAACCTATCTTTTATTACAGGGGTGTCTCAGCTAAGAACCTAGAAGGGTAGAGAGAAAATCAGTTTTCCTCCTCTATACTTCTCATTTGCAGTTCTCACTAAGGAAAAAGAAAATTTTTCATGTTTTTCTTTATAATACTAATAATTCAAAAAAATATTTGATAGTATTTATTAATTTTTATTGTAATTTTTTGGTAAATGGGAAAAAACAGCATTTCTCCTTAAATTATCAGTGTTTTACCACTAAAAATTACTTACTTTCTTTTGAATTCTGGTCTATATTTGACTTGAAGTATTTATTGAGGCACAGCATGAGAAGAGACTATTGTATAAACTTGAATCAGAATTTCTTAATGGCAAAATTTTAAAAACTCTTCTTCCATGAGAGTTAAGTGAAATAATTTTAAAGTCAGCAGAAATATATAAATTGTACTTTACTAGGTTACAGCCTTGCACATCTGCTGTGACTCTAATACCCACTGATGAAAGACTTCATGATAGGGAAGAATATTGTTATTGTCTTTTCTGTAATATATAACAAGTTAAGTTATTAAGGTTATGAATCAAACCAAATTAACTGCACACAGCTGTAAGAAGCTTAGTATATGACCAAATAACAGATGGGAAATTCTTTTGTTTTCACTGGTGATATACCTAATGGTGAGATAAATGTCTGATGACATACATAGTCCAGTGTCCTGTCAATCCTTAATTATGTTTTTCTTCACTCCTCATGTTTGTGACAGAGAGGAGTAACTGTTCAACTATAAGACTATCTTCATAGTTTCTGCTTAAGGAAGCCCATAAGCAATAAAAAAAGTTTCAACCTATATTTAAAATGTAAATATAAAAAGAGAATACTTTGTACAATACTCTATACATGATCTAAAATGATTTCCAGAAATTTTAGGATACCACAATTAAATCAAATTTTAATAATTTTGCTTATGAGAAAATAGTACCATTAATATATTAAGAAAACTTCCTACCTAGTCATTAAATTTATTTTTATAAATTTATAGAAATGTATGTCTATCTACATGTAATATTTTCACATGGTTAAATAAAAAACGTTATATGATTTAATCAAATTCAAAGTTTCAGCTACTTCTGTCCATATTACAAAGGAGAAAACTGAGATTTCTGGAGTTTAAATAACTTTCCCCAAAATCCAAGACCTAGTAAGTGGAAGACTGGCAGAAAAACAGAGAAATGGTTGAGATTTGAGCAATCTTCTGACCAGTGTGATGAGTTAGAGAAAAGCATGAAATGCAGTGAAGAGACTGGCAGAGGTCATATCATGGAAAGACTTATAAGTCACAGTAAGCATTTAGATTTATTTCCAGTTAATCAAATAACAAGTCATTATGACAAGTGCTTAAAAGGAACAGTAAACAAGTGTATGGTAGTACAGACAATGCCACAAATTCTGGCTTGGAGAATATGCAGAGTTCCAAGGAGAAATATCTGAAATTTATATAGGCCTTTATGGGCAAAACGAAAAGCAAAGATATTTAGAATTGGTAGAAATTGAGGAATACAGGTTGTGAGAGTATAGAGCCTGCTCCTGAAAGGAGAAGTACCAAGTATGTCTAGAATATGTGAGGAGGGTTGGCCAGAAGTAAGCTCAGAAAGGTGGATGTTAAGTAGATTGATATAGGCCTAGAGTCAATGCTATGGATTTTGGACTTTGTTTTATAGACAACACAAAGCCAATTTAGATTTCTAAGAAGTGCAAATGAATAGTTTCAGGTTTAAAACTATACCAGTAGAGTAAAGGACAGAATGGGAAAGAGGAGGAGATAGGGACAGCAAGACCAGTTAAGCTGCTATCGCAAAAGTAAAGCTGGGGCTTCGCCGGTGGTGCAGTGGTTGAGAGTCCGCCTGCCGATGCAGGGGACACGGGTTCGTGCCCCAGTTAGGGAAGACCCCACGTGTCGCGGAGCGGCTGGGCCCGTGAGCCATGGCCACTGAGTCTGCGCGTCCAGAGCCTGTGCTCCGCAATGGGAGAAGCCACAGCAGTGAGAGGTCCACGTACCACAAAAAAAACAAAAAAACATAAAAAGTAAAGCGGGAGTGAATGTCCTTGTCCTCATGATTATTAGTGCTGGAGACTCCAAAAAGTTAAAAAAAAATTAAAACAGAACGTGATAACGTAGTAAGCTATGGAAGCCTAGCTAAGCCCCAAACTCCTTTTTTTTTGTTTGTTTGTTTTGAATCACCAATAACAGAATATATATAATATAATCAGCAATTAACAGAATATATAATTGAGAGAGCCAAGTCTTCACATAATACATATTTAAATATTTACTGTGTGTAAAAGGATTACTAAAGGGATTAGAATAGCTATATGTATTGTACAAAGGATGTGGCAAGGATCAAAAGAAACAAGAGACATGAAAGATCTTATAGTAAACATGTTATATAAATACAATCAATTAATATTATATTTAATCCCTATAAAAAGATTTTGTCATTTTTACATAATCCCTGAAAAGGAGTAATAACCCAGCTTATCTTATACTTTAAATTTTTTTAAATGCCACTTTATTTTTTTATAAAAGCTTCATCTTTGATGTGTATGCATGAGAGAGGGAGGGGAAAAAAAAACAGAATAAAGAAATTGGGAAATCCACCCTTGTTAGGCAAACTAAGTACAAGAAGTAAAGATGATTCTTCCATCTAACCTCTAAGAATTTTCAAATATCTTTAATTGGATCTATCCTGCTGAATTTTCCTGGGGGAGAAAAAAACTGTAATTACTTTTATATGATACAGGAATTGAATTTTTTCTCAAAACTCTCACAATGTTCTCATTTTCTCGGGAGGTAGCACTGTCTACTAGAAAGAACATGGTCTTTAGAGACATGCAGATCTAGACAAGAATACCAGTTCTGCCACTTAGTTACTGTGGAACTTTAGGTACCATACAAAACCTTCAAGGCCCTCAATTTTCCTTTGTAAATTGGAAACAGCAAACACCTTTCTTTCAGGATTGGCATTAGGGGAAACTGAAATAATATAGCTAAAAGGTCATCAATCATGGCATAGAGTGGCTATTAAATAAATGCTAGTCCTACCCTTTTCAGGTTTAAGGTTTTCTATTTCCTTTGTATGGCAATTCTGATGCACACTAATTGGGCTACAGTAAGTGCTCAATAAATATTTTTGAGAGAGAGAGAGAGAGAGAGAGAAAGGAAGGAAGGAAGGAAGGAAAGAAAGAAGGAAGGATGGAAGGAAGGAAGGAGGGAGGGAAGGAAGGAAGGAAGGGAGAAAGGGAGAAAGAAAGAGAAAGAGAAAGAAAGCAAGCAAGCAAGAAAGAAAGAAAGGGAAAGAGAGAGAGAGAGGGAGGGTAGGAAGGATGGAGAAAGAAAGAATAAGAAAGCAAGCTAGCTAACTTAATAGGTTTACGCTTCGGATCTCTTTTTTATATTAGTGGTATTCTTCCCAAATGTGTTTGGTAGGAATATATTATCTTAATGAGCTGAAAATAGAGGTAGGTAATTAAGACATAGCCAACTTATCTTTTTGGTCTGTTTATCACTTGGAAATACAGTATATTATTTATTGGGAAAACTGGCCACAGTATTTCAACTGACTACTAAAACCAAGTAGTTTCTTGATACTTCTTTGTCCAGACATGCCCAGATTGTTGTAGTATAAAATAGAATGTTTAGTCATATAATACCTAATCTCAACAACTACCAACATTCAACAAAGTAAACAGGATTCCTCTCCCTGACATATATAAGTAGTGCTATCTCTGTTACCATCTCTGTTGATGGATCCTCGTTTTCTCCCTTTTTCATTTCTGTGAAATCAGCCCCCTGACTTGTGTTGCCTTACAAAATGGCACGCCTAATGCCTATGTTCATAAAATTTATCCTATCCTATGCTGCCATCTGCTGGGAATATCATGAGCTTAGTCAGGGAAATTAAATTTAAATTGATATCAAACTTTATATTACTAGCTTGTTAAATGGAAACATTTCATGGGAATCTATCTGACAAAAAATATTTTTTGTGCTTTTATGATAGGGAACAAGAAAAGGCAACAACCTACTTTTTAAGGTTGTTAGGTACATAATACTTTACCCTGTAAATAACTTGCTGATTCACTCAATCTGTCATTTAGCCAAAATTCATTAATATCGTCTCTGTGCCAGGAATTCTGTAGAATCCATATTGATATAGATATAGCAAGTAATGGTCCTCGTGTAACAGGAATTTATTTCCCAGTAGAAGAGTCATGATTAAAGGAAATAAATGTAGTAAATTATTCTAGATATTACAGTAGATAAATGAACAAGGCGGAGTAATCACTACCCAGAAGTCAGGCTTGTAAAAGCAATGATGGAGGATTCACTAGGAGTTCTCCAGGACAGGAAAGAGGATTCTAGCCAGTGGCAATATTATGAACAAAGACGTGTTTTAAAGAAAGACATTTGGTTTTTTGGTGGTAGAAATAGATGTTAGTTTATTACACCCTGCAATTTGCTGTGTTTGTGTTTTTCATTTTTCAAGTAAGTATCAGCATATTTTAATAATACAAAAACAGTAAAATGTGCAAAATGCTCTATTCAGTGTATATTGCTCTTCATTTTTGTGTACTACACTGCTAGTAATACTTGATATTTATTATATTTCTCAGATTACTACTCCTGTCAATAAATATTTCATATTACTGGAGCCCTGATAACTGGATACCTGCAATGTCAACTCTAACGGTAGTTCTCTTTGTGACGTGTCTCTACACTATTGCATGGTGCCTCTTCAAAGAGTAAGATTTGGATCACTGCTTCTATTTGAATCTGTTCATTGCTCATAAAGTCTATCAAGAATGCCTTAAAGAGGTCATGGTGAAAGTCATGGAGGGAAGAGACTGGGAAAAATATATTGAGCACCTATTACTTTTATGCATTACATATGTTATCCTTGCTGATAATCACAACAAAGCTGAGAGATATATAATAGCATCACTGTTTTAGATTTGGATACAACATATTAACCAAGATCTTCTGGTTCCAAAAATAATGCTCTTTTTCTTAAGCCATCAATCAAATGATTCAAGCTAAAAACCGTAACTAAGAAAGGTAATAAGTGTGTTTAAAAGTGTTCTGCTTCCATTTTCCTCTATATAACAGATTTCTGATCTGAATTCCTGTATCATATAAAGGGATGTGTAGATGTGCTACCACCAAGAGGAGCATGACCAAATTATATTGCTACAACATAGCATCTTTCTAAAATAGAAACATCGTCCCAAGTATTCCAATGCCATCTACTATAGTCATAGTTTTTTTTCCTCACTGCAGAAATGGCAGAGCAATCTGAAATAGCTTTAGCATCTAAGGAGCTTATATTTTCTTATGGAAAGTTTATTAAAATGGTTTAAGGATATCATTTTCACTTTCATATCCAAGAGAAATACTTACTGTAATTTTGTTTAGATTACATCGTGTGTGTGTGCATGCATGCAGTGTTAACTGAGAAGCTCAATGCTGTTTGATTAATATCAAAGCAGATAACTGATTTTGGTAACCTGATAATTTTGAATAAAAAATAGGCACTCTGGGCTTCCCTGGTGGCGCAGTGGTTGAGAGTCCGCCTGCCGATGCAGGGGACACGGGTTCGTGCCCCGGTCCGGGAGGATCCCGCATGCCGCGGAGCGGCTGGGCCCGTGAGCCGTGGCTGCTGGGCCTGCGTGTCCGGAGCCTGTGCTCCGCGACGGGAGAGGCCACGGCAGTGAGAGGCCCGCATACCGCAAAAAAAAAAAAAAATAGGCACTCAGTTTCTTTTCAAAATATCGCTCTTTGTTTTTTGTTCGTTTATCTATAGTATTTCTGCCTGCTCAAGATTCTTTCCTCACTGTCACAAACATCAGCAGGTCCAACCAAGGCTCACACCAACGAGCCCAGGCAGGTACCAAGGTAAAAGCCAACTTGATGCTTTAAAGAAAGAAATTTTAGGCTTTAAGATTTGTGTCCTTTATGCTCCATTAAATTTCAAGTTTAGGCCATAAATTGTTGATTGGCATTTAAAAAGATTTCATTTCACCTATACATTCTTTATCAAGTATTTTTTTAAAGTAGCTGTACATTCATTCAATGGTATTTGTTGACTACCTAATACTATTGCAGGCATGAGGACACAGCAGAAAGGAAAATCAGATTTACAGATGAATGCTAAGATCTACTACCGGTATTCTATTGCCAATTGTATAACACTATAACAATTTTCAAGTGAACTTGTTTATTTAATGATGGGGAGGCATAAATGCCACAGGAATAAGAACAAATACACCTTTTTCAAGAATGTAAGATGAAATATATAAATTTTTGTCTTAGAACAGCATCAAGATCCATTATCTCTCTCTAGAATAAGAGATGCTACCTGAAACTATTATTAAAAATAAAACTTTTGGGCTTCCCTGGTGGCGCAGTGGCTGAGAGTCCGCCTGCCGATGCAGGGGATGCAGGTTCGTGCCCCGGTCCGGGAAGATCCCACATGCCGCGGAGCGGCTGGGCCCGTGAGCCATGGCCGCTGAGCCTGCGCATCCGGAGCCTGTGCTCCGCACTGGGAGAGGCCACAACAGCGAGAGGCCCGCATACCACAAAAAACAAAACAAAACAAAAAACAAAAAAATAAAAAAAAATAAAAAAAAAATAAAACTTTTATTAATTTGCACTTAAGAACATAAACGATTATGATTTATTACACACGGGAGGCTATGAAGGGCCAACTGAAGTCATTTAAATACAACATTATTTAGTGTTTGATTACCTACTTATTTATAAAAGTAAACTATGGATCATTTATACTTATACATATAAGCGCTAAAATATGTATTTCTGTATTAAAGATAAAAACAAATATTTCCATTATATCTTTAACGTTTTTTATAGGCATGGAAACTTATAGAATAATGACCCAAAGCCAAACTTGCTGCCTGGAAATCATCAGGTAAGGCCAAAGAGAAACACCATGTCATAGGTATTACAATAGTTACCCTTTCAGTTTTTCATAACGTCCAGACAACAAAAAGTACTTGCAAATAAATTACAGTGAATGGTAAATCATAAAGAGAAATGAAAGAATTTATGGAAATGGAAATTGAAGGAGGAAAGAGCTAACATTCAATTTAAAGTAATTGACATTCTTGATATCAGTGATAAGGAAAATAATATTCTAAGGTTGATATATCTGTGGAAGTATAAATTGATTGTGTGTATTGGTAAGGTGGCATTCAAATTTCTATTGCCCTTTTTTGTTTCTTTTTTGATGTCTTTCCCCGCCAAAAGGTTAAATTAGGTTACACAGATAATCTAGGGGAGGTATGGCAAATGATACCTTATAACACTCAGATATTCGAACAAATATATACCATAGGAAAAACTACTTTATAGTGGTTCTTCCATTACAATATTCATTTATCATATATTTTATTCCAAATTGGAGGTAAAACACTGAAAGTAAAGAACAAAGGTTTTCCCGAATTACAGAACTAATTTTTATGTAACACTATATTTGGCTCAATGACTTTGGATAATTAAGATATTTTCCAGTTAATACCAAAGCAATTTCCACTTAAATTAATTTAATAAATGAGATTTATTCAACAGGCCTTTATGCAACGCTTAAGTGTGGAGTTCACCTGCAGATTACTTGGAAGAATTTAAAGAAGTATAAAACATGGTCTTCACTCACCAAGAACCTATTCCATCTGGGAAAAAATATAAGTAAAATATTGTAGGGAATAATGTATGGCAGTTTATTAATTCCTGCCAACATGCACAGTGCATACAATAAGCTTCATAGGTATTCAGAGAATAGTGAGGTCTTTGTGAGCTAGACCAGTCAGAGGAAACTTTGTAGAAGAATTAACCCTGGGATTCACATGGGTTAATACCGGTATCATTTCATAGATGGAGAACAGTGGGGAGGAGGTTGCACAGTCTTGACATTAAGTATGGTGTTACAAACTCCAGGTCTTTTCACAAGCTTTCTTTCGAACTGAACCAGCTTTCCCTTCTTTGCCTTTCTGATACTTTGGAACTAGAGTCAGATATCCTCACTGCTACCCTCTTCATCACACTATGTAGTAAAAGACGCATCTGTAGAAACTTACTTATACTTCATCATAGCATTTATGACACTGTATTAAAATATATGCGTGCTAGTCTCTTCCACCATGGTATTCCTTTCACCTTCTTGAACGAATTGATTTTTTTTTTTACCTTGAAGAACACTGCTGTGGATGTTATTTTTGCAAACACACCCTAATATTTCAGAACCCAGAGATGAAGTGACTTGCCCCCTCATTTGTTTTTTTTCCAGCATATGTCTCTTTTCTCCTTCATAAATTTCTGCTCTTTGAGGTGTATATCACCATATTTTAACAGGCATTAACTGTTGTTACTGTTATCCTCAAATTCATCAATGACTTTATTGGGTTTATTTCCAGCACTTTTCCTGGCATATTTCATGGCATATTGAACCTCCACGAAAATGATCTACCAGTGTCATGGCTGATTCAGTTCTTTTAACTTCTATGCCCCTACTCTTTGTCCTTCCATTCCAGATACCCACTCTCATGGTTACCTTTAGGACTTTGTCATCATCAATAACTGTAACACTTTAGAAAATCTAGCTGACAAATATCCCACTCTGATCCTTACCCAACTTAATCCAAAATATTTAGGTATTTCTCTATTTATCCAAAATCCTTCATGCTGATGGCCCTACTACTTTCTCTTTATCTGTTACTACTCTCAGGTGTTACTTTGCTTCTTATCTGGCTTGGATCCATTGTCCAGTATTATTGTTTTATTTGTAAACACTTAATGTTTGCTGGCCTCCTTCAAACTCACTTAGGGAAAAAAACTTCAACCCTGATTAAATCCAATTTTTATCTGCTCTGTAACTGTACGTAAGCAGCAGTATGTTCATGTTAAAAATAATACAA
Source organism: Neophocaena asiaeorientalis asiaeorientalis (assembly GCF_003031525.2). Classification (NCBI taxonomy): domain Eukaryota; kingdom Metazoa; phylum Chordata; class Mammalia; order Artiodactyla; family Phocoenidae; genus Neophocaena; species Neophocaena asiaeorientalis. Next base: position 390,330 of record NW_020173947.1, read on the forward strand.
CTCACCCTAAAGGGGAGTTGTTCTCTAACATTCAATTGAAACACCTCCTACAATGTCTCCTGTGATATCTCTAAGTCTAATGTTAAGGAGTCAATAGAAGGCGACAGGCTAGGCTCTTTCTAGCTGCCCTGGAGACAGTGTAATACTGGCCAGTGTCTTGGATACACCTGAGTAAAGCTTTAATATCAACAAGCAAATTGCTATGCAACTATGAGGAAGTATTCAGCATAAGTATTTACTTAATACATGAATAACAAGAGTAAACAAGACAATCATTTTAATCAGTTATCAGATTTCTTGTTGAATAAATGACCCCAGTATAGTGGGTTTGTGAATTACAAAGTAGTAATTTTATTAGGAATTATAAGGTCACTGGTAATGTCAACATCTATATATAGGAATACAAATTTAGCACCGAATAATAATTGTAAATTATTTTCTTCCAGCCATCAATAGTTTATGATGGATGTGCAATTGATCCTGGTAGGAAGCAGAATACAGTATCAATGTTCCTATGTTTAAAAAGTGTTCTAACGCATGGAAAAGATTTCACAATACTGAGGAGAAGGATTATGGAGTGATTAACTATCGTACTGTCAAGTTTTAATTATGCAAACTATGCTTAAATTAAGGGAATTATAAATGCTTATTTTTGCTTAAAAGTCCAAGTACATTATAGTAATAAATTGTTCTACTATTCAAATGTTCATTAATTTTTCTTAATTACAATGATTCATGAATTCTTGAGATACTTTTTCTTGAAACTTGCATTCTAAAAATTCACAAACCCCATACAAAGTAGATTTAAATGCCTTCTGTTATCCCCCATTAATCTTCATTACTACCTGAATAGCTTTAATTAATCATGTTTTGCTTGCCACGGCAGTAGTCTCCTAACTGGCTTCACTGTTTCTCTCCTACATTTCCTTCACATCTTCAAATACTGACTCCATTGCTACTATATAATGACATAAAATATTTATGGACAACACTGTGTGAGCATGTACTAAGTGCCAGGCCAGGTGTGCAATATTATCCTATAAGGAAACCTGTAAGGTTAACCTATAAGGGAACAGAGATTTGGGGCCAATTTCACGTTGCCAGAATTCCAAATTCTTAGCTAATGAAAACAATCATGTTCTTCACTATCCCTAAAGATGTACAATCCCAGATATATACCATTAATTCTGGGACTATAACACCACTTGTAGCTCACTAAGTCTGTCATCCCTTATTCTTTTGCATAGGACTTGATTGCTTATGTTCTGTTTATACTACCTTTCTGTTTTATGCCTTTTCTGACCCCCTTCACCCTTCTTCAACAACTAACTCCTAGTTGCAAAGCAAGATAAATCAGACATGACATTCCCTGGATAACCTTCCTTGAATGGGTATGCCTCCATTTACTCCTAAAACGCCTATCACCATATATAAGACAATTGATCTCTCTCTATGTCTTCCTTACTGTAAACTTCTTGGAGGACAGCTGGAAATATTAATTCAGTGTTTATCTCCAGTGCCAATCAAATACTAGGCACTCAAATCATGTTTGCTAAACAGGAGATTTAGTGCTGGTAACCTTTCAGAAGGTAAATATCATGTAATGACTTAATGGAAATGAGTAACCAGGTGTAAACTGTTCCTTCCAGAGATTTTCTAACAGAAGTAAAGAAAGATATGGAAGAGTAGAGCAACATAAATAACTTCAAGCGATAGTTACAAAATATTTTTACTCTAGAATAGGGTAGAGTTGTGCATATCTTTAACTCTCTCATATGTGTGTGTTGTGTGTGTTTATAATGATAAGTTAAAGGGAAAATTTTCCTAGAATCACAGATGAAGTAAACAACAGATAATGTTTGGTTCAGGTATTAAAGACACAGAAGGAAGGATATAGGTTAGGGAATAAAAGGTAAGTTAGAGTCACAGCATCATTTAATTTCCATATAATCTTGGGGAAACCACTTGGTCTATCTGAACCTGAGCTTCCTCACTTGTAAATAAGAAGAATATTCTTATTTTAAAAATGCTGATGTCCGTGTCCAACTCACAGAAGTTCTCCTTGACTAGGACTGAAGTGTGTTAAAAGCCAAATGCCCCTCAGGGGAATATAATGTGCAGCCAGGATTAAGAAGCACTGCTCTATGCAGAGGGGTTGACACTTAATATCTTTCTTGCTCAAGTGCTGATTATTGGCTTATGATTGGAGAAGGTGGACCCCATCAGAGGGTACAAGTGAGCAGAACTCTAAAAGATGAAAGAAAGTAAAAGAAGTGAGCAGAATCTAATACTAAGGATGACAGCTAGAGAACCAGTAGTAAGAATAAGTTGTTTGTTCCCTGAATGCTAACTATTTGAAGAGAGACATCAAAAAGTTTATGTGTAGGTGAAGAGAAGTATTACATTGGCTGAGTTTGGAATAAAATATAAATAAAACAAAAAATGAAGCATATCTACTACTTATATATTAGTCATTGCATACTTTGAATATGACATGCGTAATTAAAATTATTATGTTAATTTAAAATTTTATATGCTATCAAACAAATCTAGATAGGCATCATGTATGCCACAGAAAATTTGTCAAAATAACAATTTCATGTCTACATTAAAAATTCATTAAGTGGGGCTTCCCTGGTGGTGCACTGGTTGAGAGTCCGCCTGCTGATGCAGGGGACACAGGTTCGTGCCCCGATCCGGGAGGATCCCACATGCCATGGAGCGGCTGGGCCCGTGAGCCATGGCCACTGAGCCTGCACGTCCAGAGCCTGTGCTCCGCAACGGGAGAGGCCACAGCAGTGAGAGGCCCGCGTCCCGAAAAAAAAAAAAAAAAAAAATTCATTAAGTGTATTCAGGAGCAATTTTTCCAAGTTTTCCTAATCGTAAGAATTATCTACAATACTTATCAAAAAGTAGAATTGTGGGCCCCACCCTAAATAAACATCTTCAGGAGAGGAGACTTGGAAGTGTATATTTCTTTTTTTTTTTTTTTTTTTTTTTTTGCGGTACACAGGCCTCTCACTGTTGTGGCCTCTCCCGTTGCAGAGCACAGGCTCCAGAAGCGCAGGCTCAGCGGCCATAGCTCACAGGCCCAGCCACTCCGCAGCATGTGGGATCTTCCCGGACCGGGGCACGAACCCGTGTCCCCTGCATCGGCAGGCAGACTCTCAATCACTGCGCCACCAGGGAAGCCCAGAAGTGTATATTTCTAACAATTATCTTGAATTATTGTAATGAATGGAATAGTTGGGAAATACCAATCAGAATTATTGCCTAATTTCTTGATGAATGTACCACATTAATTACATAATAACTAATGTAACACATGATGTCCCCATAAGAGCACAAAAGCTAACTTTAAACTCAGTTTAAGAAAGTAAACAACACGGTTTTCTTCGAAGTTCCTAAGTAATATATGACCATGATAAAACTAATATAGTACCTAAGAACTTATAATGAAAAGAAACTGTCTTCTACCTAATCCCATGGCACCCCCTCCACCAATCAGTCTCCAGTGGTAACCATAATTTGATTCTAATAACAATTCTAAAACTTAATAAATTATAAGCCATGCTATATTGTGACTATATCAGTACCCTCAGTGAAAAGCCAAATAATATACAATGGTGTCATTTTATTTGTTACATTATTATTCTCCAAACCGTTTTCATTATGCAATCCTATAAGAAAATAAATCTTGAGCAACAACCTCAATAAATGTTTTTGTTTTTTATATGTTATACATGGATGTCTGTGTGTTAAGTACTGTACTATTATGTGCAAAAGCATAGAAAAATATAATTTTTAAAATAAGAAAAGAAACTCCCAATATACTTTCTGCAGTCATTGGATTGTCTTGTGCACCCCCTGTCATGTGTGTCCCCAGTCTTGGAGGCCATTGCTCTACAGGCCTTGTGTTACATGAAGGAGGCCATTGTTATCATCAAAGTCAAATCATTCTTTTTCCTACTTTCTATCCATTTCTGTAATTAAGGCGTGCTTTAGCGTGCTTCATATTTGAAACATGACTTAACGAAATAGCTTTTGGGGGTTCCAGGGATTCTACTTGACTTTTATTTTCTTACTGACCAAAAATATAACATACTTTACTAATTGCTCAAATTAATTTTATTTCTAGCTGTGCCTGTTATATATAATCCAACCCCAACACAACTTTTTTCCTCCCAGATTTCCTTTTCAGAGCTCTCCAAATATCCCCCTGTGTAATCTGGAACAATTGTTACAATATTCTTGTTTCCATCATGATACTTTCCTTCACTGTAATTAGACCTGGAATAATGCTGTCTTAATAAAGACCAATGGTTATTTCACATATGTTTGTGTGTGTGTGTGTGTGTGTGTGTGTGTGTATGGTTTAGTACTGTGAATGTTTTAGTACAGTTTCTGCATAGTTTTTTCCTAGCCAGTATGGTAGAGTGATTGCCTCATCCAGTGGGGCCCAATTCACCACACAGTGCTTTCTTTACTCAGACAACAGTTCATTCATCTTTGGATTTGTTCACCATGGCCTCTCTTTCATTGTTCCATGTCTTTGTGAACAGTTGTGACTTTTATGTAGGAAAAAGATTAATGAACGTGAAAGGGTATGTTAAGTATACCACGTTTGCTATTAAAATGTATCATTTTATGACCATTTCAAGAGGAAGGGAAAAGAGTGATTCCCAATGTTAAATGCCAGGGTACATTCTACAAAGAAACTGAGCCACCCCAACCCCATAAAATGTTCATTCAATGAATGCCACAATTCTTGGACAGCATCTCCAATATTAAATGTTAAATTCACTGCTTTCTCAATCTTAGTCTCATTATTTCTTTATTTCCCTCCCTGCCCATTCTGCTGCTTAATTCATTTCTTCATTAAGGGTATATGTGAGCTAGACCTTTCAAGTCTTGCAGGTGAGTAGCTACATATGACAATACGTACACAAGAGTAGAAAATTTCCCTTCTACCATCAATTGAAAAAAATTCTAGATTACTGATTTATGTACCAGGATATTCCTAAACTCATTTAATGTTCACTTCCAACCTAGGAGGGAGGTGCTTTATTTACTAGTCCCATTCTGCATATAAAGAAATGAGGCAGAATAAGGTCAAGTAACTTGTATAATGTTATATGCATGGTAAATGGTGGAAACAGGATTAAAATCCCAGTGGTCAGTTCCAGAGCCTACAATCCCAATCTCTCCAAGATGATATTCAATGAATGAGTGAATGGGGGTTAGATTACTTTAGATGATTCACAATATTGTTTGGGTGTGCATGTGTGCACACCTACTATGTGTTTGCACCATCTTAAAGATTTCACTTCTTTCGATGAGAAATTTCTTCAGAGTCTTGGGAGATGGAGTCAAAAGATGTTACTGGCAGTTGAGAGAAGAATTCCTCAAAAAGATAAGCTAAGCATTCAAGAATATAGAGTGACTTTGCCAGGTTTATTAGAAGAGAGTCAGGGAAATTCATTAGTCGAGTGGAGTGATAAGCAGTTTTCACTATATATATTAATCCAAATCCCTACCTCTTCTCCTTATTCATAAGTTATAAAGAGCTTGTGATATTGTTAATTATTGGTGAACCAGGTGTCAAGTATACACAGCTGCTGGAACAATGATTAATTACAAAAGTTATATCCTCAAAATATTAGCTTTATAAAATATCTATATACCTATTACCTTTTACTGGTCAAATTTACATTTCCAATTTTTAGCAGTCACTCAACTTTTTATAAATATTTTAACAAAGTACTTTTTCCTTCTTTTCAGTGGCAGGAATGCAATATCTATTCAACAGACAGACAGGTGAAGTCAAGATGTTGAACAATTAAAAAAGAAAGTGATTCCAGTGGAAGACATCTGACTTTCACCAGCATAAAGATCACCATATCGTCATGTCACCTGCTATACCTGAAAAGGTCTTCTGAAAATACAGCTTTAACAGTAAAACATTACCTATTTTTCAACATAACTGTCGTATTTTCATAGATCTGATATTTACTGCTGCAATTTTTCTAAAGTTTATATGCTATAGATATGTGATTATTTTAGCTAAAAACTTTATAATAATAGACTAATCACCAATAGAAAATAAACTGAGGATTCCAATTGTGTTCAGATTGTGATTGTATTTCAATAATGAACATTAAATTAAGGCATTTAAAAATAGAAATCATTCATATGAAATAATTTATAAATTAAAGAATATATCATGAAATTAGACTGAATTATTTATTAGACTACTCAAAGTGGATTTGATTCTCTTTTTCAAAGGACAAGATCAAATATCTAAGTGGCAAGCGATTTCATACATTTCTGATGATGAACTTGTCTGATAAGTTTTGAGACTAACCCATGTGCTTACTTAGTCCCAGTATCCTAACATACTTCAAAAGCTTTAGAGTTCTACCACAAAACTAGGGTTATTTTATGAGAGTAGCAATACTGAAAGAAAAAAAAAAAAGAACCAGTTTACACTTGCTTAGGTTTTTCCTAAGTCAGAGAGTTCTTAGGTCAGGTTCCCTGAAAAACAATTCTCAAGTAGAAATTTGTTTGCAGGAGGTTTACTGCAGGAGTGCTTTGGGGAACAACACCTAAGGCAGTGAGAGAAGAAGTAGAACTGTGATACACTTCAACAGAGGACTCCTCAGGGGTTCCAGCCTAGAGTGAAAGGAATCTAAAATAGGTAGTAAGGAAGGGAGTTACGAAATAACAGTTGCGGCTTTCAGACTAACTGCAGCAGCATAAGTCCCTTTTCTGCTTACATCCATATACTGAGCTAGCTCACCAGTGAAGCAAACTCAAGTCTTTTTGCTCCTCCAACCCATGCTGCTTTAGATGTAAGTTGAGAGAGCAGTGTCAGTGCAACTGTAGTGAGACATGGAGGTCTGGGCCGCTAACTCAATAAATCGATCACGCAGCTAACTTGTGCCCTCTGGCTCTGTGCATGCCTGATCATAGATGTTCTTAAGTTTTACCCTGAATTGTTGTTGGTTCCACTCAGCTTTTGACTTGATTGGTCTGATAGAACTTAGCTCATGATGGGCAGCTGTAGCCCCATGGTCACTTAGCATTCCATGACCAGATAGCTGAGATTATTTCTAGCACACCAGGAGCAGTTTTTCTGAATGGTGTGGGGTTTTCTCCCACAGATGGCATGGACTTGCCATTAAATGCTATAGGTTTACATTGTCCTTCTTTTATTGGGGTTTTCCACAAATTCTACATGATGCTTTTCTCACCACAGACTCCTTTGGTATTACAGATTCCTGCTAGGTCACATAACCCAGGAGGCAGGACTGTTTACCCTACAGCCAAGACCTGCTGCACAGCCCTTTCTTGCTCTGAGCCCCACTCATATTTGTTAGCTCTTACTGTCACCTAGTAAATACACTGGTGTGGAAGTACAAACTGAAACAATTTCCCTTTACTTTAGCGGAATGTCTCAGCTACCCCAAACCATGAGAAGTCTAAAAAAAATTACTACGGTAGCCTGCCCCTGATCCTTTGTAAGATTCATTTCCCATCTTCTGATGTGCATGTATCTTACCAAGGCCTCCAACTTTCTTCCCACTTTTTGCTCATCTGTATAATTAATATGATGGCATAGATATAAGAGAATGGTGTGATCTTATGTCCAGACAATCTTGGACCCTTTGGAGGATATTATGACAGAAAGTGAGAGAATAACCTAAACCTGAACAGGACAATAAATATATATTATTGTCTATTCCATGAATGCAAACTCATTTCTCATATGGATAAAAATAATGTATTCACCAAATAAATGTCCTTATATCATTTAACTGAGACTATATTGATCTGCGCCAGAAAAGCAGATCCAGCCCAGCAGCTAAAACTGAGGCTACTTCTTGTCTGAGTTAGAGAGTTTCCTCTAATCCACAAGAAGCCATGTAATTTTTATAAAGGAAAGACTTGCGAATTAAGTGGGGCTTGTATGGGGACCATCACCAACCTTCATATATTTTAAGGGCAGCGCTAATCCCTGTCATGTCCTATCTCTCCTAGATCATGCTATTGTCTTTTAATTACTATCTTTGCCAGGGAAAGGGCAGTTTCAGAGACTAACATTTGGCCTTTGCAGGCCAAGGAACTAATGTTATAGTTTTTCCAGCCACCGAGTATATCCATTGTGAAAGTAGATCTGGGCACCATGGAAATGCTCACAAAGTGGGAGTGAGCTGAGTAGACCAAAAGTGAGGGGAACTTGGGCTGGTGACTTCCTTTATCTTACCTGGTAACTGTAAGCCCTAAATCTGGGGCCATGGTGATGTTTCAGACCCTAAGAATTAATTTTAACTTGAATTCTGTATTCAGCAGTTGTCAAAATGTCTGGTTCCCCTTTTGACACTGATCACGTAGAGAAGGAAATGACCTATGTTTTCTTTGGAGAAAGAGCTACTAGGGGGATTATTGCCACATATACATGCTGTAGTATTAATGGGTTTTTTTCTTCCTCATGAGGATGCAGCCGCTTCTTCAGTTAATGGGTTCTGGATCTTCAAACTACCTCAGCTCTGAGTACTGGGCATGGACTCATAACTTTTTATTGAGATGGCTGTCCTAAATCTCCAGATCATGGGTCCTTGAATTCTTTCAGTTGTACAAATTGCAAAATACCCAAATTGGCTGTCCATCTATCTTGCACATGGAGTAACGTGTCCTAGTAACCATCTCTGTAACCCTCTGTGGGCCAGGTATTTCCAGCTGCTACTGTGACCATGGTGCTCATTACAATGTTTCTTATTTCTGACTCTTAAGTGCACAGGTTTTCTCACGTTGGTATCCTATTACCCTACCCCCATTGCAATAGAAGTGCTCAATTCTGTAACAAAAACTCCTACTATCAGCCCAGCCTACAAAAAACAGGCACCATTGAGGTTCTCAGTGGGATGCCATCTCACCAACAGACACCTTATTGATTTAATAAATGCAGATCTCTCTGGGGTCTCCTGTGGATTATAGCTGGGAGGTGGATTTTCTGCCCTTATACAGTACATCTCCTCTAGAATGCCACTTGGTCCCTTCCTGAAGCAAGAAAATTCTGTAATTTTTACTTCATTTAGTATGGCTCTTTATTTTTCTAAGCTTCCAGGAGCATGTTAACACTGTTTCCTGTGGTCCTTGCCAGGGTATTAATCACCACTGTCGTATCAATAAATTATCCCTTAATAATTTTATGTTCTAGAGCTCTAGATCCATCAGCCTCTGCACTCTCAGGATTTAGTGTCAGATACACTCTTGCAGCTTCTGCTAGCACATGCTAGCTAGGCGCTATAGTCTGAATGTTTGTGTCTCCTCAAAATTCACATGGCATTTTGTTATAGAATTCAGAATGCACTAAGATACTAAGTTCTGCAGCTTCTCTAGTAGATAACCATTTTCCTTCCCTGACAGAATCAGCATTTCCCCAGTTGAGTATATTTTGACTTGACCCTAATAATTGGTCTGGTAGCCAGGTGAGGCGGTGGAGACTAATCCTAAACGACCCACAAGTTAAACCGCAAGATGTTGTCTTGTCTTCAAGTCAATGGGGAATGCTCATCTTCGACAGGGAGAAATGGGCCACTTCTATAGGCCCAGAGGTTCAAAGGAGACCTTGTTTCAAGTTCATCAAGTGTATCATCCCAGATGTCTTGAGTCCAAGTTTTACTTTTTTTCCCAATCAAGGTCCTGACCTTGATGGACCAGACGTGCATGGGTTGAGAATTAAAATTTCACTGGAGCTCCACTACCTTGATATATATACCATGGGAGTGAGCCTGACTTTATCTGACCTCTGGTTGCTGAAGATGACAAATGAAAGCCTCAAATGGTGCCCATCTATCCTTCAACATAGTACCAAGCTCTGGGTGTAATATTTCCTTCTTTTTGTTTTCTTTTTTCTTCTCTCACGATAGGTGAGAATTATCTCAATTGATGCTTGCTTATGTTAATACTGATTATTAAGGAAAGCCCCTCTAAGGATTTTGTGTTTTTATGGCCTATTTCCTAAATACAGACAATGACTTCATTCAAAGTAAAAAATCATCAGAAAGACTTCCTGCTAATTATTACCCAAATGACAATCTTTTAATATGATTATTTCAAAAACGAAAAGCCTTCCCTTCGTTTCAGATTTATGATTTATTTTTCAAGACTTCATCCAAATTAGCCTACTTGTCTAAAGCTTCATATTGAAAATGTTTGAGGATTTTTTCCAAGGAAGGATCAAGAGGAAACACGCTTTTTTCCCTACATAATTCATACATTAAAAAATCTATATAAAACCTCTATTTTAACTTGATATAGAAATAATCATGTGATATTAATTATTAAATAATTGCACCAGATTCTAGCATTTTTGAAAAATTACGTAAAAGTTTGTTAATTTAAAACAACGTCACAAAATTAGTAAGGATGAAAGAGAAGACAGTTGGGAAAGTGTATTGGACATCCTGGGGAAACAAGAATCTCCTAATCTTTGATCAATTCAAGTCAGATTCACAGCTAACATATGCCATCTAGTGGCACTAAAATAAGTTTCACTTATAAATTATTGATCACACAGTCTCCATTTCTCAGTGTTCTACACTTCTCAGTTTATCTTTGTGAATCTTTATATATGTCACTCTGTAAGAAAAACAAAACAGAATTTTTCCCCTAAAGCTCTTACAAAGCATTGTTTGATGGATAAAACGTTATAAGAAAGTTGATTATCATGTCATCAAATCATATGTAATGTATTTAAGCCTGAATTTTCACCCAAGAAATTGAACTACAAGATTATCAAACCAGAAGCCTTTTCCTCCTATGACACACTAATAAGAATATGCTTTTAGGGTGATACAATAATAAATTGTGAAAATGTAAGATTAGAAAAAAATCTAGACTAGTTCAGTTTCCACACTATTTATAGATCTTTTTTTAAAAAAAATACAAAATTTAAAAGCTTTCAAGTTTAATTTTCATGGAATTTCTTGCCATGCCTTTCTTTACAACCTGTCCAGCTGTCTTGTCTAACATATATCAACTTTTGAATTAAAGCATTGATCATCCCCACTCTTCATGCATCACATTTGACATAGGAAAATTTTGTGACAGAATAGAAAAGCCTTGGTAAACTTGGTCCTGTGCTCTGAAACAAGGACCTAACACCAGAGAACATGATGATTCTAGTTCTTGCCTTGTGACCAGGTGACCTAAGAAAATGACTAGCTCTGTAACAAGAAAATCACCTCTGCAGAGAAATAATAAAGGTAGAAGACAACGTTATATTTCCAAAATAAAACTGGAGGGCAAGTCATTTCTAAATAAATTTTAAGATCTCCACAGACATTTCTAAAGACTGGTACTAAAGAAATGGGGAATTACATTTTATTTGATAAAGATAGGTATGCTTATTTTGTGATAGTCACTTTACATTGGAATTGGAAATGGAATTCTGTTGTTTTTCCTACCCTGCATATATCACATGGAACTACAATAAGAAGAAGTGATTTGGAAGTAGCAGATATTCAAACAATGATTGCTAACTATAATCAGATGTAAATGACATTGTCAGAGAACAAAGCATTTTGGGAAAACCAGAACAGAATTTTACCCTAAACTCAAACGAGCTTGTGCAAAAGAGTCAACAACAACAATAACAAAACAACAACAAAAACACACCTTGATTTGTATGATATGAATTAGTATTATATTAAAGCTAATATAATTTGAAAACGTAGAACATAAGAAATGGAAGAAAATACCCTGTTTTATGATTTGGATATTTAAAAATCATAGCTAAAAAATAAATGTCCTAAGATTTCAGTAAACACGAGATTATTTTTTCAAAGTTTATCTTCATTAAAAATCATGACATATTGGTTGCTTCCAAGTTTTTGCAATCATGAATGAAGGTACTGAAAACATCTGTGCGCAGGCTTTTGTGTGAATATAAGTTTTCAAGTTCTTTGGATGAAAACCAAAGAGCATGATTGCTGATTGACATGCTAACATTCACATGCTTAGTTTTGTACAACTTCGCCGAACTGTCTTGCATTCACACCAGCAATGCATGAGAGTTCCCAGTGCTCCACATCCTTGCCAGCATTTGCTGATTTATTTAGATTTTAAACAATCCAGGAATTAATTTTAAGGTACAAGGTAAGGAAACAATTTTATTTTTCATCATATTGTAAACCAGTTTTCTCAAAGTCATTTTTTGTACTGAATTTAATTTTTTTATGCTGCACAGATTGTATACTAAGTTCACATTTCCACTGCTGGCTCAAAGCTCAGCATCCTAAGAATTCTGGGGACTTAGGCTTTTAGTGTTATCCTGTCCCTGTAGCCCACAGCTCCCTACTCTTTTCTCCCCTTAACAACATATGGTTGATTAAAAACTCTGAGAAGGCTCACCAGAAGGACTTTATTATTCTTTACTGTTATTGTTAATAATTACAGCAGGCAATAGATGGGACTAAAAGGAATTGTCATTCCATTGCTAATCCTCCCCATATGATAATCCTCCCCACTGATAATAATATATCAGTGTCAGTTTATTAGTTGTGACAAATACACTATACAATATAAGATGTCAAAAACAGGGAAAATTGAGTAGAGTGTATCTGGATTCCTGATCTATCTTTATAACTTTTTTATAAATATAAAACCATATAAAATAAAAGTTCTTTTAAAAAAATGCTTCTGAGGTATGTTTCAACATTTATAAAATTTTGAAATGGATTATTTAATTTTGAAAAAATTATGCATGCACGTGGTATATAATTACAATGGTACAAATGAGATCATTTTATTTACAAATTACTCTGTCACCTATGTAAATGCAAGACCAATTTTCTATTGATTTATGTATACCTAGCTGATTTACACAAAGCCTCTGGAGAATCATTAACCATCTCTAAAAAATAGTACATAAATCATTGTTTCTACCCACCCAAGAGCTTTCTGAACAGTGAGAAGCAACTTAATTAAAAATCAAAGTCTGGGTGTGACCGGGTTTATCTAAGTTGCAGATGTGGCACCATAAACCACTCCTACTACTAAGCCCTAAGATGAGAAAACAGAAATTCATCAGGAGGTTGCTAATCCAGGATGCTATAATGCAACAGTGATGTATTAAGTACACTAAAGGCATAACTTGGCAAGCAATCCTGCAGCAGATCTCTAAGTTTGGTAGTGCTAAAGACTTGAAGGTTCTGAACAGCCATATCCATTTATTTAGTACTTAGATACCTGCCTGTGAACGTTCATTATTTAAGGATGATATTGGTCAGTATAGTAAGATGAAAAAAACAAATGAAAAGGATAGTTAATTACATTGAATTCAAAGCAGAGACAAAAGTGATGTGATCTTCTTAGACTAGATACTGTAGCCATCATCTGAAGCATCATTTGATGACTACAGAGTTCAAGTATAGGGAACTTGCTAATGTTAGTACCACAGGGGATAAGGTAGCAAACACTATGAAAGACTGAATGTGAGGACAGAGGTGCCATTACACATACAGGGAGCATGTGTAAGAAGAGGTTTACTTCTCCCAAAGACAGTGATGATTTATCAGCCCCATGAAGAACTCTCTTGAGTATTCATTCATGGGAGACTGTGTCAAGCAATCGAGAGTTTGGGAGCTAAACTTAAGCTGTTTTAGAAGCCAGGTGGATGGTGTTGAAATTTGATTTCTAATGTTGCTGGGATATATGAAAAGTCTCATTTGACTTTATCCTTTGTTTTGAATTTCTGTGTTTTTTTAAAAAACTTATTTTGGTTAAAGTATCTGCTATAGAAATAAAAAAAAAATCATAGTGCATTTCATTCCCAGAATCTGTAGTGTATTGCTAGCCCATTCTATAATACCTTAGTAGAAACGCTGTTACAGAAACATTTATCTATACACATATTTGGAATGTAATTTGCATTTGTCTCCCTTACAGGAAAAAAAATGGTTCAGTGTTCCATTGTATGTGGTAGTATATTTTGCTGGTTTGAAAGACAATAATGCATACAATTTTCTAAAAATTTTTTACAAGCATTATTTTTGTTGTATTCAATTTCTAATACTTTTCCATTTTTTTAACTTTTCTTTTTTTTAAATTCATTTAACTTCTATTTTTCTTCATGTAACGTTGGTGAAGGATCAAGTAATATGACAAAAAAAGCGGGAATAATAATTAATTTTGACCCCCCCACCCCCCGAATAAAATCAAAGCCTGCCATTTTGTACGTCTGACTACTTTGCCTATTTATCTGTGATAATTTAATAAACCAATGACAAATATCAAGTAAGTTTATTAATTTATACACATATTATAAGCATTAAAATAAGTGTGAAACATGCCAAAAGGGAACTACAAATCACTACTGAGCTTCTGAGGAGGATCCATCACATCCTCATGAAATGATCTATGGTTTCAGGAAGTTAATCTGAGTCAGTTGCATAACCTTGAATAGTATTTTGGTATTTTGTTTTTGCTTTTGTTTGTATTTCAATCTCTAAAAAAATGCTTCTTTATAGTGCCCACGAGAATGGGCCTCACAGACCTCCATCTGTGGGAGCATAATTGACCGAGGGCTAAGTGTCTGTAACTCTGGAATCTGTCAATGAGTATGTGTGTGCCCAGGGCACACTTCCCAAGGAATGCTCCCAGCCAAGGACTGAAGGCAGCAGGGATCCTGACAGACCCACTCCTCATAGAAAAGGGACCAGCAACTTGGCTCATGGCTACCCCAAGACCTTTCTGAACTTTCCTTCAACTGCATAGCTTTTTACTTTATAATTCAGTGAGAGACTATTTTTTTCTTCAATTTATGATTTTAGCCAATCAACATTTACTGATATGGTAAACATATTTAGCGTTGGTCATATTTTACATAATGCTTTTTCCTTTTACTCCCCCTCGTTTTTCGTATAATCCTTATGCGTATATTTTGACAACTGGTTTGTATATTTATTTTAGTAGTTATATTTACAGCTATAAGGTATAATGTACTTAAATTTCTATTTATTTATACATTATTGATTAACTCCCCACTATAAGCAATGATGAAATTAAAACATTCTACTTTCCCTTCTCTTTCCCCATATCTGTACCTTCCCGTTTTAGTTAATTGTGTTGATTGTTTGGTGGTTACCTTTATAACCTCTATTATTTGACATATTATATAATTGGCATTTACTCCTGGCAATAAAACATAAGGGAAACAGCTTTCTTATAATACTTCTATTTCCCCTTCCTTCTTTTCTTATTTATGTCATTTCGACATAATCAGGGCTTATAATATTTACAGTTTGTTCTGTTTTGGAACCCTCAGTTGTGTTAGGCTAATTACTATAGTTAAAATATGTCATTTCTCAACTCACTTCTGTTCAAGATGTAGTAGGCAGGCCTGGTTTTACCCACCTGACTTAAAAAAAAAACACTAAAAGAATGAGACAAAATATATGATGCAATTGTTGTCTGGGCAACAGGCAGCACAGAACAGTGATGCCTGAGGGAAGGGAAACAAACAAGGTCAGCTCTTCAATCGATTGTCACAGTTCATTGTCTGGAATTTCAGTCCACAGTGCCAAGAGGTGGAACCCAAACAAAGCCTGGTGATCTGCCTGAGTTAAAGGGATGAGACAGAGTTGAGAATTCGGGAAGGTCAACGTGGCTAGAATTCAGAGGAAAGAGAATCAGAAAGGAGAGGACAGCAAGAAAAACGCAGAGTTGAACACCCCTTTCTGAGATTAATTCAATACAAAATAATATGTTCAGTTGAACAGTCCTTCAATCTCATTAAACTACTGCATAATTTTATTAGAATGTAATAAAATGATAGTTTGAAAATTCCAGAGCATTTTAATCAGACTTAAATTTTAATTTTCTTCCTTTTCTTTATGTAATGTTTTATTGAAGGTGTTTAATAGGACAGCTACAGCCGTAGAAAGAGATTGTCTTTTCTAGAAAAATACAAAGATAGAGACAAGACAGGCATGTGGTCTCGACAGGTAAGGGTAGAAAGAGGAAAGAACATATGATGGCCAGATGTGGCTGTGCTGTGTTAAAAAGTCATATCATCAGTATTAACAGCCTTCTTTCTGTTTTAGAGCAGAAGATTGTTTAAGATAAGATCATGTGAGAAAGTTTGTTCAAAGCTATGAAGCTAATGAAAAATGGCTTACATTTTATAACTTCACTAGTGTACACAGTTGGGCATCCTCATTTTGACAAAAGAAAGGACTCCAACAGAAAGATTCCAATAGAAGTGAAACATGCAGATTTCTCTTACAAAGCATTTGTAGTAAGATCATTTTTTAAAAAACGAATGCTTGAGATCTTAGTCATATTTAGTTTCTTTTGTACATTATTCCAATTCCAAAATTCTTAAAATGTCATAATTGATTAAATAAAGATGTTCTCAAAAGAGTTCAAAGCTATTCGGGCAATAATAATAACCAAATAAATATTCTAAGATAAAAAAATCTGTTGCATTTCTTATCCTAGGTTGGAATTTGTAAGAAATTCAAATTAAGCTTAGTCCATTTTTCTAATTCACATTTGGTTTGGAATACTTTACTGAATTATTCTCTAAATCAGATGTGAGCAGAAGAAAAACAAATAATGAGAAGAGTCTTTTTTAGATGCCACTGGATACTTCATGTACATTGCCACTTAATTTTCTCAATAGTTATGAGAAATAGGTATCATTATCTTCATTTTTCACACGGAAAAACTCTGAATTTTAGAAAGATCAAGTAGATTACTTGCCTAAAACTGCAAAGTGAGTAAAGAAGCAAGATATAAATCTAGATTTGAAATGTAAGATGATTAACAGAAATGAGAAAGGCTAATCGAAAAATCTGAGAGTTCGAAGGAGTGAAGGATCAGCCACTCCAAAAGGAACAGAGATCCAGAGTGGTAAAGACCAAACACCATGTACTGGATTAGGATAAGGAAATGGTTGGTGATATACCAAAGAAGATCATGTAGAGTCTGATGACAGAAGCAGAAGTGGAAGTGGATGTAAAAAGTAAAGAAGTGAAAAAATTGAGAGCAGATAGCTGCTTTAAAGAGATGGGTTCAAAATGGGAGAAAAAAACATATGACTGGCATTTGAGGCATGAATGGGTTCATATAAGAGTTATTCTAGGTTTGATTTTGGATTATTTATTTATTTCTAAAAACTAAGATAGGGACTTAAACATGTCTGTACACCACTTTGGAAAAGACTCATCAATACGCAGAATTTAAAGGAAAGCTCTGGATCAAAACTGTACAGTAAGAAAAGTTTACTTTCAAAGTAAAGTGTTTGCAGGGAGTCCTGCTTTCAGGTCAACAGGCTCACTGGAAAAGAGAAAAATAAATATTGATAGTTCAAATTTTTATATGGCCGTTGAAATTCTTATCAGATAATGATTGGGTCAGCTATGATAAAAATCAGATATACATATTTTTGGAAACATGGTGTGCTGACCTTGCCATAAGCTTGGAAATATTTAGGTAAAAAACAAAACATGTAAGAGATAGTATAAGAAAGAAGAGTACAAAAGAGAGAAGGAATGAGTGGCACAGGTGAAGGGAGAGAATGTATAGCAGGGCATTTCTGAGGAATGAGTTAGCCTTCAACTGGAAATTCAGAGCCCATCCTGACACGGGGGTTGGTGACAACAGGGAGGTCTAGAAGCCCTAAACCAGAGGAGGAGGTGTAGGGAGATGGTGGAGAGTTAAATCTTCTGTGGACAAGATCAATGGGGAGTTTAGGTATGTGAGGAAATCTGAGAAACAGTTACCTAAGACTCAGAAAAGTCAGGGAACATACCCAAGTTATACCTAGGATTCAAATTCAGGTCTGCTTAGCTCCAATGAACTTGCTTCTTCAGCCACAGCATGTCACCTGCCATCATGGAAGACGTAATGCTTCGCATGTATGTAATAAACTGTATATAAGATGCATTATTTCATTTTTCCCCACAACCACACTGAGAGTGAAAGTCTATTAATTCTTCTGCCTCCAAAAATACTATTCCCAAGAATATTATACATACATATAATCAATTTTCCCCCTTGAAAATTTTGATGGTACTTTTTTTCATATAAAAGTGAACTAACTCCTTGGTTAGATACATAGGAATCTTCAGATATACATTGTCACTTCTTTTCTACTTTTTTTCTCCCTACTTTCTAACACCAACACCATGCTTCAGCTGTTCTGAATTTCTCGCTGAAATCATATTATGTATAAACATCTGTCCATATCTTGCTTAAGCAATTCTTTTTTTTTCATGGCATATTTTCTCCTATTTTTGCCTCTGAGGCTATTGTTGGTTCTCTAAAAAGGTTTAGAGCATTTAATACTAGAATCCCTCTGCATTCTTTCTTTGAGCTATTCTTTTATTTGGAAAGCATGACTTAAAATGTAATGAAAAACAAGCAAAATATATAATGACTTAGGAAAGAAAAGTGTGCATGTATCTGTAAAACTTATATAATAAATATGTAATCTTGATATATCTTTTAAAATATATTTTATATTTGAGGATTCTCTGATAAACAGAGTGCCAACTTTCTTGATTTACCTTTAATTTTTTGGATTAAAAAAATCTTCTAAAAATATCTAGATTTAAGCTTATATATGTTACTGAGAATATTCATTTAATTACACAACACTACAATGCTATTAAACTTATGAGGGTGCATTTACTAACATTCTGACATTTTCCTTCAAAGACTGAAATCTTATTAAATTTATAGAATTTATAAAAAGCAACGTGCAGTAATAAGATGAAGCAGCAGATGGAGCTCTAGAATGTACTAGTACTTACTACTCTTCCTTCTCTCATCATTTTTATTGCTGAACCTAAAGTAATTGAGGATTGTAGACACACTTATTTTTCTTATTCCCTGAGACGTCTATGTTTATAAATATATTATGCATTCATTACTGGATTCTGGAATTTCCAAAATTAATGGATAGGCTATATTTATCCAATATTTTTAAAAATAATGATATAGTAATAGAGATCGTTAGTAATTATATTTCAACATTTATGCTTTTATGATGTTAATGTACTATGCTGTATATATATATATATTTTTTTTTATAAATTTATTTATTTATTTTTGGCTGAGTTTGGGTCTTTGTTGCTGCGTGCGGGCTTTCTCTAGTTGCAGCAAGCGGGGGCCACTCTTCGTTGTGGTGTGCGGGTCTCTCATTGCGGTGGCTTCTCCTGTTGCGGAGCATGGACGCTAAGCGTGTGGGCTTCAGTAGTTGTGGCTCGTGGGCTCCAGAGCGCAGGCTCGGCAGTTGTGGCGCACAGGCTTAGCTGCTCCACAGCATGTGGGATCTTCCCGGACCAGGGCTCGAACCCGTGTCCCCTGCATTGGCAGGCGGATTCCCAACCACTGTGCCACCAGGGAAGCCCTATGCTGTATATTTTTAAATGATATGCATTGAAAATACAGGTAATGATTGTTTTACCTTTAAATGTTCCTTTTTAAGCTACAACCTAATAGTTACCTTGTAGGTATCACTCAAGACAAAGTCAATCCATATATTATGACTATCATATTCTCAGTTTATATTCCAACCTATCTCCAACAATTAATTCTTGAATAATTTCATCTCATCCTCATTAAGCCTTCTTTGACTTATGCGAAATTAGCTCATTTTCCTAAAAGCTCTATTATTATCATCAACTACAGCAATTTAATTGTAATTAATAACATACTTCATGTCCCCCTGCTAGGCTATGAACTTGTTATATCAACAACATCTAGCACAGAGCCTGGCATGTGGTTTGTACTCAAATATTTACGTCACTGAATGATACGAGATGTGCATTTGGAGCACAGAGGAAAACAGTGAGAAAAACAGGAATTCTGGACAAAGCAAGGGATGTACAAGGAAAATAAGTGATGGAGAAGGAATGGTGGCAGATTTGCAAGTGCCTCATCTTAATCCAAGAGTGACATGATTATCTTTGGTAAACAGAATAGGATTGGCAGCTTGGAGCAACTCCAGACCTGTTTTAAGGCTACAGTAATACTTTGAAGAGACCTGTTTATGACAGTCAATATCAAAGGTCAAGCAGGTAACTTAAATTAATGAAACAGGGCTGGTCATGACTATGGAAAACTGAAAGCACAAACTGTATCTAAGGGAGATATCATCTACTCAGTTCCAGAAGTGAATTGCTATGTGGAAATGTGGATTAAATATTTGAGATCTTTTAATCCTATAGGGGAAGGCAAAAAAATAAATCCCGTAATTTTATGATTTGTTAACTTATTTCAAATTTTAAGTATAATATCTGGTTTGAACAAATTTTGCCTGTGTACTTGATCTGTCCCAAAGACAGTTTGTCTTTCCTTGACTCAGCTAGGGCAATAGTAGCAATGATGGAAAGACAGTGATGGATTCCAGGAACAACTGGGAAGCACACTGGATAGGAATTAATAACTGTGATACACATACACACATAGAAATATACATTTATAGATACAATAATACAATATTTGAATGCAGTTGTTTGCCTGAGCCATGGCAATTTTTTCTATCTTCTTGTTCCGTCTTGACCTACTCCCAAATTTGTTTTAAGCCATATGTTAAAAAAGAATGCAAAGTTTTCTCTTTGAAATTGTCAGTTTCTCTCTTTATTCCATTTATTTCACATGCATATGCTAGTTAATTACAAAATTAACATATGTTCCTTGAACATCCAAAGATATGTCAAGAAAATCCCTCCTCCTACCTGATTTTATTCCACAGAAACAAAAAACAATTAACAACTAGATTTATATTCTTCCAAATTCTCTTCTGTAAATAAGTAACTCCTTAAATATATAAATATATATTACACTGTTTTATGGATCGTTTAATCCTTTTCTTGATGTAAATTGTTTTTTTCTTCCCATTTTGAGGTATAATTTACATACAATATTATGTTAGCTCCTGTTACATAACACAGTAGTAGTTCAATATTTCTATACATTTCAAAATTAAGTCTAGTTATGTTACGATACTAAGATATTATATAGTTATTGACTATATTCCCCACACTGTACATTTCATATCCCAGACTCATTTATATTTCAACTGGAAGTTTATACCTCTTAATCTCCTCATCTCTTTCTTTCTTCCCCCTGATCCCCTCTTCTTTCTGGCAACCACCTGTTTACTCTTTGTATCTATAACTCTGTTTCTGTTTTATTTGTTCATTTGTTTTGTTTTTTGAATTCCACTTTTAAGTGAAATCATACAGTGTTTATCTTTCTCTGTCTGGCTTATTTCACTTAGCATAATACACTCTAGGTCCATCCATGTTGTTGCAAATGACAAGATTTCATTACTTTTTATGGCTGAGTAATATTCCATTGTGTGTGTTTGTGTGTGTGTGTGTGTGTCTGTTTTTTGACATATAAAAACATACCTAAACATTGAATAAATTGGTTTCAGAAATAAAGTACTTAAATGGCAGTGAAGTTAGCCTGTGTAAAAATAAAGCTATGTTTCACTCTAGAAAATCCTAAAAATAAAGATATGTTTAAAATGGTAGCAAAGACAGAAACGAGTACAAGTTTTTTAAATTGCTAAATATCCATTTTTAAATTGATTGATCTGATTTAAAAATTTCTCCAAAGTGGGGTACAAGTAAAGTGTTCCAAACAACTCAAATCCTAATTCACCATTGACATTCATCCTGGTATTCTGATGCCCACTTCTTTCCCACCACCATTAAATAGCAAGTGAAACTAAACTAGAATCCCTCACAGGAAAAAGACAACAAAGAATTTATGAAACATGGTGAC
The DNA here is from genome assembly GCF_003031525.2 of Neophocaena asiaeorientalis asiaeorientalis. NCBI lineage: Eukaryota > Metazoa > Chordata > Mammalia > Artiodactyla > Phocoenidae > Neophocaena > Neophocaena asiaeorientalis. Next base: position 412,140 of record NW_020173947.1, read on the forward strand.
CATTAGGGGGCATGTTTTGCTTTCTTATCAGAAAGATTGTACTAAATTCTCTCATTTTCAAGTTTAAGCAGCCCTGGTAACAGGTGATGAATTTTGAAATCAGTAGCAAGTACAAAAATAGCTAAAAGTTTCATTTGTATTACCAAAAGAGGAATACATGCTTTTTATAGACAACAATGTAGTAGAGATGATAAAGAGACAAAATCCAAAAGCAATTTTTGTTAATACTTGGCAAATTCTGTTAAGTGGCATACAAAATTATTGCACATATATTTTTCCAATATGAGTATTTTTTATGTCCCTTTCATACACTTAATCTCCTTTTCTAAGCATTTCCATATTTGATTAAATTCAATTTTTATCTTTCTTATATTCCATCTTATAGTTATGTGGTGCTTAAACTTTCCTTTATTATTGGACATTTAGACTGCCTCTGATTTTCCATTAATATAATGCATAACCTGAAAAGTGCACTAGTAAAAGCATAAGTGCAGGCAGACTTGGATCATGTCTCAACTATGCCATTTACTACTTGAAATGTGGGGTTAGTTATTAATACTTTGAACCCTCAGGTATTTTTCTTTTTCATTCTTAAAATGACGGATAATAAATAGTATCTAATGGCAATTGCTGTTAGGACTAAGTGACTTAAAACCCATAGAAAAGCCTGAGCTTTTTTTTTTTTTTTTTTTTTAGAAAGTATTAGATACATGCTAGCTTGTATTATAATGTAATATTGTTATAATTTTTGTACACGAATCTGCATTTCAGATTATTTCTGGAAGTAAATTTGCTCATTCAAAAGTCAGTGATCTTTACTTCCAAATTGCTTTCCAAAATAGTCCAGTTTATAACCTTTAAAGTTATTTTTAAATGTTAAGTTTCTTTATCAATACTAAAACAGTAAATAACTCATTCAGAAAATAACATGGCTTAGAGAGCCACTGGAATTCACATCCTCTTTAGATGTAAAAACTATGCATGTGCATCAGAAAGCATTATGTGCATCTGATTTTGATTTCATCTTTTTTTCAAAATCAGATAATCTGAGTTTCATGAGGTCTGTCAGCATTTTATGTGTATATACATATGTCTTATTTTCTTAAGTAGGGGGAACAATAGTCCTTGTAAATCTCAGGAAGCTCTGTATCTCAAGAAAGGTAAAGGACCACAAGTGTAAACATAACCCTCCTAAAGTATGAGCCCTGTTGATCTGCTTAAAGAACTTCAAACAGGGCTTCTCTGGTAGCGCAGTGGTTAAGAATCTGCCTGCCAATGCAGGGGACACGGGTTTGAGCCCTGGTCTGGGAAGATCCTACATGCCACGGAGCAACTAGGCCTGTGTGCCACAACTGCTGAGCCTGCGTGCCTGGAGCCTGTGCTCTGCAACAAGAGAAGCCACCACAATGAGAAGCCCGCACACCGCAACGAAGAGTAGCCCCTGCTCCCTGCAACTAGAGAAAGCCTGCGCACAGCAATGAAGACCCAACGCAGCCAAAAAAAAAAAAAAAGAACTAACTGGAAGCTTTAAAATAAGTTCCAGCTATCTGCTTTTGTTTCAACACATTCATTAATAAATGTACTAAAAATTCATTCAGTTAAGAGACAAGTCTGAATTTTTTTTTTTTTTTTTTGCCTTTTGACTAATTACATCTAATTAGAAGACACACTGAAATACAGAGCACGACACAGTTTACATTTATCTTTCCCTTTTGGCAGGGGTAGGGGGTGGCTGCCTGCTGCATATTTGCAAAGTGCTAATCAAGAACCAATTACTTTTAGGTGCAAATGTATTTAATATTCTATGTCTCTGAACATCCATTATGTCCAGAAAGCTGAAAGCCTTGAAAGCTGAAGGTATTTGGGACACTTAGCATACTAAGGTAAACTAGTAAATAAAAACAAGTAAACAAATTAAGTTAATCTCACCTTTGGGTTTGGGGATTAAAACAAACAAACAAACAAACACAATCCTCAAATAAGTGATCTTTTGACTAAGTTACTTGTATAAAAGCCTTTAGAGATTTGATTACTTTCAAGAGAAAGATGTGGTTTCCTTAAAATTACTTCCCTTAACCTTCACTCTCCCAGGGGCTTTCTGGATTTTAGATAAGAATGTCAGCTATGCTAATATGAAAGCTGCTTATGAAAGGATCAGATTAAAGGTCTGAAATACAAATAACTATTGAAAAGTTAGTTGTTGGACATTTACCCTGCTTATCTGCTTCAACTTTGAGTTGGGCAAACATCATTGGTAAGAGAAAGTTGACTCCCGTCTATTTTAGAGTTCTTGTTGAGTTTGATTACTTGTTTCCAATCTTATTTAGTTGATATTATAAAGATACAGTCCAAGGAAAAAGATTATGAGTGGAAAGCAGAACATGCAAATCAGAGAGACTAATGGAAAGTCTATATGAAGAGACCATTCACAGGTCCCAAATTTCTGTTCACTAGCAATTTGAAAAGAAAATCATGAAATAATAGAACCAAAGACATTTCCAGGAAATCAGCAACAAGTTGCTCATTTCTTGAATCTCCTCCACCAAGCCAAGAATTTGGAGCAAATACTGTGACTCACCAGACAGTGATTCAGGAGTGAATTTCTGAATAGAAATTTAATATAATTTGGAACACTAAAGAATATAAAAAGTTCTACCCTAACTTATCTGATAATATATAATTTAAATAAAAATAGTCCACCATATTATTAGTGAATCACAGAGTGAGAGACTTGCCAGTGTCTCAGATTCCTTCTACCTCTTTCAATCTATAACTGAAGAAAGTGTCTTATGAAAGGTGCTCAGTAAGTCAGGTTTCCTGCCCTTTTGACAGTATCAGAGTACCCCCATGGAAGTGAACCCAAGGGAAGGTGATAGAAGACTTCCACTCAGGATTTTACAACAGCTTCTCCTATTTTAAAAATAAGATTTTTTTTTCCCCCTAAGAAATGTTCCTTTACTAATGAACAGAGGTTACTACAGGGTCATGGAAATGAAACACCTAAATGTAAGCAGTTACTTGCTCAAAATGATATTATTAAATTAGCTGTACAGTAGCTTTATGGCAGTCCTAAATTCTGAACTCTTTATGCATAAAGACCACTACTGTCTTGTTTACTTATTCTCAGTGCTAGGGATATTCGACAAATTTTGTTAAATGAATGACTAAATCTTCACAAATGTAAAATACATAGACCCTGTCCAAGGTGAGTAACCACATCTGTCTGTTAACTTTAACTGGTTAAAAACTAGTGATCACATGCTCTTATTATTCCTATCACACTTACATGCTTCCATATTTTCATATCTTCATATCATCATAATAGCTTGGTAAATTATCCCCCTCCCCACTTGGTCCAAGAAAACTACTCTTTTAAGAATATTTATAAATTTTTAGTTGTTCATGTCCTAGGTAGCACTTACAGAGAATATGCTTTTTCAACATAATTCAACTATTTTATTTTTCCTTTATTCTCATTAGAACAATGTTTAACACACCCTCCCCCACCCCCATGTACACATACACACAAACACACACACAAAGAGGCACACACAAATTTAGAAGAAATATGTCCCTTATCCTGGGAAATTTTTAACATTAGGCCTACTCTGCTTTCAGGGAAACAGAAACCATGAGTTTGAACATTTGCATACATATCGACCTAAGGCTTTCTAATCAATGTGAAGTCCCTTAAGATACCTCCAGTGATTCAGAGAAGGTTGAGGAGATCTAATACTGGCTAAAGAGAGAGTGATGAAAAGAGCAGAAACTGAGCAGAAATAGAAAGGATTGAAAATCCCACATTGGGGGGTCTCTGAGGAATGGCCAATATTCATACTCAGACAACTCTTGTCTTTGGAGTTTTATGGGATGGTGAAGCATGAGTAAATAGGATTAGAGTACGTTACCAGCACATAGTAAAGCTAATGATTGCAGGTATGGAACAGGGCAAGGCTTGGAACATAAGTACTAAGCCACATTTACTTAAAGAATGTAAAATATTATGTGCGAACGTAACAGTAATTACAATTTAAATAATTTTCAGTCTTTCATTCTGTACTGGAGAAAAGTAAAATATAATATAAAGTAGAAAGTTTTCAATTGCTAAGACATTTATAAGGTCTTTCAGGGTTAGAATTATAGCAGAATATAAGCACAGAATATTTAAAAATATAGAACCTCCTTTAATTCAACATGTAAACATATATGAGGCATTCCAATTAAGATATTGATTTCAGAGATACAAAATTATTTTCCATATTTGCAAAACCATTGTGTGTACGGTTTATCTTATCAATTATGGTTGTGCGCCCAATTCTATGTTTTAAAAAAAAAGCTTTCTAGTTGTAGATGTTAGAGACACTTATTTTCCATGCAGAGGCCAGACTTATTGTTTTATTGGAACAATCTTTAGTTTCATTTGATTCTCCCATCATTATTGTCACAAAATCACCATGAAGTCCTCATAATGTACTTCCACACATTCCAACAAGAATTAGCCCCAGTAAAGAGCTTTCTTTTCTTTGGGGATTTAATCATTGTGTAGTTGAGAAAAATGCATGTCCTTGTACATGTCATTCTATGAGACTCTAAATTATGATTACCCCCCTCCCAAGTTAGATTGCTTTTCTCAGTCTTTAAATTAACATCTTAAAAAAGTTATTTTATACTCAGGCAAAGATTAAATATGTTCTTTATATCTCATAAATCTCTTTTTAAAGTTACTTTTGTTTATCTTTTAAGAGTGGTTTTAGATTCACAGTAAAATCAAGAAAAAAATATAGTGATTTCCCACACACTCCTTTCCTTCATGCATGCATAAGTCCCCCATTACCAATATGCCCCACAAGAGTGGTACACATTACAACTGATGAACCTCCATGAATACATCATAATCACTCAAAGTCCGTAGCTTACCTTAACTTTTGATGATGAACATTCTATGAGTTTGAACAAATGTATAGTAACATGTATCCACCATTATAGTATCATACAGAATAGTTTCACTGACCTAAAAATCCTCTGTGCTCTGCCTGTTCATCCCTTTCCCCTATCAACCCCCACGCCTGGCAACTACTGATCTTTTTACTGTCTCCATAGTTTTGCCTTTTCCAGAATGTCATATAGTTGGAATCCTACAGCATGTAGCCTTTCCAGATTGGCTTCTTTCACCTATTAATATGCATTTAAATTTCCTCCATGTCTTTCCATGGTTTGATAGCTCATTTTTATTTAGCACTGAATAACAGTCCATTCACAGTTTATTTATCCATTCACCTAATTTAGGATATGTAGGTTACTTCCAAGTTTTGCCAATTAATTAATAAAGTTGCTATAAACATCTGTGTGCAGATTCTGTTTTCTTTTTTTAACAGAAATATTTGTACTCATCCTTAAGAAGACAGCAAATTAATAAATGTTAATAATAAATTCAATCAATCTTTTTTTTTTTTTTTTTGCCATACGCTGTTTTTTTTTTTTGCCTCTCACTGTTGTGGCGGCCTCTCCCGTTGTGGAGCACAGGCTCCGGATGCGCAGGCTCAGCGGCCATGGCTCACGGGCCTAGCCGCTCCGCGGCATGTGGGATCTTCCTGGACCGGGGCATGAACCCGTGTCCCCTGCATCGGCAGGCGGACTCTCAACCACTGCGCCACCAAGGAAAGCCCCAATCTTTAAGTATAAAGGGTAAAATATGAGATTCTTTCCACCCTCCATCTTTCCCTTGTCCTTAGTTCCACAGCACTAAAGTTAACTACTCTTATCATTTGCATTATATATGAGCCAAACATAAGAAAAGATATTCTTAGAGTGGCAGGGCAGTTCAAGAACAAATGAGAAAAAGATACTGAGATCTTAAGAATTTCTTTCAATGCGGAAAATAAATTTTCCACATTTTCCACATTTAATTATCTCAATTAAAGAACAATATATAAGACATCCAGGTATATTGTGTAGATATATCTACTTTGTCTAGTTGTATTCTAGTTTACACAGATATATCTTAGAAAATCTGTGCGTTTTCTAGATATATTGTCTGGACATATGCAGTTTGCCTATTCTATTTTTTCTAGGTATGTTCTAAAAGAATTAATGAGAAAATAAGATCAGAAAACTTTCATAAATAGATTTTTCTTAACAAAAACTAACTGGGGTCAACTTTATTTTTTAAATAACTAATTTACATGTTTGAAATAGTTAGACACTAACATATTATTTTTAAAAAATAGTCTCATTCCTCCTACCTCTTAAAATAACAACGTTTTATAACCCAAGATAATGTTTTTAGGAAACCAAGGACCATCGGCAAAATATATATATATATTTAAATACTGTAACCACCTTCTATAATTTAGTAATATTGAGGACTAAAGCTGATTTTTAAAGTTAGGTTTAAAAACATTTACTTTGAGTAATGTTTTAAAAGAATAAGAGGTGAAAAGAACTGTATGTTTTTGATAGTCAAAGACTGAAGAGATTCACAATTTTCCTTTTCTCTTGGAATCTATTTATTTTACTTTAACTGAAACATTCCCTCCCTGACTTATCAGTTCATGGGTTCTTAACTCTAACAACTTTCTAGGCCTGAAGAGAATTCTTAGTTCTTATTCTACAGTTCACCTCATCATTTGCTAACCATATTTCAACAAGCTACTGTGTTTACTTTTCATCTCCTGCTTCAAAATTTTCTGCGGTTTCCCTTCTTTCCTTGTAGAAGTTTTACAAATAAATCTTCATGGTATTAGAGCATAATGTCTTCTTTTGAAACCTCAGAAAGATAGTTATATACAGTAATGGACTGGCTTTCTTACTACATTTGGGAAGAAAATATCAAACAAAGGGAACATTTTAGCCACAGAAAAGTAAATTTAGCTTAAGAAAAAATAAAGTGGAGAGTCTATTTAATTTCAGAAGAAAAACATATCAAAAATAAAAGTCTAACAAGAAAACATTAATTATGCCTGTTTCATAATGACTCCAAGTGTATTATTAAACATATATAGTAGTCCAAATAAAGTGCTTTAAGCCTTTCTTTATCAGAAATGCAAAAAAAAGATTACCCAAAAGTAATAAGATGTCTACAGTGATCTCCAGAACCCTGGCTGTGCTCACCCCTTGACCCCACACTGTGCTCCACTCTCAACCACAGACATTCTCTCTGCACTTCAAATAAGCCAGCTACTCTCAGGACCTTTGGGCACTTCTGTCCCTTTCTCCTGTGACTTTCTTTCCTCAGGTATCTGCACTGGTGACATCTACTCACCATTCAGGATTTAGCTCAAATTTCATTTCCTGACTACATTCTCTAATTAGCTTCATTAACATTGATTTGCTCTCTATCATCTTACTCTGTTTTACCGTTTTAATAGCAACACATCTCCCTAAAATTTTCATGCTCACTTAATTGTCTTTTGCCTGTATTTTCCCTAGATTTAACCTTTATGTCAGTGGGATCTTTTTGTCTTGTTCCCTTTCTGTAGCGCAATTCCAGAAGACCGAATGTCACATAAGTTACTGAAATATTTTAATAATTATTTAATTCCATTAATGCTTATGGCATCTTAACAACATCAACTCTCCTTGACTGGGCAGAGAGGATTGGGCATTTTACAAACGGAAAGACTTATTTTCCTGGAGTGCATTTATCTTTTCAGTGTTAGCACCACCAGTAAGTAAGTATCTAATTTGAACAAACTGCTTAGGTTGAATTTCCTACTATGGGAACCCAATGCCTTCTAATGAATATCTTCTCAATATTATTGTAAAGTTATTTGACAGAGTAAAACTAAATTAATTTATTAATTCAACAAATATTTATCTAACACCTATTACATGCCTAGGAAGCTCTAGGGATTGGGATATATCATTGAACAGGATAACAGCAATAAAATTTTCTTCTTCTCATGGACCTGACATTTTAGAAGGAAGAGATAAATAAATTAAAAATAATAAATTTATAAATGTCAGAGAAAGAAAAACAAGAAAGAAAAAAAAAAGAAAAGAGAAAGGTGATATGTAGAACCAGCTGACTGTGATAAATAGTTACAGGGTCAGGGCAGGTTGAAATTTTAAAGAGGATATTCAAAGCAGGCCTTATAAAGGTGAGAAAGATATGTAGAGAGATGTGGGAGTTATTCCAGGCAGACAGAATCGCCATCATAAAGGTCTTAAACTAGGGAAAAGGCCTGGACCTGTGGAGGAACAACAAGAAGGTTAGTATGACTAGAGCTGTATCAGTGAGGTGAAGAGTAGGAGGCAAGAGGGGTGTGTGTATGGGTGGGTGGGAGAGAGAGAGAGAGAGATTAGGTAATAAAAGATGTTGGCTATTGTAAGAATTATAGGTTTTACTGTGAGTAAAATGTGATGCCTTTGCACTATGCAAAGTAGCAATGTTATTTATGATTTTAAAAGATCTGGCTGTTGTGTTAAGAATATGCTGTGGCGATCAACGTTGAAATGTCATTGGCAAATCTCACTAACAATTCCCAGGAAATAAAAATAGAATCTGGGTAATAAAGTCCAACCTTTTTTTTCCCTTTGTGCTAAGCATAGTTTCACTTGCTCATAGGGTCCCAAGTGCAGAGGCCTTGCATCGGGCTGGCACTGCAGACCAGAGTTCCTATTGAGAAACAACTGCACCTGATACTTCAGCTTGATGGACCACGCAGAGGTGCACATGCCACCACAATTCAAGGTGGCGACAGTGTACCGTGTGCAGAAATGCTGCACCTGGTACTGTGACCTGGAGCACCACGAGCAGCACAGCTGCAACCGACCTGTGAGAACTCTGTTCCCCTCCCTGCTGACCAGAACCCTATAAAGCAGCCCCACTCACAACCTCTCAGGGAGAGTGTAAACTCTAGAGCAACTTGAACCCAGGTGTGGTATGCATACAGTGTAGCCCCCAGAGTAATCTGAACTAAGCCCCCTTGAGGGGATCATCCTGTGGCATCACATGTCTGCTCACTGCCTCTGGCTGGCCTTCCCATGATACTGGATGCCCCAGGGACATGGGGATCTGTGGACAAGAGGGAGCCACAGCAGTCTTGCCCGCTGTCTCACCAGTAGTGCTGTCCTCTTGACCCCTGTACAACGCAATAGTGGCTGCATCAGGGCTTTTTGCCCTCCTCAACAACATCCAGAGGTCAACATAGCATTTTCCATAGTCACTTTTGGTTTGGTAAAGGAAAGTGGCCAGCCACGTAAGACAAGTGGCGAGACTGGGAAAAGGCCCAGGTAATAAGGATTGCCTGACAAAATGGAATGAGGGCACTTGATCCAAGTTCAGGGAAAGGCACCGGGGATGCATGAGTGCAAAAGCATCCCAAGGTTGGTATGTGGCTATTGCCCTCCAATGTCAACCAGTCAGCATGGGAATCTGGACTGGCCACCCACAGAGGCTCTGGACTGTGGTGAGTGACCCCCGGCCACCACCAAGGGACAGCAAGCCAAGGAAACTAGATCCAATCAGTGTACCATACGTAAACAAGAGGGACACTGGAAGAGAGAATGCCCTAGCCACACCCGAAGGGGGATGGAAATGGTAGATCCTGGCCACTAAGCTCAAAGGCAGATGGTCCAAACAGATAAAAAACCAATGGGACTAGTCAGCTCCATTTGACCCTCAGCTGGCACTCCAATTGACCCTTGAGAAGTCCCGGATGACACTGGATATAGGGGGAAAGCCTGCTGAATCTCTGGTAGAGACCAAAGCCACTTACTCAGTTCTGAACATCAGATCAGGCAAATTTGTTCACAAGAGTTGTAAAACTATGGGGGTATCAGGGAAGGCCCAAGAACAGGCATTCATAGAACCATTAGGCCTAACTGACCAGGGCCTTATTAGACCATGTCAATCAGCCTATAATAACCTCATTTTCCCTGTAAAGAAACCCAATGGGGAATACCGAAACATGCAACAAAAACAATACTGCTGGACAGTCCTGTCCCAAGGGTTTAAAAATTCCACTCCCCCCCCATATTTGGAGAAACTTTAGCTAAAGACCTAACCCTCCTCCAGTATGTAGACAACATTCTGATAACCAGCCCTACTAAGGAGGCCTCTGTAAAATACTGTAACCACCCTTAACCACCTAGCTGATAAAGGATATAAGGTGTCCAAGAAAAAGGCTAGGGTGACCGGTCTAGGCTTCATTCTCACACTCACACAAGTCAGAGAAGCCTACCCCAGGAAAGGAAAGAAGCCACTTGCAGCCTTGCCTTCCTAAAACTAGAAGACAGCTTAGGGGTTTCCTGGGGATGGCTGGCTTTTGCCACATCTGCATATCTTAAGTATGATCTAATAGCTAGGCCTCTATAAAAAAGTTGAAAGGAAAGGATGATGACCCTTTTGAATGAAATTCAGAATGCAAAGGGGCCTTTCAAGCACTAGAAAAGCAATTTCTTCAGGTCCCTGCCCTGGTCCTCCCAGATTTAGCTAAACCCTTTGACCTTTACATTCATGAGAGAAAGGAAATCAGCACTATTAGCTCAAAAACAGGGACCCCTTACTCGGTGGTTCCTTCTTTCTCTAAACAATTAGATCAAACTGCTAAGAGATGGCCTCCTTGCCTATAGGCAGTAGCACCTACAACAACCCCGCTAAAGGAAGATGAAAAGTTAATGTTTGGTCAGCCAGTCACTATATGGACTCCACAACAGGTTCAGGTTTAGTAAGTTCTAAATGAATGGCTATCCCCCAGAAGGCCTATTCAAGTTCAGGCTATGCTTTTAGACACCCCAGTGGCTACCATAAAAACCTGTCACACACTAAATCCTGCCACCCTACTACCCAGAGAAAAAGGGGCCCTGAAGCATGATTGTATAGAAACCATAGACACGATCTATTCTAGATGTCCTGACCTGACCTAGGAAGTAAGCCTTTCCCAAACGCTGAAGAGGAATGGTTCACAGACGGGAGCAGTTTTATGAGAGAAGTAAAAACCCTGGCGGGATACACAGTCATAGAAGACATAAGTCATAGAAGCAAGAACCCGATTCTCAGGGACTTCTGCACAAAAGGTGGAGTGGATAGCCATCACCTGAGACTTAGAGCTTGGGACAGGGAAGATCTTAAATGCTTACACAGATTCCCGGTATGCATATGACATCCTACACGCACATGGGTTTATTTGGAAGGAAAGAGGTATGCTTACTGTGGAAAATTAACGTGTGAAACATGGCTTAAAGCACATTGAAGCTCTTAGAAGCAGTACCACTTCCAAAAAAGGTGGCAGTGATTCATTGTAGGGCTCACCAAAAAGGAGATGCAGAGGTGACAAGGGGAAACAACAAGGCAGACACAACTGCTAAAGGGTGGCCCTAGAGCCAGTAACTTGGCAACTACCCCTCCTCACACCGCAAAGGGCAGATCCATCCAATTATTCTCCAATCTGCACAAAGGGAGAATTAGATAAAGCCCCAAAATGGGGCTTCAATAGAGTTCTAGGAGGCCATGGGTGGCTAGTTAATGAACATGGGCAATATTTCTTTCCTCAAACTGCACAAGCCATCAGGGAGCTCATCAAGGAACTCACTGCAGGAGGGAAGCGCTATATAATTGGTTAATTGAGGTCATGATAACTCCTGTCATGAAAAGTATAATCAATCAGATAGTTGACACATGCCCCATCTGCACAATGAACAACCCCAGCATGAACCCCCAGATAAGATCTATCAGACCAGAGGGACATATTTTGGAGAAGACTGGCAGATGGATTTCACTGTCATGAAAAGGGTACTGGGCAATTTCAGGTATCTCTTGGTGCTAGTAGACACATTTTCTGGGTGGACAGAAGCATTCCCTGCTAGAACTGAAACTGTAGCTGAAGTGGCTAAGGCAATACTAAAAGAAATAATCCCCAGGTTTGGACTCCCAGGATCTCTACAAAGTGATAATGGTCCAGCATTTGTTTCTCAAGTGAAGAAGGGGATAACGAGTGCCCTGGGCAGAAAATGGACCTTGCGTTCAGGCTGGAGATGCCAATCACTGGGGAAAGTAGAGCAATCCAATCAGACTTGAAACGGGCATTAGTCAAGCTATGTTAGGAAACTCAAGAAAACTGGATTAAGTTGTTTCTGATTGCCCTGCTCCGCATGCAGTTAGTCCCAAAGGATAAGTTAAAGTTAAGTGCATTTAAACTCCTGTTACAATAGAACCATTCCCCAAGTCTGAGAGAAGGGACACCTTAACCCCCTTGAAATGGAACAATTCAAGTGTGCCCTTCAGGTAGGAGTGACCATGAAAGTTCCCACAGAATATGGTGACCGGATGCTGCCCATGCCCGTCAATCTGGCCCTCCACCCCTTTCAGGAGATGGGGTGCACCTAAAAACCTGGAAAACAGGCAGCCCACAAAGTCAGCTCACTCCTAAGTGGAACAGATCCTACTTAGTGATCCTAACCACCCATTCTCCTCTGAAGTTGTAGGGGAGTTCACACTGGAATGAAGAGGGCCCTGGGCCCCAACCTCCGGAGAGACAACTTGGGCCAATGAACCCCCTTGACTACTCATGTGAACCTCTCTCTGACTTGAAGCTTCTCGTGCAAAAAACAACCAAAGTGTAACCAGGGATATTCAGGCCATGGCAGTGACCTCAACATCAGGGCACAGGCAAAAAACCTAGATACCTTCATTTTCACAAAAAAATTTGACATGTGACCATTATTCTAATATTCTTGCTAATACTTGGACATTTTGTCTCCAAAAGGTTAGACAAATGATGGTCGCTCAGAGATACAAACAGGTAGGGCTGACGCCTGGTAACCATCAAACACATCTAAAGGCGGCTGGAAAAAATTCTGCTCCTCTACCTGGGGTTATGATGACATCCACACTCGGCAAGAAGTAGTTACAGAAGACAAAACTGTGTCCCTCTGCACCCCTCAAGAATGAAAAGCAGGACAAAAGGTACAGGAGGGATTTGTCACCGGCAAAGCCCATTAACAATTCCTGGGAAACAAAAATAGAATCTGGTGACCATATGTGCGTGGGTTTATCTCTGGGCTTTCTATCCTGTTCCATTGATCTATCTTTCTCTTTTTGTGCCCGTACCATACTGTCTTGATTACTGTAGCTTTGTAGTATAGTCTGAAGTCAGGGAGCCTGATTCCTCCAGCTCCTTTTTCGTTCTCAAGATTGCTTTGGCTATTCGGGGTCTTTTGTGTTTCCATACAAATTGCGAAATTTTTTGTTCTAGTTCTGTGAAAAATGCCAGTGGTAGTTTGATAGGGATTGCATTGAATCTGTAGATTGCTTTGGGTAGTAGAGTCATTTTCACAATGTTGATTCTTCCCATCCAAGAACATGGTATATCTCTCCATCTATTTGTAAAACTGTTGGTGGGAATGTAAATTGATACAGCCACTGTGGAGAACAGTATGGAGGTTCCTTAAAAAACTACAAATAGAACTACCAGATGATGCAGCAATCCCACTACTAGGCATAAACCCTGAGAAAACCATAATTCAAAAAGAGTCATGTACCAAAATGTTCATTGCAGCTGTATTTACAATAGCCTGGAGATGGAAACAACCTAAGTGTCCATCATCGGATGAATGGATAAAGAAGATGTGGCACATATATACAATGGAATATTACTCAGCCATAAAAAGATACGAAATTGAGCTATTTATAATGAGGTGGATAGACATAGAGTCTGTCATACAGAGGGAAGTAAGTCAGAAAGAGAGAGACAAATACCGTATGCTAACACATATATATGGAATTTAAGGAAAAAAAAATGTCATGAAGAACCTAGGGGTAAGACAGGAATAAAGACACAGACCTACTAGGGAATGGACTTGAGGATATGGAGAGGGGCAAGGGTAAGCTGTGACAAAGCAAGAGAGAGGCATGGACATATATACAATACCAAATGTAAGGTAGATAGCTAGTGGGAAGCAGCCGCATAGCACAGGGAGATCAGCTCGGTGCTTTGTGATCTCCTGGAGAGGTGGGATAGGGAGGGTGGGAGGGAGGGAGACACAAGAGGGAAGAGATATGGGAACATATGTATATATATAACTGATTCATTTTTTGTAAAGCAGAAACACACCATTGTAAAGCAATTATACTCCAATGAAGATGTGAAAAAAAAATAGAATCTGGGTAATAAAGTCTAAGCTTTCTTCCTTTGTGCTTAGTCTAGTTTCACTTGCTCACAGAGTGCCCCATGTAGAGACCTTGAACCTGGCACTTCAGACCAGAGTTCCTGGTACGAAATGTCTGTGCCAACGACACTTCAGCTCTTCAGGCCGGGTGAAGAAGTGCTGCGCACGACACTCAATTCAAGATGGTGACAGCAGGTTGTGTGCAGAGACACTGTGCCCAGCACTGCCATCTGGAGCCTGAACAGATAGCAGAGCTGTGCCCGCCCCAGCCTTGAGAGAACTCCGGCCCCGCCCCGCTGATGAGATCCCTTTAAAGCAGCCCTGCCCCCAGCCTCTCTGGACTGCATGTACTCTAGAGCACGGGTTCGCAACTCTCCATTCTTTGATCAAAGAATAAAGCTTTCCTTTGCTTCTGAACTGAACTGGGTTTTGTTCTATTGGCTTGAAAGACACAGGGCAGAAGGTCTCTTAATGGGGACCGACTCAGGAGGGTCAGTAATGGAAACAGGGAAACCAGTTAGGAGCATGTTACAGTAATCCTGGAGAAAGATGGTTATGGCTCAGATCACAGTGGTTGTGGTTAACCCTAACATACTTAATATAAGCAAGGTACTACCTAAGGCAGTTTGTTCGTAAGAAGCAGTGCCAAGAATTGGTAACAAATTTGGTCTGTGTTTATGGATGTATGTAGTAGAAGATGGAGGTGGTGGTGTTGACTGATTAACAGCATACCATGAAGGAAATTTTGGAGTAGCAATATGTTGAAAGTAAAAAAAAAAAAAAAATTTTCCTCAAGTACAACTCTGGTTATGTCTACCTTCTCCTCAAGAAAAATGTACGGCCCTTTATCACCCATAGGACAAAGGTCAACCTTATTAAACTAGAACCCACAGTTTTGGATTAAACAATCTTTCTATTTTATTTCCTCTACTCTTTTTCTCATATCTCAGGATTTTGTGAAAAGCAGTTATCTCTTTCCTTTTACAAATCTCAATATTTTGTATTTCAGCATATTTTTGTCTAAATAGAATGCTCCTTTCTTGTGATCTTTCTCTTTAGTGTTTATCTTCTTTTCAGGCCCATCCTATGTGACACCTCCTTCTTGAAGCCCTCTCTGATTACCCTCATGCCTTTGACCTACCACCCTATTTTAAGTAAAATTGTTTTATGGCTCCTTATTATTTTTCAGATTGTATTATCAATGTTCAATCAAAATGCCTACTTTAATTATATGTAGGAATTTTCAACAAGCAAAAGGAAGCAATGTGTATTTTAACCAGAAGAAATCTTATAAACTTAAACATAAGATAAAAATGAAATTCTATGAAATTAAACTAAGATGAAACATGTTACATGTTTAAGATCACACAACAAATATGTGATGAAACGGGGATTTTATCATTATACTAGCATCTCACTATACTATATTATAACATTCCTTGGTGATCTGAAAACAGTTCTTTAGGATTCAAATTTTCTTTGTGTATAGGAGCAGGGGATGCAGGGACGAAACCGTCAAGTAATTTAAATGCCACAAATTGTTTAGATTTTATCCTGAAGTAGGATAGGGAGAAATGGAAGGATAATATAAAAGCTCTTCCTGTGTCTGTCCGGGTTGTGCCCTGCATAAGGGCCTCATAACTCCATGGATGTCATTTTATCAGACATGTTCACAGCCTAAACATGTTCTACCTGTGTGAGAGCTTGAGAGTAAGCAGGAACAGTACTAGTCCTCACAACTGACTCAGTGAGGGAGAACCCTGAACTATATAACCGTATGCTGTACATGTGGCCAGGCACACACTCAGGAAAGCATGGACACATAGACTCATTGGCACAGTCAAGTGATCTCAGCTGTTCTCTGTCTGGACCATGCTCTGAAAACTCCCCAAAGTCACTTTTATTTCTTCCTGCTGTGAACATGATGTTACATGGGGTGGGAGTAGGATGTGGAGTGTGCTTGCTGCTAGAAGTATGTGCAGTGCCACAGGGAAGAGGCATTGTGAGTGGGCTGCACCAATTCACATTCCCACCAACAGTGTAGGAGGGTTCCCTTTTCTCCACACCCTCTTCAGCATTTACTGTTTGTAGACTTTTTGATGATGGATATTCTGATTGGTGTTAGGTGATATCTTATTGTAGTTTTGATTTACATTTCTCTAATAATTAGCGACGTTGAGCATCTTTTTATGTGCCTCTTGGTCATCTGTACGTCTTCATATATAATGTTATTTAAGTTAGAGGAAGGAGATTGGTGGAAGAGAGTCTAGGTAGATTTCTCAGAATACAAAGTACTTGAAAGGTCAGCTTTTTATAGAACTGGTCATATTTAGACTGCATTCCAAACTGAGGAAAAGGATGACAAAAGCAGTGTTATGAA
The DNA here is from genome assembly GCF_003031525.2 of Neophocaena asiaeorientalis asiaeorientalis. Classification (NCBI taxonomy): domain Eukaryota; kingdom Metazoa; phylum Chordata; class Mammalia; order Artiodactyla; family Phocoenidae; genus Neophocaena; species Neophocaena asiaeorientalis. The sequence continues at coordinate 428,629 of NW_020173947.1, forward strand.
TTCTGAAATGAGATATGGATCAAAAGAACATATTCTTGTTGTCGAAGTTGCCAATCTGGTTGGCATTACTTGAACATAAATTGTTACAGGTAGTTTAGGCCCATAATAAAGAGCTTTGTATTTCATGAAAAGAGAATGGATTTTATCCTGTCAGCACAGGGGAAAGAGTGAAAGTTTTAGCAAGGGAATGACAAGTTGATGCAGTGTTATGTAATCTGCCAACAATGCGGGAGATGATGTGGAAAGAAGGGGAGCTGCTAAGACCAGGAAAGCTATAACAATGACACAGGAATTTATTGATTATAGATGTAATACCAATATGGTTAAAGAGAAATGAAAAATGCAATGCAAGACATTGGGAAGAAAGAAACAATGAGACTGCTGACTTCCTAGATGAGTTGAAAGTACACAGGGAGTAGACTCAAAGTGAGAGAAAGGAGTCTAAAAAAGCTAGAAAATCTGGAGAATTGAACATTACAGAAAGAGTAAAGAAAAAAAAGAGAGACTATTTGAAGCAAAGAATAATTCTGAAAAACTTAATTTTACATGATGGAAAGACATCTGAGGAGATATATATAGCTCAAACTTCTCATCTTAATAATCCCTCACCTCATTCTTAGAAAATAACCATACCTCTTTATTTACAGACTTAAAAAAATCAACAAAAGGAAGCTTCTTAACAGCTTGGAACCAATCTTACAAACTGATATGCAAGTGTAACTCTCCTTTTCTCCTTGTCTGGAGAAGCCTTCCCACCTTATCTAAGGCCTAGGTGCTGGGGTCTATTTCCCCAGAGACTTTACTCCATAGATTTTCTTTTCTTTCTGGGATTTTCAATCTCTCCCTTTCCTTGGGCTACCTCCCATTTGTATTTCAACTGAAACAAACTTTTTCCATGTTAGGATGAGAAGCATAAAACAAATCCAAATACCTAATCTTGATCTACCACCCCCTCATGAAACTCCTCCCCTTTCAGCTACAGGTCTGTTGGATTCTTTCATTTAAAGTCTAGGGTTTCCCTGGTGGCACAGTGGTTGAGAGTCTGCCTGCTGATGCAGGGGGCACGGGTTCGTGCCCCGGTCCGGGAGGATCCCACATGCTGCGGAGCAGCTAGGCCCGTGAGCCATGGCCGCTGTGCCTGTGCGTCCGGAGCCTGTGCTCCGCAACGGGAGAGGCCACAACAGTGAGAGGCCCGTGTACCGCAAAAAAATAAATAAATAAAGTCTAAACACTAACTGTCCAAGGTGGACACATTTCACTCACCAACAGCCCTGTGCCATCTATGTTACCCTCTAATAACTCCAATGAAACTGCTCTCCACAAAGTGTCACATTATTGCCTTTCTCCCAATTCTGTAGAAGATTTTTAGATATCTTATCTGATATCTTAGTAAGATTTGATACTATTGACCTGATTTTCTTTTGTGAAGGGCTTTCTTTTCACTCTTGTGAAATCACAATTCCCTGCATTCTATCCTATGTTATTGGCCCCTTTGTCTCTTTTTACGTCTGTGCCTTAAAGGTTTATGATGTTCAGGGCATAGTCCTTTGCACCCATCTCTTCTAACTCTGTCCACTCTCCCCTCATTATCTTGTCCACTCCTTTGGCTTTAGTTACCATCTGTATGTTGAGGAATCCATTAGTATTTTCTCTATCCCATTTCCTTCATCTAAGTTCCAAGTCACATATACCCAGTGATTTCATGGAAACAAGTTCTGGGTTGTCTTATAGGTACCACATTCCATTTAGTTGTCCAAGCCAAAAACATTTAACCCCTACCACACTACACCAATTAACCATCAAGTCTTGCTTTAAGAATATTATATATCCAGGTAACTTGGAATCTAAATAAATTTTTTTGAAGCTTCAAAGTGTAATTTAAAAATTTCTAGAATTTTTTGGATACAGCAATTAAACTTTGGAAGAAATCAATTTGTTTTGGAAAAATCCCTAGAATTATTCTTATATTTATAAATATAAATCAATTTCTCATCCACTGTTCTTGGAAAAAAACGAATTTTTGATTGATCTCATACTTAAGTAGTGACTATGACTTAAAACTTACTGAAATAGTGGTTACAGTCAAACACTGGGGTGCTTGTTTAGCAGAACTGCTTCCTTGCAGAGTGAAAGAAATATTTATTGTTTTGGGTTTATGGGATCTTCCATAAACCTTTATTTATGGAAATAAATAAATAATATTCTAAATATTATTCTAAATATATATGTTGATGGTATTATATCTGAAGAGTATTATTTATGGAAGAAGTGAGGGGTGGGTGGCTGTGTATGTGTGTTTGTATGCATGTGCGGTTGGGGTGAATGCACATGTAAGTGCCTGTGAGAGTGTGTATTGTAGTTAAGAGTTACCTAGAGAAGACAGGAAGCAGAGATGTAAAGACAGCAGAAAAGAGGTGGAGAAACATCTTCACCCCATGTAGCTGGTATGACCTTGAACGAAAGAGCCATATCCCTCTTCTAGACTGAAACTCCTCATGTCTCTTTATTCTACGTGGACTAGAGCTAAAGTTCTTTGCTTAAGAGGTCCCACATCCTTGTGATTTTACCAGTAAATATTTCCTCTTGGTTTAGATAGACTGAGTGGTTTAGATAAGAAACATTTATTTCTCACAGTTTTGAAGCCTGAAAGTTTGATATCAGGGTGTCAGCATGGTCATGTTCTTGGTGAGGGCCCACCTTCTGATTCACAGGCAACTACCTTCTCCCTGTATCCTAAATGGCAGAGAGAAAAAGTTCTGGTCTCTTCATCTTCTTGTAAGGACACTAATCCTTTCATGGGGGCTCTACCCTCATGACCTAAACTAATCCTAATCATCTCTCAAAGGCCCTACCTCCAAATACCAACACATTGGGGTTTAGCATATGAAATTTGGGATGACACAAACATTCAGTCCATAGCATCTACCATTTTTAATGGCTCCACGATAGTCAGGAAAAAAAAAAGCAACTTTTTTACCTAGGACATCTTTTTCTTAAGCATTTATATCATTGATGAAGTTATATTGAAATTACCACTCAATTTTCCAGGAAATGCAATCACTGCACTTTGCAGTTATAGACAGAAGATCTCAGTTCCAATACAGGTTCTGTCACTAAGTACATATGAGCCACTGAATAAGTCATTTAGTTTTTTGATGCTTAAGTTTCCTCTTCTAAAAATAAGGATATTTAGCTAGATGACTTCTAAGAAATTCATTTATAAGGTTCTGATTATATGATTCAAAAATGTAGCCTGTACCATGCAATGGCCAGTAAAATATTTTATCAATGCAGTTACTTCACTTTAAAGCTCCACAAAAACAAATTCAGCAACAAGTATTTTTAAAAAACATTTTAAGACAACAATATTTTCAGAGATTTTTTTTAAAGGATCTTAAAGAGTAAAGTTTTTTTTTTACTTGCACTAATTGCTCTGCAAAATACTAGAAACTCTCCTCACGCCAAGAAGCTAGGAGTCCTGCAGGTTATAATATTAGTCCAATCTATACCGTGAAATAATCCCATAGCACAGTGATGGTAGGGGGTTTGTATGCCTCTTTGTGAGGTGGCTCTGGAAATCTTATAGGATTCTAAGAATGAGAAATAATTGGCTTTTAATGCCAGGGCAGTCTTTGGCAGGAATGTCAAGGAGAGAAAACAGCACACAGCAATTTGGTAAGGATGAATATCCTCTCAGACAGGGGCGTATGATCACTTGAGCTTTTTTCCCCCCCGAGATGACTTCCAGCCAAAGCAAAAACTCTCCTCTGAATATTACTGAATGCTGGTAAGTCAACAATTCAGACTCATACCCGAAATATATGAAATCTAAGTTAATATTTTTCTACCGCATGTATTCTCATACATGTATCAAATAAAAAAGTTTCCTGATTGAAAGGCTGTATGTTGTAGGTTTACAGTCTAAAAACTTAACAATAAGCAAATGCACTTTCTTCTCATAAGCCACCTTTTTCCCCCAAGATACCCCAGTCATGCTTTCAAAACACATTTTATAAACATTTCACAATCAAAACTGACAAAGATATTAAAATGCCTTACTTGCTTTGCTCAAGGCTTTCACATGAATAAGTAAACACAAAAATCAAGCGAAAGCTGAGATGTTAGCATTAATCTAAACTGTCCACTTTGTCAGTAAAAGTCTAATTTGCTCTGTGGGTTGGTGGAGTTTAGCAGTTCATAAAAGGCAAGGAACATTTTTAAAAAATACAAACTCCATGTTTACGTATGTAATTTTTTTTTTTTTAATTAGGAAATCCTTGATGATATGCAAGGAATACAAGGGAAAAGAGCATTTAACATAAGTACGCAGGGCTGGGACTAGGGTGAAGGTAGTAAGGTATTCACCTTGGGTGCAAAATTTAAGAGAATGCCAAAACCTTCAGTAATCAAGATAAATAATATCTAGTGTGATATTTAAAAAATAACAATGCCAAAATTCCATAATAAAATCTAAAAAATTAAATAAAAACAGGGTATTACAGATTTTTCCCCTTTTCCTCAGTCTCTAGTACGGCTTGGCTTTTTATGTTATACTTCGAAACTTAGAAAAAATGCAGAATTTAAGATAAAAGAGTGTAGCTTCAATGTAACATTCTAATATTGTTCTATTGTGGCACTGAACACATTTTGCCAATGTAGATTAGAGTCTACCTCACTTATATTCTAAACATAGTAGTTGTGCCTCTCCAAGTGTACACTAAGATCTTCAAGTCAGGAATCATGTCCTCTACTTCTCTTATTTCCCATGTTGCCTCATAGTGTTATACATGTAACGACTGCTTGATTAATCCTTATTAATAAACTGGGTGGATTAAATGAATGCTGATAACATACATGGCTTTCCGCATTAATCCTCAAGCTCTCTTTTCATCAAGTAGCATACCAAAATAAATACAGAACAAAAGAGATGTACTTTGAGGGCCAAGAATTTATTTTTATTTTTTAATTTTTTTTTTGCGGTACACGGGTCTCTCACTGTTGTGGCCTCTCCCATTGCGGAGCACAGGCTCCGGACGCACAGGCCCAGCCGCTCCACGGCATGTGGGATCTTCCCGGACCGGGGCACGAACCCATGTTCCCTGCATCGGCAGGCGGACCCTCAACCACTGTGCCACCAGGGAAGGCCAAGAATTTATTTTTTTGATATGTGTTTTGAATGTATTGAAATGTATATGTTTCATCTTTTTTCAAAAGAATTTGAGTCGGCTGTCAAATTATATGAAAGTACTGTACTTCTTTGGAGATAACAAGGAAGACGATTCTATATTTCCACTTTCTATATTAAGATTTTATTATATGTATGATTTGTTTCTATCAAAATTGGTGAGTATGTTCTATAGGTGAAGTCATTTTAGTTTCAAAGAACTCATCCAAAGATGAAATGCATTTACCTTGCCTTCAAGAAACTCACTCCCTGGTAAGTTTTAAGAGATTTCAATACAGTGTAGTGGAATTATTAGTAAAAGTATGCTCAAGCAGCAGATTAAGCACAGAGGAAAAAGTGATTGATTATATTTATTGTGGAATCAGGAAAGCAAAGCCTTAATGAGGATGGAAACTGAGTAAAGTTTTGAAGAATAAATTGTATTTTTTGGCTGAACAAGAGTGCAATTGGCATTTCAGACAAAGTTACATGTCTACATGGCCTAATAGAGGCAAGAAACATGTTAAGAAGACTCAGAGTAGTTTGGTAACACCACAGCAAAAAATGCATTCATGGATGAAACTGGTTAATCCATAAGTGGTGACAAGAATTATCCTGTATAAGAAGTCACTAAGAGACAGATACTAGGGAGGCTATAAATCCAATTTTCACTTAAAAAATAAACTCTAATGGAGGATTAGAGGACAGGTGCATAGGGTAGAGGTGCCAGTAATTACTGTTGTAATTATGATCATCCCATATACCCACCTAGGTCATGCACTATACAGCTCTAGGGGCACCATTAGACTTCAGTGGCACTGCTGTATCCTGCAGGCAATATTTATGAGGACAGACACTGAGGCCCTAAACTGATACTAAGGATGCATTGTGAGATGTCAGGAGATGAAATAGAAATAAAATGGAGAACTATTGGATACTGGGGTAAGGTATAATAGGAGGAGTCTAAGTGATTTTTGGTATTTTGTCTTTAATTGCTAAGAATATTCCAATAAGACATTCTTATTCCAATAAGAAAATGTGGTAGAAAAAGTAGTTTTGGTTGAATTCTGCAGAAGACAAACATATTCTGTTAGTTTCTTTCCCCCCGCAATACTCACAGGTTAATATTTAAATGGCTATGTTTAAAAAACAACATTGTGTTTAAACCGATTTTGAATTTAAATACTGTTCCATTTGTAAAAGAATCCTGGCATTGGCACACAACTGTCAGCTCTAAAATGTTTTCACCATTGGCCCTCATCTCTTCCCCAAATGTTGGACTGTTGAAGTGTTTAGAACAAAGGAAAATGGAGTTCAGCAGTCCAGCTCACAAGTTTCTGATTTCAAACACTGTGTAAATCAAAGTTAATACACTTCACTATAAAGGTCCATTCCATAGCTAACTGACTTCCTACTACTAGTGAAAATTTAGTGGCTGACATTTTTTTTTAACATTTTATTCAATTAATCTATTCTAAGTGTTCTTTTATTGAAAGAATAAATAAAAGGGAGAGTTGTATATATAGCAACACAATAGTTATAAATAAATGCCAATGCAATAGCCAAGAGATTCTTAAAAAGAAGTGTATATACACTAAGTCAGCTAAATTGCAATGTCTGGCCACATTTTTAAAAACGCATTGTTAATTTGTATTCAGATTAGAACTGAGCTTCCTGTGTATGAAGTATTTAAATAATTTTGCAGAGAAAAAGCAAAAGAGAGAACATGCAGGCAGACAGAAGTAAGTTTAACACAACACGGAAGATTGTTGTTGAAGATACAAATAAGAACATGAAGCTGTCCTGATGGCAAACGTATTGACATAATGTCTAGTTCTTCCCTCATTCACGAGAACCATTTAGAAAGTGTGGTTTTTGAAAAGTTGGTGGGCTGGTGGGATTGAGTGCTACACTTGGAACAGATTTCTGAGCATAGTGCCAGATGAGAAAATGGCCCGGGGTTTCAGGAACCTATCCAGTTTGGTGGTAATATTTTCCAAACTTAACACGAAATACTTTACTCAGTCTTATTTTTACTGGATCAGATCTGAATGAGTTTACTTTGTTGCCTCATTCAGTTGGTTTGAGCCTTGTTGATATGGCACATAAACAAAATATTTCTTTCCCTTGTATAGGAAAAAGAGATTAAAAGCATAGACGTTTAAAACAGCCCCACTGCCATTACTCTTTCTTTCCTTCTCCTCCATGACAGGTTTCATTGTAAAAGTATTTGACCTTTTTCCAGGGTCAAACGTTAGCCCAAGATTATCATTATTTACATGAAAATAATAACCATAAATGTGACCTGGACTCTCCATTAGAGTAGTTTCCTAGTTTATAATGTCAAAGAAAACTCATTGAGATCCATGCTAGGTTTTGCATTTAAATTTCAGTTGACACCAAACTACATAAACATTAGATACTGAGTTCTTTAAAGATTTAACTTGAATATAATTCAACATTTTTGTCTTTCTAAATCTCTTTAAAGTTTATCTCATCATACAGAATACTCTCATAGTTGCTTGACCAACACAGAATGGAGAATTAAAAATGCTGGTAGGGCTTCCCTGGTGGCGCAGTGGTTGAGAGTCCGCCTGCCGATGCAGGGGACGCGGGTTCGTGCCCCGGTCCGGGAAGATCCCACGTGCCGCGGAGCGGCTGGGCCCGTGAGCCATGGCCACTGAGCCTGCGCATCCGGAGCGTGTGCTCCGCAACGGGAGAAGCCACAACAGTGAGAGGCCCGCGTACCGCAAAAAAAAAAAAAAAAAAAATGTGTGAAAAAGAATTTTTTTAAAAGGCCTAGATTCATAAAAGACAATGTTCCATATATCTGAAGCTTAATTCCTTTAGTCTTGATGCTTCTGAACAGCAGGTTTTTTTTTGTTTGTTTGTTTGTTTTGTTTTTTAAAGCTTATATGATGTTGAACCAATTGACTTACCTGAGCACTATCTGTATTGTCCTTTTCACCACCACGGATGAGAGGAGATTGTACATTTACTTCACGTGTGTAACAACTCATGACAAAACAAAATGAAAGAAGACTCACCTCATGCCTCCCTTTTAATGTCTTACCACAGTAAGACATTATATAATAAAAAAATTTGATCAGTAATTTTGTTTTCACTGATGGGTTTAAAGTTTATTATTTTCCTGTCAAGCCAAGAAATCAGATATACTAAATTTAAAGTTTTGCAGATATTGTATCAGCTCTACTACTCTGTGGCCTGAAGTCATATTGAGACTCTAAGAGCATGTGGCTGACAATGTTGTACAGCAGCTGGTACAGAAGAAAGCTGGCAGAGTACATCGCAGAGAATAAAAAAAGACTTTGCTAGTTGCCATTGTAAGCTTTTTTGTCTTGAAAAAATTGTTACTAGAGCCGTCTTGTTAGCAACTGTCTTTATTACAGTATTTTGAATGTCTATATTTTTGAAATAAAAAAGCAAAGTTTCTATAAATATTTATATATCCTCATTTGAATAAATGGTCCTTCCATTTGACCCAGTCTGCCATCTAACCACATATACTTATAGGAAGTACTACCAAACAATTTTAGGCATGCTGTTGAAACTTCTGGAAAAAATAAATCAATTAAAAAAAATTACTATCAGCCATGCAACATACATCTTAATGCTGACAGATTTCAATTTTCAAATATATTCATATTTAAATTAAATTTAGCTAATTTTAGTTATTCAGATATACATGCAAAAATCTATTTGTTAAGTTGAAAATCCAGATACCTTGGAGTAATGCTTTCAGAGGAGGATTTTAACTAATACCTATATGGTCTTCCTATCTATTTCACAGAATTTATGTGCTGCATTATGAATAGTAAAGAAATAAGATATCTCTTATTGTTTATAATTAAGTAACTTTATCAGGTATTGAATACTCTCTATTTTTTTAATTTTAAGTTAACTTCCTATTAATTCTATTAAAATTCTTTGCCGTTGGTTAATATGCTTTGAGAAGACTTGCTATATCAGAAGTTTCTGAGACTCTCTATCCTTTTCCCAGCTTTTGTGGAACTGGTTATATCCTGAGCAATGTCTTCTTTACTTCTTTTATAGGTTGTGTTTTATTCTATTTTTATTATGTGTATTTACCCCTATTACTTATTAAATACAAAATTATTTTATAGAGAAGACCGTATCTTTTTTTAAAAAATTGATTTCCCAGTGCCTAGCATGGTAGGGATTAAATAAATATTGTTGAGTGGCCATTTATTAAAATACTGCTTGGCTCCAAAAAGATCAGTCTTTTCCCTTCACAGCCTTCCCTAATGGCCAGGCAGCATCAACAGATATTGTTCCACATGTGAAATCACACACCTCTCAGACTTCGCGTCTGACAAATTCATACACTTCTCAGACTTCGCATCTTATTCTATCAGTCATTACTAAATGCATGTTGTCTGACTTTAGCAGGACACCTATTAATGCTTAAACTCCTTATTTCAAATATAACTACTCCTGTTTTTATAATTCTTCTTACCCTGCTTGGAGGCCTGGTATTAGCATTTTCATTATTATTTTCCCAATATCATTCACAACTTGGCCATTTAACACTGATCACACATTGATCACAATTACTGTTGCAACTATTGCCCATTTTCCTTAAATCTTACACCGACCCATCATTTGGCCTCTCCTCTTACTTCACAGAGAAAATTCTACAAGTTTCTGCCTCTAAACCTCAAACCTTATCCATGTCCTCTCCTTGTATTGGAAAAAGACTGAAAGGAGCAAGGGCAGAAGCAGGGCAACAGGTCTAGCAGCTATCATCATCTATGTAAGAACAACAATGGCTTGGACTAGGAGAGCAGTGGTGGAAGCAGTGAGACACTGCTGAGATCTGGAAACATAAAGACACAACTACCACTGATGCGCAGTATAAGGGAAAGAGGATTCAAGAATGATCCTAAGATATTTAGCACATAAAATTATCAATTACTTTGTGGGGGAAACTGTGAGAAGCAGGTTCTGGGAAGAGTTTAGGTTTGGAGTTGTTAATTATTAGATGCCTATGCATTGTCCAAGGGAACATATCAAACAGGAAGTAGAAGATAAAGACAATGGAGTTCAGAGGACTGTTTTGAAGTCCAAATGCAGTATGAAAAATGAGCATCAAGTTGATGAATGCAATTTGCATGGATAATTAGGGTAGTTTTCCTGGAGAAAATGATTTTGAAGCTAAAACTTAAATAATAAGTGAGAATTAATTAAATGAAGAGCAACTTGGGGATGGTTGAGATAATTCTAGGCAGAAGGAATTAATGGGAACATGTGATAACCTGAACTAAAACGAGATTGGTGTAATTGAGAAATTAAAACATGGCTGAAGAATTGAGAACTAACTTTAGAGAGTTACAGTATGATTTAGGAAATTATTAACTTATAAATCCTAGTATGAACTTTGTTCTTCATCTTAGGCTAATGAGAAACCTTGAAGAGTTTTACATGAGGTCATATACGCTTCAGATTTGTATGTCATAAAGTTAAACCTGTTTGCGCTTTTGGAAATGGACTGGAGGAAAACAAGACTAGTGGGGTTTAAACACCAAACAACAGCAACGAAAAAGACTGAAGCAAAGAGGTTACTAAGAAGCTTCATGAAAGAGTCTAAGAAATAATAGGGTAGGCATTACTAATATAGAGAAATTGATGATTGAATCTGAGAGATTTTTGGAGGGCTTTTGTTGTTGTTTTCATTGTTGTTACTGTTTTGTACAACCCACAAATTATTGAATTGGTTTGGTGGTGAAGGAAATGAAGAAAAGAAGATTTATGCAAAGATATTCAACCTGGACAAATACTTAAAACGTTGGTTCTATTTATTTGGCAGGCACATTTTTTTTGGTTGGAAAGATGAGTTCCGTGCTAGACAGGCTGCCTTCTAAGAATATTGTAAATAATCTGTATTCCTAGTCTAGAGATCAAAGGGGTTGTTTAGGAAATTGTCCAGGGTATTTTGAAATATATAAAGAGTTGGGTCTATAAATGACATTTTAAAGTATGAGAGAAAATTTAAAGTGAGGAAAGAAGAGGGCCTAAAATAGAAGACCGAGGAAATTCAGTATTAAATATAGCATATAAAGGAAACAGAGTGTGCAGAGGAGATTAAGAAAGAGGATCCCACTAATTGGGAAGAAAAGCAAAGAACTGTGGTGGCAGAGAAGCAAGGGTAAAAACAATTCAAGAGAAATGCAGGGATAATCAGTCCCCAAGCTGCTGAGTGGCCAGGTTATGTAAATACCGAAAGGGACCTTGGCACTTAAGTACAAGGAAGCCACAGGTTATTTTGTCAAGTACAGTTCTCAGTGGAATGGTGGACATGGAGGTAGTTAGTCTTAGGTTGAAAAATGAAAATTAGGTAAGGACATGGAGAAAATGAATAGAGCTGTCTGTCAAGAAGTTTGCCTGACTTACTGTGGAGAGGAGTTACAGGATGGTAGGCTAGAAGATCTGAGATGAGGGGAGTAGGTCAGTAAATTTTAATACGAAAAAAAAAAAACAGAATTAAATACTGTTAATAAGACAGTACCAGGTAGAAGTAAAGAACTACGAGAGAAAGATCATCTTTGTAGAAAAAGGTTTCTGAGAAGAAAGGAAGATAGGGACCCTTGTTAGGAGAAACCTTGTTATAACAGGTTATAACCTTGTTATCACTGTAACACTAGTGATACCAGTAGATTGTTAGATTTTGTGGTGCACTGAACACTCATTTCTCTCTAAGGGAGGAGGTGATATCAATAGCTAAGAAAGATGAAATTATTGGAAGGTTGTTAGACTTGAGGAGAATGGAAAAATTCTTAAATAGTAGTTGAGGAGAATGGGAACAAGAGAGCTAATTATATAAGCATGATAGGATCGCTGGGCATGTTAAAGACCCAGCTGAGGTTGGTAAGCATGGATTTATCAATCTGCCTGAAGGTTGGTTTGGAAGCTGCATTCTCTTTTCATCCTATGTTTAGAGAACTGTCTAAACATAAAAGTTACTGTAAAATGTCAGCAACTTAAATTTGTTTGCTAGGAAATATAATAACAAATAGCGTTAAAGTTTTCTACCAGAAACTCACACTTCTGAGATTATAATGGCTTAATTAAAAAAAATATATATATATCCACTATGGTATCTTATTTGAATGACTAATTCAGATTAAAATATTGGACAAACTAATTTTTAAAATACTATTTTGTCCTTAATTTTTTGAAGGTCTTTGATTTTCTTTTGGATATTTTGGTCATTGGAAGTAGAATTTTCATAGTTAAGATTAGACAAGTAAAATTTTTTATTCAAAAAAATATTTATGAGATAAATACCTATAATTAAGGAAACAATCAAATAGTTTTCACTGTTGAAACTTTTTATAACTGTCTTTGAGAGGGTATATTCAGGCAAATAATGATCATGTCCTTTCATAATAGGAAACTTCATCATATTCTTGATTGTTCCCTTCCTGTCTTTCATATTTGAAAGAAATAAGGCTATCTGTTTGACAGGATTTCCTCCATTAAAATTTTACAATGCACGCAGGTGCGCACACACACACACACTATGTGAAAGTCTTCAGTCCTATAAATTATGGAGAATATCTTTCTTTTTTTTTTTGCGGTATGCGGGCCTCTCACTGTTGTGGCCTCTCCCATTGCGGAGCACAGGCTCCGGACACGCAGGCTCAACGGCCATGACTCACGGGCCTAGCCGCTCTGCAGCACGTGGGATCTTCCCGGACTGGGGCACGAACCCGTGTCCCCTGCATCGCAGGCGGACTCTCAACCACTGCGCCACCAGGGAAGCCCTGAATATCTTTTTTTGACTTTTACAAGTCAAAAAACTTATCTTTATTAAGTTTTCTTATTATAGTAGGAAATCTTATGCAGAAAACATGCAGAAAATCTTAGGCATACAGAACACTATGAAGAAAATTTAAAAGACCAAAATACTAACCCCTAGACGTAACCAATGCTTCCAGTATTTTGTTGGAAATTATCTCCTAACACTATATACAAAAATCAACTTAAAATGAATTAAAGACTTAAACATAAGAGCTGAAACTATTAAACTCCCCAAAGAAAACACAGGGGAAATGCAAAATTTATTTTGTGTCTACTGTATGAAGGTTTACATTATTTTAATCATCAGAAATAATACATCTAATCAAACCTCATTTAGAAAAAGAAATTTGTAGGATTTTCATCTTCTTTGTATTAACCTAACGATAATATATCTCCCTAATGGAATAAAAAATATCTCCTAAATATTAACAGTTACATAGTAACATTACATTGAAGGTTATCTTATTAACACACCATAAATAGGCTATGCAACTTGAAAACATAAATAACTTGGCAATGAATCAATTCACACTTTTTTGTCCTTTACATTTTGGTTAAAAATGGAAAATATTCATAAGTAATTGGGAGTTTATGATTTGAAGTAGCTAGCTTTAGAATTATGTCTTTTAGGCTAAAATATAAGAAATTTGAAAATTTTTTTATCGTTTAGATAACAAGCCATACACTATGCCAACTAGCCTAATATAACCTACTGCTTAATGCTGTTCCCTGAAGTCTATCATTATTAACATGTCCTGATTTGATTATATATTTTTGTAGGTCTCATATGAATTGAATGTGATTCTTCATTAATGTTTCTAGCTAAAATTTAAAAATAATGGGATGAATGTTTAGTATAATTGTTAAACCATGATATTTTCTGAAAACTATTTAAATTGTTTTTAATGACAGCAAACTGACTTTCAATATCAAAATAATTATAGTAAAATTTTATAATAATAATATTTTGATCATATCATGATACAGGCATTGCATTAAGGGCTTTATTTATATAATTTATTTGTTACTTAGAACTCTCTGAGGTATTCTGGTATCACAAATTATCTCTATTTTCAATATGTAAAATCTGAAATTTATAGAGATTAAATAATTTGTGGGAGTATACAGCAATAAATGTTAGACATTACTTAAAGACTAAAATCAAGAAATTCCTTATTAAATTATTAAAAATTTCAAAAGCCACTTTTCTAAAAAATATTTTTAATCATTTGGTGATGAGGAAAAATAAACATAATTCTCTGTGGATTTTGTAGACTAATATGTGTGTTAGACCTTCAACATCTATTTCCAAATATTTTAATAAAAACTAAATTTTATTATTCACAAAAGTAGGTTTTCTACATAAATAATGCATACTCACGTCTTTTGAAAATAAGATTTATTACCATGTAACAATAAAGCTGAATTATACCAAATGAAGAGTCATTGAAAACAAAATGTTTACTGCATTATGTAAAATTTAAACTTGGAAAAACAATTTTGAAATCTATTTGGGATATATTTTCTCACAATTTACCCAAATGAATTCTTCCTTTCTAAAAGTTATTTTTTAGAACATGGAAAGTATTAAATTTAAATACCTTGTTAAATAATTAAATTGAAGTTTTACATTTTATAAACCAAAAATATTCATTAAAATGATTCAGTTATCATACTGATAATTTACAAGAACACATATTTTCCTGTTTTTTTACAAAATAAAATTCCAACTATTGAAATGAAGCCCTGCTGGTAAATGTCTGGAATTAAAGCAATAGTTTAAGTTATACATATGTGCTTCATTTATGAAATCAAAGTATAGAATATGCATTTTGGTAAGTTTTTATATATTACTGCATACATTCACTATTCAACAAATAGTTATTGATCCTCTATATCGAGCCAAAAACTGGGCACAATGGAGGAGAAAAATATCGTCTCTCTTTCCCACCAGACTTTAAACTCTGAGACCAGTGGAAAAGATGGGCAATCATTTAAAATATAATACAAAAAAGGCCATGAGAGCAGAAATTCATGATACTAGGGAAATAAACTAAAATATAATAAACGAGGAAGGAAAAGGACAGGAACATTATCCTGAAAGAAATGCTGACTAAGCTGGGACCTGAACTCTCTGTCATATTTGCAGTGAAAAGTAAATTGTAGGAAGACAGCACAATTTGAACAAAAATCTAGACCTATACTAAAAGAGTGCAAAACAATCATGGAAATGAAAGTAGTTCTGTATATATTATTAAATGAAGTGAATGGAATTTTGGAAATCCTAACTTTGAACTTTTCTCTCCTCCATGGTTTCTACTGAGGGAGAAATTAGATGAGGTATAATATTAATAATATCTCATTTTTCTAATAACGGGCCATGTCACAAATAGTACTGGATACAGAGCTAAAACAAATTAACATAATCATGACGTAACATGGAAGGATAAAGTGTGACTTATTATATGCCCTTTCCAATTAACCTAAAATGACTAAGTTCATAGACTAAATCACTTCTGATATGTTCCATAGACTCAGATAGAGAACCTGGACACAGTAAGAACAAGTGGATCATAGTAAGAGACAGCTGTTGCCCAAACATGCTCATGATATGGGAGGTATGAAGCACAAAACAGTTCAACATATGGGCAAAGAAAAGAAAGAAAAGGGAGTGGATCCTGAGTGGAAATGAATAACCACATTATTGGAATTTAATAATTGAACAAAAGGAGCAAATACCTCCATTTCTAGTAAGTTATAGTTTCCACTAAGGCCAATAAATCTTATTTTTCTCACATGATAAAATATAAAATACTGTATATTTTAAAGGCCCAAAATCTTATTACTCAATATAAGCTCCATCATATGCTTAATATTTTGACATCAAAGTTCTAGTTTCTTACATTTCAGGTTGAGATTGTGCTAACTCTGTGCCTTTAGAGTGCAAGTGTTCCTTTGCTTGTATTTTTTGTCTAAAATAATAACCATGATGGGACATCAGAGTTCAGTGAGTTCAGTGAAAGAGATATCTGTATATGCTAGAAACAGAGTAAGCTTCATGGAAAAGACAGATACACATTATAGGAACAAAGATATGAGGGTAATTGCATGGACCACTGTGAATAACAATATAAAACAGGCTAAAAATAAGTTTAAACTTGACCAAATAGAGAAAACGTAAACTCAACATTTGTGTGTCCCCCTGGGAGAAGTAGTATAGAGCTTTTCCTTTGTACATTATATATACTATGAAGTATATATAGCATATATGCATATATCTATGTCATGTATATGCATATATACACACACACACACACACACACACACACACACACATATAAACCATGTAATACAAACACACACTGATCCAACATACCCTGAAAACATAACTGACTGTTTAGACCAACAAAATGAGACGTTTCAAACTATCTAGGAAAACAGATGACTCCCTTTAGAGAAGCTCTTGCTCCTGTCCCTTTCCCCATGCCTCACTCTCTGCCTTGCACCACCCTCCATATTTCCCATGGAAGAAAACTGAAAAGTGTGATGCCAGGATTGTATTGTAAAACAATGTCTCATCCCTCTTCGTGCTGCATTGGAACTGCCATGAAAGAACTTATTTCAAAGGGTGCTGAAAGATTACAATAGGCAGCATTTCCAAAGGCCTATAAATCCACATTGTGAGTATCACAGTGAATTAAGTAAGCCTTCCCAATGTTCATTCTGAAATATTTACATATGTGTTATTGTTCCTTGGAAGTAGACATAGATC
The DNA here is from genome assembly GCF_003031525.2 of Neophocaena asiaeorientalis asiaeorientalis. Taxonomy (NCBI): domain Eukaryota; kingdom Metazoa; phylum Chordata; class Mammalia; order Artiodactyla; family Phocoenidae; genus Neophocaena; species Neophocaena asiaeorientalis. The sequence goes on from NW_020173947.1 coordinate 445,407, forward strand.
TGCTTTGGCTGCTTTTCATTTTGTTGGCTTCACATTAAAAAGTGCAATATTAAAAGTCAGGTGAAAACAGGTTTAAACTTGAGGCTGCCCCTGATGTTGAATGTATGGATAGAATTTATAGTCCCAAAGACTCAGACACATTGAACATCAAACATAATACTGAAATGTCTGAGGTAAATGGAAAAGATAGCATCTTTTGTAGTCTCAGAAGGCATGAGAGAGAGAGAGAGATGGATTTCATAAGGACAATAGTTTGAATGGTTATTTTCATATACAAATGCTTTCAAATTATTGCAAGTAATGTGAAACTCCCTCATCAGGAGACCAGTGTTTTGTGCTTCCTGAAACAATTGGGACTACAGTCATCAACAGTATTTCACCTCTTGCCTGGCTTGTTTCCAGTTGGAGACACAGACAGGTATTTATAAGGCTCTAAGATATGGAAAAGCTAAGCAGCAAATCTGCTTGGCAGAACCTGAAATTCTCTTATTTTTTTTGAATAACTGAACCTTGATTTTAAAGCCATATTTGTGGCAAAGAGAGTTTTATCCATGCCATACAGAATTGTTTATTCCAGTCTAATCCAAATATCACTTTATAGCAAAATTTTTATGTCTAAAATGTCAAACATTTCATTTTCATAATACTGATTTGTTTTTGTGAATGGCAAAATGATTTCTTTAAACAAATTTTTGCAAGAACTCCTGACATTTGGTTTTCTGAAACCAAGCAAATATTTCTGAAACATATAGTTAAAATGCTTATCCTAGACATTCTATTCAACATATCTTGTGAAAGTCATGGCATATGTAAACAAGAACATATAAATATCACCTAGTAACTATTAATGTAGAAAAATATATATATATTATTCAGCAATAGCAAACATACCAAAGTTACTTCTTTCTCTGCTGTGAAAAACAAATTTTGTAATTTTCTCCCATTTTTTCCCTATATTTATAAAATAAAAATATATTGAGTATTTTGAAGAAGTTCAGAAATCCCATTCAGCAGATATAAATGAATCTGAAACTTCAAAGTTTCCTTTGTTATTTTTTGGGGGAAGGGGATAATAAATATTCTGTACTTCAATAATAAAGATACAAATTACCTCAACTTTATTTATTTTGATTTAAAGTCTAAGTTCTCTATCCTTTTCTAAGCTCAAGATTTTGAAACTACTAAAACAATTAGCTCTTGTTTTAATATTGTCACTTTCCTTTCTGCAACTTTCTTAGAAAATGCTTTTTAGATTCACTCAAACTGTTTTGGCATTTGACTTTTCCATTTCCCTCTAATTCTTTTTTTTTTTTTTTTTTTGCGGTACGCGGGCCTCTCACTGTTGTGGCCTCTCCCGTTGCAGAGCACAGGCTCCGGACATGCAGGCTCTGCGGCCACGGCTCACGGGCCCAGCCGCTCCGCGGCATGTGGGATCTTCCCGGGCCAGGGCACGAACCCGTGTCCTCTGCATCGGCAGGAGGACTCTCAACCACTGCGCCACCAGGGAAGCCCCTCCCTCTAATTCTTTTATAAGTGTCAGCTGGCTTTTCCACTTGATAAGGAACTAGTAAAATCCTGGAAACTATTTTAGTCACATTTATCTCAGTCACTCATTAGCACTTGGAAATGTTTAGGCACAAAAATAAAATTAGTAGGAAAATGTTTCTAATGCTACAGGTTTTAGATATTTGCTCATAAACAAAGAGTTGCTAATATTTGAGTCAGATGATGAGAAAGAAAATCTGATGAATGCATAGAAAAATCAAGTTTTTATATTGCATTACTATTCAATTTAGCTTTAAGTGCTAATTTTTGGGCTCCATGGAAAAAACTTTTTTTTAAAAATTGGAATATATAGATTGGCTCAAGTTTCGATCACAAAAGAGGTCTTTGCATGCCATTTTCCCTTTAGTAGAACCATTAGAATATGCTTTGCATAGCCAAACTTCAAATAGTGGGGATTTAGTGAATTTCACTATGTTCTTATTGTGATGTGTATTTCTCCGCTCCATTTTCTTTCTGCCTATTGATTACTCATTTCTTTGACTGATCTTCCTTAGACCCTTTGCTTGCTCTCTTTCTTGTGCCTATAATGAAGAGCTGGCCTTAACCTTTCTTACCTTGCTTTTTTCCTCTACACACTTTTCCTAGACCACGTTGTCCACACACTTGGTTCTCTCTACTACCTACAGGTTCTAAAGTTCCTGATCCCAACTTCCAGCATAAACTGGAGATCTCATAAGCTCCAAGGTCTCTCTGTATCTTCTTCAAGCACTATAATAATTTTTAACTGGGGTTCTTCCTTAAATCCACTTCTCCCACTACTTTCTCTTGGTCCAGAAGAATTTCTCTCCTTCTCAATTACCTAAAGAAATTGAATGTTTGCTCACCTCTGGGCAGGACCTCTCCCTCAAAAAGCACACTTGTAACACAGTATTTACACCATAACTTTACACAAACCAGAGCAGAAATTCAGGCTTAGCTGTTCCTCAGTAGAATTCAACTTGAGGAGAGGAGTTACTTGTTCATTTGTGCATGTGGAACTCCTAACTCATAGCAGATATTAAATAAAAAAGAAGTATCTGTGGAACAAATGGATAAACCTATGTTTACTTATCATCATTCGGACTTCTCAGACCCATATCGATTCCTCACTCAGCTTATAAAATGTTACTTATTTCCAAGTATATTGGAAGCTAACCAAAATTTTAGAACACTAGACACGAATATTTCAGTTCATTTATTCTTTCAATGATCATAATTACTAATAAGCATCAAATTATTTTTTAAACTATTGAGGAAAATATTTTAACAACATTGTTGAAGTATAATTGCTATACAACAAAATGCACACAAACTATTCATTTGATAAGCTTTGACATATTATGCATTTGTAGAACTATCACTACATCAAGATATTGAATAAATCTATCACCCTCAAGTTTCCTCAAGCCTTTATGTAATCTCTCCCTCCTTTAACTACTTGCTGCCAGTTTCCCAGGCAACCACTGCTTTATTTTCTCTCACCATATATTAGTTTGCATTTTTCAGAATATAACAAAAATGAAATAAAACAGTATGTACTCTTCTTTGATCTGACTTCTTTCATTCAGTAGAATTATGTTGAAATACTTTTTGTTAGTTTACATAACAAGAGCTTATTCCTTTTGAATTCTGAATGGAATATAAAATTCCTTAGTAGGGGCATACCACAATTTTTAAATCTGTTCACTTGTTGATGGACATTTGAGTTGTTTCCAGTTTGGGACTCTCAAGAATACATCTATCACTACTCTTGTGATATGCCTTTTTAAGGGTATGTGCTTTCACTGTTCTTGGGTAAATTTCTAAGATTTGAATGGTTGAATCATATGGTAAGTCAATGTTTAATTTTTTAAGAAAATGTCAAAATGTTTTCCAAGGTATTTGTACTACTTTAAATTCTAGCAATATATGAGAATTCTAATTGTTTCACATCTATGCCAACACTTGGTATGGTAAGTCTTTAAAATTTTAACTTTCTAATAGATGTGTAGTTGTATCTTATTATGCTTTTAACTTCCATTTGCCTAATGACTAAGGATTTTCACATCTTTTAATGTGCTTATTTGCCATTCATATATCTCCTTTGATGAAGTGTCTGAATGTTATAAAGAAATTAAAACACATGAATCACTGATACACAAGGCAACATGAATGAATCTCAGAATGTTGAACACTATAAACCAGACACAAAGGAGAGTATACTGCATAAGTCCACTGATCTCAAGTTCAAAACAAGAAATATAGTCTATAGTGATTAAAAATCAGGATAATCATTAACTGTGGGGTTGTTTACTAAATAGGAGTATGACTAAGATTCTTGGGCTACTGTTATGTTCTATTTCTCTATTTGGGTGAAAGTTACAAGGGTTTTAATTTATTTTGCTTTTGAAAGTTTATCACTTTTCACTTATGATCTGCTAACTTTTATGTGTGTACTATATTCAATGAAAAGTTTAGTTTAAAATAATAAATACAAAATATCTTATTCAACAATAACAAGAGCAATGATAATAGCAACTAGCAACTTTTCTAAATGTTTCTTATGTGCCAGATTCTATACTAAATGAAAGCTAAGAAAAAATAGGAAGGGTAAGAAATGGTAGTCAACAATATCCTTATACACAGAAAGTGTTTAGATCTGGTGTTCATAACTCAGTGAAATGCTTTACTTAGTATTTGCTGTCACAAGTTGTCTTGCATTGAAAATATTGATTTGAAACCCACTATGCAATGTGATCAAGAAACTCAATGGTTAACTCTATTATGGTGTGCAGGTAGGAATACAAATAAAGTTAGGAAAATTAACTAGAAATATCAAGAAATTTGTTTTTAAGAAATTAGTTGGCTCTTAGAAATCAAAGATGACACAAACAGATGGAGAGATATACTATGATCTAGGATGGGAAGAAGCAATACTGTTAAAATGACTATACTACTAAAAGTAATCTACAGATTCAATGAAATCCCTATCAAATTACCAATAGCATTTTTCAGAAGTAGAACAAAAAAAATTTACAATTTGTATGGAAACACAAAAGCCCCTAAAAGACCAAAGCAATATTGAGAAAGAAAAGTGGAGCTGGAGGGCTCCCTGACTTCAGCTATACTACAAAGCTACAGTCATCAAAACAGTATGGTACTGGCACAAGAATGGACACACAGAATAATGGAACAGGATAGACAGTCCAGAGATAAAGCCACACACCCAGGGACACCTAATCTATGACAAAGGAGGCAAGACTATACAACGGAGAAAAGACAGTCTCTTCAATAAGTGGTGCTGGCAAAACTGGGCAGCTCCACGTAAAAGAATGAAGTTAGAACATTCTCTAACATCATACACAAAAATAAACTCAAAATGGATTAAAGACCTAAATGTAAGACTGGATACTATAAAATTCTTAGAGGAAAACATAGGCACAACACTCTCTGACATAAATCACAGCAAAATCTTTTTGATCCACCTCCTAATGAAAACAAAGCCAAAAATAAACAAATGGGACCTAATTAAACTTAAAAGCTTTTGCACAGCAAAGGAAACCATAAACAAAATGAAAAGACAACCCACAGAATGGGAGAAAATATTTGTAAATGAAGCAACTGACAAAGGATTAATCTCCAAATTATACAGAAAGCTCATGCAGCTCAATATCAAAAAAACCCCCAAACAACCCAATCAAAAATTGTGCTGAAGATCTAAATAGACATTTCTCCAAAGAAGACATATAGATAGCCAGAAAGCACATGAAAAGCTTCTCAACATCACTAATTATTAGAGAAATGTAAATCAAAACCACAATGAGGTATCACCTCACACTAGTCAGAATATCCATCGTCAAAAAAATCTACAAACAATAAATGCTTGAGAGAGTGTGGAGAAAAGGGAACCCTCTTGCACTGTTGGTGGGAATGTAAATTGATACAGCCACTATGGAGAACAGTATGGAGGTTCCTTAAAAAACTAAAAATAGAGCTACCATATGATCCAGCAATCCCACTCCTGGGCATATATCTGGAGAAAACCATAATTTGAAAAGACACATGAACTCCAACCTTCACTGCAGCACTATTTACAATAGCCAGGACATGGAAGCAACCTAAATGTCCATCGACAGATGAATGGATAAAGATGTGGTACACATACACAATGGAATATTACTCAGCCATAAAAAGAATGACATAACGCCATTTGCAGTGACATGGATGGGCCTAGATATTGTCATACCAAGTGAAGTAAGTCCACAGAGAAAGACAAATATCATATGATATTGCTTATATGTGGAATCTAAAAAATGATACAAATGAACTTACTTACAAAACAGAAATAGAGTCACAGATGTAGAAAACAAACTTATGGTTACCAGGGGGGAGAGGCGGGGTGAGGGATAAATTGGGAGATTGGGATTGGCACATACACACTACTACATATAAAACAGGTAACTAATGGTGACCTACTGTATAGCACAGGGAACTCTACTCAGTACTCCAGAATGACCTACATGGGAAAAGACTCTAAAAAAGAGTGGATATATGTATATGTATAACTGACTCACTTTGCTGTACAGCAGAAACTAACATAACATTGTAAATCAACTATACTCTAATAAAAATTAATTAAAAAAAGAAATTAGTTGGCTCTTACTGAAGGTAAGAGTTTTTTGTTTGGCGGTTTTTTTGGTCTCATTTTATATTCTTTGAATGTTGTCAGAAGTTTTATATCATATTGATAACCAAGACACAAAGAGTGCTTTCATAAGCATTCAGTGCTTTTCTAGTCTTCTTTTAAAAATCTAACAAACACGTTTTCAGTAAGTAAAGGATAAATGACAAATAATTTCCATATTTTTGTTTTGAAAAGTGAATTCAGACTGGATATCTTCTCTGAAATAATCAATCATACGTAATTGTCAGATTAAAACTGACAATTTGTCAGTTAAGCATTTTAAAATGCAAAATTGTCATGGGCTTCCCTGGTGGCGCAGTGGTTGAGAGTCCGCCTGCCGATGCAGGGGACCCGGGTTCGTGTCCCGGTGCGGGAAGATCCCACATGCCGCAGGAGCGGCTGGGCCCGTGAGCCATGGCCACTGGCGTCCGGAGCCTGTGCTCCACGGCGGGAGGGACCACGGCAATGAGAGCCCCGCGTATCGCAAAAAAAAAAAAAAAATGCAAAATTGTCAGATTAAGCATTTTAAATAAAAGCCTTTCTAATTCATCTATGTTTTTATATTAAATGAACTGAAAAAAGAAACTTAGCTATGATGATCTTTAGAAACAGACAAGAATATTTTGGTGAGATATAAGATTTTGAAACAGAATTCAAATTCTATACTTCAACATTTTTGTTAGTACATTGTCAAACATAAAACACATCAGTTCATTAGGTCACACAAAAAGTATTTATTAAACATTCTCTAGTTTGGAACATTCATGTGCAAATCTACTGATGCATATATGTATGTAATTCTGCTGGGTATATATCTGGGAATAAAATGTCTGAGTCAGAGCATATGTATATTTAGCTTTAGTAGCTTCTGTCAAACAATTTTACCAAACAAAATTTTGAACAAGTACAGTCCCTGTATATTCTTGTCTAGAATCCACGGAGGAAACAGAAAAGTAAACAACAATTTCAAAGTATGTTGATAAGCACTGAAATAGAGGTTTACAACAGAGCACTAAATACTACAATGTGCTTTTGTATACCTATATACACATAAATATATGCTGACACTTGTGAAATAATATATTAGTACTACTATCATCTTAGAATATCACTGCTTCTGTGTTGTAAAATAACTGAAATTGGAAACTTAAACAAATGACTCCCATGAGAAAAAGTAATATTTTAGTTACATTTAGGAATTTTCTGAACAATGCCCTACATGCCATTTGCTTGAAGTCTAGAATAGTAAAGTTCAGTTCAAGTTGATTCCAGATGTTCAGCTCTATTGAATTATTTTCAGGTTTCTTAAAGTGCTAAGCTTTTTCTTGCCCTTCTGTCTGATTTAGATACCAATTCTCTGGGCATCTCTGATTATAGAAATTATCACACTCTACTTGTCAGAAGAACAAACTGTGTCAGGAGTCAGCAAGTGCTAATTAGAGACAATTCTCCTGATCCAGCCACCTGTCTGTCCCTGACACACCTTGGGAAAAATGGTTTTGTGAATATTGAAAGGTAGATTACTGAAACTATAATTTTGGGGATAAAGGAAAGTTTCTGCTGTATGATAAAGCTTAATGAAAGTTATGTTTAAAAAATCACCTCAGTCATATTGTAACAAGCCACCAAGACTTGGAAAATAAGCGCTACCTGGAGGTGATGAGTTGGACACTCTGGACAGCAAGGAACAACAACAGTGGTTACAAACCACATTTCTCTGAGCTGCCTCAACTGTTTGGATCCCAGCCAAGGACATCAGGTCTCTATTTTAGCACCTGTAACGAGGAGACACTAGATGCATCCCAGTCTAAGAAGAGGGGTTGCTCACAGGTTAGCAGTCCCAGAGATTTGCTGTGAGGGACACACCTGAGTATTACCAGCTAGAAGCCATAAGCAAACTGAAGATTACTGGCCCAAGGAACAATGTAAGGAGGCCTAGCTGGGAAGGCAGGGACCATGTTTTACTTGCCATTGTATTCCCAACAACTTTTAATGAAGGGTGCAATTGTAGTTACTTGATATTTATTTGATGAATAGTAAATGAATTTCCTAGTGAAAGAAAAAAAAAATCTGTGATAGGATAAACATCAAGTTGAATGAGCTAAAGTGGAGGTCAAGATAAATATATTGGGCTATGTGTTGGAATGTGTGTGTGGGTGGAGGTATGAATACAATCATTTAAAAAAAAAAAACCCTCATAATGTATTAGGGCTGGAAGGCCTTTTTGAAGCCATCTCGTAGAGTTCATGTCATGGTTCTGAGACTCAAAGAGCAACGTTCCTGGCCGCAGCACACATCTAACAGGTAATGAGTGCTGGGATGGTGAGTTGAGTTCAGAATTTTGGCTTCTAGTTTAGTTATTTTTTTCAACTAGACAATGACGTTTCCCTGGAGGGTTATAACAGTAAGTATTGGGGAATGTAAAATCCTGGTCTTTTCATATTATGTCTACATCTTGATATATTATAATAGAAATTTGGGGGGAAATTAAAAAATACTTAGAGATAAAAGTAAAGATTCATTAAAATAGGAAGAATTCAATTATGACAGCAACTAAAAGATGTTGAATTACTGGATCTAAAAATAAATACACTGAATATGAATATATTCTCTTTATGAATAGACTAAGAATAATTTGTAAATTATTATATATGGATTTCCAATGAAATCTTATACCTAAATAAAGTATATTTACTATCCCATACCATATGTTTACCACTTATTTATATTAAAAATACAATTTGCCTTCTTTTATAAGGCAATAATTTTTTTAAGTACAGACATTTTTTTAGGTACTAGGTTCTCACATTAACTCTGAATAATGGAAACAAATTGATCTGTGGACTCCTCCTGCGTCTTATCTGTCACTGGTCAAATTTCTCTCCATAGGGTATTAAGCCCCAGCTCTTCAATATGAGGCTTATATTGAAGCTCTTAATCTGAGTCTGAAAGTGGTGGGAGAAGCTGGAACCTTTTCCACTGTTCTGTCATGGATAACTCTTAGTGTTGGGTAAGCTATTCAAATACAACTCGAATAAGGGAGGCTGTTCTGTAGTTCCTGTGGTTACCCAGGGGAAGAACAGACAGCCAGCAGTGTTAAGAGATGAGATGATTCTCAAACAGTAAGGGACAAATCAAAATAGAGATGGGGAAAACTGTTCTAATCAGAATAGGTACCATTTTATGAGGATGAGGACACAGTGGCATCCATAAAAAGTTAAGTAACTTGCCCAAGATCATATAGCTAGAAAACGGCGGAACCAGGGTCTGAAATTAGATGATTCTGACCAAAGCCAGTACTCTAAATTTTACAGTGAATTGGCTCTAACTCAGCTTAAACGACATGCAGCATAGAACAATAAATATTTATGGAGTACTTTCCATATGTCCAACAAATTATGAGAAGTCATAAAGAAAGTTACAAGGGGGATAAATATGAAAATAATTCTAAAATAATTATTATCTAGACCATAATGTATAGGATATCAGAGAAATGTTAAAGTCCCTTCACATCATTTGGTGTGGTGGATGTGGTGTGGATAAAGCAGACTGAACTTTTAAAAGATTTGAGTCATTAAGGAATATGGGCTAAAGTATATGCATGCAGGTAACCTATAGGATCTCGATGCTTTCAAAATGAGAAATGCAAGTTGCAGAACAATATATATTTAGGAATACCATCTATTTAAGGATGAGGTCTTATGTGGCACAAAATCCAGTCACACTAAACCACACAAGGGAGTGAGAAGTGGCTACTTCTGCATTAGGAAGCATGAGGGAAGAGCTTCACTTTTTATATTATATACCTTTATATTGTTTATTTTTTAAAATAACTATTTCAAATGGTTTAAAATAACATTTTATGTATTTATGTTTTGATTTAAAAATACATTACTTGAAGGTAAAAAGCTATGTCCAATTTGAAAAAATATCAGATCTTTGGGTTATTTGTGGGTCTGTTTACTAGGTGGTTTATGAAAGTATGGTATCTCATTTCTCTCTTATGGTTCTGAAATAGTTTTTTTTTTAAATGTGAGTAATGACCTAGATGTCTTCTTACCTTTGTTCAATTTAACCTTTCTCAACTTTATTCAGTAAGTTCACCATTAATTTATCATTCCTAAGTCTAGAAAATCTAAAGATATTGGAGAAATCTAGAGGACTGTGAAGGTCAGAGAGCTCTTGGAAATGTTTAGGCTACACATGAGGGGTGTTAAAACAATTTTTTTTTTTTTTTTTTTTTTTTTTTTTTGGGTATTGCGGAGCACAGGCTCCGGACGCGCAGGCTCAGCCGCTCCGCGGTATGTGGGATCTTCCCAGACCGGGGCACGAACCCGTGTCCCCAGCATCGGCAGGCAGACTCTCAACCACTGTGCCACCAGGGAAGCCCTAAAACAATTATTTACTACTACTCTTTTCCTCCGTAAGATAAAAAATGCAACAGTCTATTCAGTGGAAAGTCTGATTTTTGCAACATCTGAATTTGTATTTCAAATTGAGTAGCACAACAAGGCATACTATCCCTAAGAAGACAAAATATCTCTAAGCCTCCATTGGCCAAATTTGCAAAATCTCAGACTCCTCAAATCCCTCCAGGCTCCTGAAGAAGTTCAGTTTCCTGGAATTTCTCAAACTAGCTTGCACACTCTATGCTCTTGGAGACTACAGGTATCCCCCCTCCCTTACTATAAAAACTGGCAGCCCAGGTCCTAGTTGGCTATATAATGAGACCTGCGTGGTTGTAGCAACTGTGCCAGCTGGATTTCAGAAGTGCTACTGACCAACTGACTCCTGATATGCCTCCCTCCTTCTTTTTGATCAGGACTGTCTTGTATTATTTTGCTATGCCAGTCCCACCATTCTATGTTGAGTATATGGGGACCAGATAACTAGGCCATTTTTGTTCACAGGCCTTCAGATCAGGAGGAAATGGATCCAAGGACCAAGGGGACATCTGTCACTCTTTTAGAAGATAAGATCCTTGAATCTGAGTTGATGATTTGTAGGGTGGAGACTTCAAGGCCTTTGGATGGGGGTGGGTCTATCTTTTTCTAGAAAGGCACATGAATGTTTGAAGGAAAGAGGGTGGACCGTGGTAGTCAGCTTCATGGTCAGAGGTTGTCTGGGGATGTAGTCTAGCTCCAGTCAAACCTTTCGATAACTGCATCCTCACGCAACATCTGACTATAAGCCTCATGAGAAACCCTAAGGCTGAACCACTGAATTGGCTGCTTTGAATCCTTACTAACAGAAACCATGAGAAATTATAAATGATCATCATTTTAAGATAGGAGTCAGCAAACCTTTTTCTGTAAATGGCCAGATACTATAAACTTTAGGCTTTGTAGAAGATATGGTGTTCATGGTGTGTAATAATATAAAAAAATGGTTAAAAGCTTTCCTTGGTAAATTTTTTCTTCTGTTTTGCACACTAACTGAAATAAAGTTGTTTAGCAAAATAAACATTTATTATTTAAAATTCATAAAACACAGATAAACGAGCTATACAGAGCCCAGCAATAGACTTGTTCCTCGCACAGCAGTGCATCATATTAATTAAATTATTTGTAAACTGGCTTTCATCCCTGGAATGCAAATATTTCTTTTCTAGTATATGCTAAATACTTGTCTTGAGAGTATTATTGATATTAACCTCAGACCTGATGAGTGCCAGATCATAGAAAAGAGAAAACAACAGAAGAAATAACAGAATAATGGAGGAAAAGTAATATTATGCATGTACTATCAATATGATTTTTAATTTTGCTTTGTCACCATCAGAGGCCAGTCATATTAGATAATTTTATGTCTTTAGTTTTAGTAGGAATTCAGATCCAAATAAGCATAACTTCTAACACTTTAAGTAACTCACTGATAAACTTCAACAAACAGGAAATAAAGGAATTTTCATGAAATTTACTTGGTGAATATGAAAAATTTGAATTCATCTATCCATCTGATTCCATCTATAAATATATATATAAATATATAGATAATATAGCATATATACATATGCATGTTTATATACACACACGTATGTTTACTATACATGTTTACTAACCCCATCAATAACAACATGAACACAAACTTAAATTTAGCTGTAATTGTTCTTTATTCTCCTTAAATCACCAAATGTATAGCAGGGACAAAAATATTACAACAAAGGTTTTTTTTTTTCATTCATAGCCAAATCCATTTGAAAATTTCAGAGCTTGGACAAGATATTTTTGAAAATCTGAACAAACCTCTAGAGGAAGAAACTAGCAGTGTGCCTGTGGTCTTAATGTAAGACTAAGTTAAGCTCATACCTGTATGGTGGTGATTGGGAGAGATGAGAAATGACTAATACCCTGATTCCTTATTTTAGAGATTCAACATTCTTGGAATACAAAAAATGATTACCCATCTCTGGAGATCATGATTTAGGTAAAATGTGTCTAGAACAGCATGCAAAGTTTGGAAAAGGAAGTTACCAGTAATACTGTAACAGAAAGCATAAAACAGCCTGCCAGCTGCACAGGTTTCAAAACTTGGCTTAACGAGTGATGAAAAGTAGCTCCCCAGTTGCATTGTAAAAAAAAAGAAAAAAAAGGAACATTAAGACTGTCATGCAAATTGGAATCAGTCCCAAAGTCCAGGATATGAATACAATTAGGCCAAAAGTAATAGAAATACGATTCATTCATATCCTCACTTCTCTCAAATCTTGGCTCAGATGTCATGTTTTCAGTGAGCTATCTTCCTTCTCTTCTGAAAATAACTCTTTCTTATATCCCTTTCTTTCACATCTGTCTCATCAAACTTTATCTTTGTTTATAAAACCAGTGTTTTGCTTATTTGATTATAATTGGTCTCCATCACTAGAATAAAATTTCTAAGAAGATAGAGACTTGGCTTGTCTACTGCACTATCACCAACATCTGGAACAGTCTTGGCACACAGTAGATGCTCAGTAAAATAAAAGACACCAATCCTTTTAATTCCAAAATCAGAAACTTAAGAGTTATTTGGACTTCTCGACTTCTCCTTCCTCACTTTCCATATCAAATATATCACCTTTTATTTTCTCAGCTGAACAATGCCTCCCTATCTTTGAGTTCCTCTCTATCCTTACTTTCACTACCTTGATTCTAAATCTCCATCTGAAGCAACACAATTTTTTCTACTAATTTGCTGCAGTCAACATAGTGATATTAAAATATGAGGGTATTGGTTTGTTGTTGTTTTAAAATCACCAAATAGGCTGTACAAAAGATCTCCCTGACCCTACCTCTTCTACAAGCTTAAGCTTTCCCTACTCCCTTCTCCCCTTCCTTGGTGCCTTTCTCTAATCACTCATTAAAGCAAAAGCAAATTGTATAAAACTAAATCAGCACTAACCATATCTGTGAAAATCCATCATTCTCTTTTAAACCAAGATTTTTTTCTCACATATTTGAAAACTTCTGAGGTGGCTGTTCCATTTGTTTATAGGCTCACATTTCCCTTATCTTCCAGAATAAACTCATAGAGCCCAATCATTAAATTTTCAAGTATCCCAATAGTCAGAATTCAGAATTTGATTTTTATCAATGAATAACTAAATCATGGTTTATTTATTTTTTTGTCAATGTAAATAATTGTTCTTTCATAATCTCCTAAATATAAGATGGAAATAAAGGGCTTTGGCTGTGATCTTAGGATCTCAATCATTTGTTTGAGCCAAATGCGCTTAAATGTGTTTCAGTTGCTCATAATTATTTTAATTAAGACCTAAAACATGCAAGTTATCTGGTTGTAAAAAACAGGTTTTGTTTTCTTATATTTTAATATAGAATCATAGATATTAAATGAAGGCGGTGAGTTTGAGGGTTGTCAGATATGGTCATAAAAACCATTCCTGAACAATGAGATAGAACAAGAAATAAGGAGTGTAAGTTAAGACTTTCTATCTATCTAGCCGTGTATATCTATATATATCTAGAAAGATCAATCAATCCATTATTCAATCAATCATCGGCTGAATCCAAAAGCCCCAGCATTAAATATACTGTGTCAAGAAGTCCTCACCAATATCTCACATATATATTCTCAAGCAGGTACTCAGAGTAGTTTCTAACTTACCTCTATTTCTGCAAATTTCACCTTTTTTAAACTAATTACTCCCCTACCAGAGTAATACAGCTAAAAGTAAAAACTGAAAACACTGCTCTTCTGTTGAAAATCTTTCAGTAGGTCTGCACTGTCTACTGTGGACAAAGCAGAAATGTTTAGCAGATATGTCAGAGCAGACCATCACAAAGCCTGTATTTTCCTTTCTAGCTTTGTCTCCTACTGTTTCGCCACTCAGATGGTCTAGCCGTAAAAATGTCCCCTCTATTTCCTGAATGGATCATGCTGTTTTATGTTTTCAAATCTGTGGTGAAGTTAGCCCACTCAGTGGATGCAGAAGGTTGAACAACAAAATTTCAAGCTTCTGCAAGAAAGAGAGACTATTAATAGGCAACACAGTGGCATCCATATTTCTTTACAGAGATCTGTTTTCAGCTCAGTATCTAGAAATTACTGTTTTATCTCAAAGAGCCAGTAATAACAGCCCTCCCCCAACTTTAGCAAAGCATAAAGCACACAAAAAAGGGAATCAGTTAACAGACACTGTTCAAAGGAAACTTAAAGCTACAGGTCCATGTAAAAAGACAGAAACAATTTCCAGGAAACGAATAACGACTGAGGGCATTTAATGGAATGTATTTGAAGAAAACAGCATATTTTAAATTCATTAGGTAATGTTTCTGTATCTAAAATCCAAATATTTAATAATGTTCCACAAAAAGAACAAGAGTTTTCTAAAATTAGGAATAACGGTAACGGTTCTGATAAGACAGATTGACTATTCCAGAGAGAACAGAATGGACTGAGAGAGGAGTGGATATCAGGGAAATAGGATGGCAATATGGAAATGATGCAGAATGAGAAACGAGAAGATGAGAAAAGGGAAATTCCTATAGTTGGACTTGGCAATCCATTTTCATTATTCCTTATTAGAGAAAAAATCTGAAGATCATTCTATACTATACAACAACTATAAGTTGTTGAATGTATATATTACTAACATAGTATACTATGTTAGTAAACTGTCTTATAATTGTATTTTTTATTCTTGAGACTAGGGATATTGTTTTTCCATTAGTTTTTCTTTATTGTTAGTCTTTAAAAATTCTTAGCTAAAGAATTCACTTTAAGTCTACTCCAGATATTTTTCCATGCATTTTTCTAGTACTCTGAGTCACGAACAAGGAAGTGAAAATCCCTCTTACAAAATGTTGTCTTAGCAAAGTTCATTCTTACCTATGCAACTAAGCACTTCTCACATGTGGTATTTATTGGTATTTACTAGAAATTTACTGGTATCTACCTCTTGTTCTTTGCTTGTTGAATTGTTATTTCTTCTTTTAAACCATATGAAGCAGGATTTCCTTCTCTGTGAAGTCTCTATCACCACCCTCAACCTCTTTCCTAGAATGGCCACAAGTATACTTTGTTCACACTCAGATTATAGCAGATAATTATGTTATAGATATAGATTATTATGTTTACACGTAATTTCTCTCAGATAGAGCACACTGAAGTCAGAACATAGTGATTTACTCATAGTAAGCACATGACACAGAAATATATAAAAGATTAGTGAAAGAAAGGAAGGAAAGAAATGGGGAAGAAAAGAAAGAAGGAGAAAAAGGGGGGAAGTGGAGAAAAAGGAGGAGAGGAAAGAGACAAAAGAGAATTCAGTGTTTAAATTAATAACCCACCTCAAAAGTCTTCCTTTCAAATGTCATAGACAAAGTTACTACCATAGTGAAAGTAAAGGTGAAAAATGGAAATCCGGTAATTTACCATTCAAATCAACTTATTTTTTCCTAATCAAACAAGATACAAAAGTATTATCTTCTTGTTTAATCTTGTTTTCATTAGGTTGAAAATTCTATGATCTGAATACATAAAGTTTTTGAAAACATTAAATGTTTAGTTTATCATGCTTTTAGTATATATTGTACCATGTCCAATGTCTTTTAAAAAATTTGATCACTAATAGTAATAACATGCCATAAATACTCTTAATATCTTTTCAAGTCTTACTAACTTTAATTAAAAAGTAGATAATATATCCATAACTATGCTGTGATTCCTTTTCAAGTTTTACTGTATTCAAAAACAAATTAATAGATTTTTATGAAGAAGATATCAATAATACAAAGAATCATGTGCCGATTGCTTTCTATTTAGTTCCTCTAAAATGTAATTCTCTCAATTCTGTTCCCATAAAGATGGACTATCACTATTATAAATATTTTGGCTTTTTAACTTTAAGTTTAAAATATACAAAATCACATTTTGCCATTTAAACTATTATTAGGAGGTTATGAAGCTCATTTCTTAAGAAAAATAAAGTATAGGTGATGTATTAAAAGGCCTGGTAAAATTCATCACTGGGGCTAACATCACAGAAAAACATTTCGGAGGGAGAGAATACACTAAAAATAACATATATTTTACCAAAATTGTTTCATATAAAGCACAGACTTCAGAATTATGAATTGTATCTGGATGCTTTTAACCAAAACTCTGTGTGGACCTCTTTGATAGTCTGCCAATGACCATACTAATTAACAGTCTGTTTTTGCTGAAGAAATATATTGGACTGTCCATGATAGATTTTTTAAGCCACTAAGTTTGTAGTAGTTTGTTACCACAGCAGTAAGAAAGTACAGCCATCTCCCCCTTATCAACGGTTTCACTTTTTGTAGTTTCAGGTACCCATGGTCAACTGTGGTTTGAAAATACTAAATGGAAAATTCCAGAAATAAACAATTCATAAGTTTTAAATTGTGCAGGATTCTAAGGGACGTGATGAAATCCCATGCTGTCTAGCTCTGTCCTGCCTGGGAAATGAATCATCCCTTTGTCCAGCTTATCCCACCCGTTAGTCACTTAGTAGCCTTCTCATTTATCAGACTGACAGTATAGGTAGGTATCACAGTGCTTGTGTTCAAGTCAGCAGTCCCCAAACTTTTTGGCACCAGGGAACAGTTTCGTGGAGGACAAGTTTTCTACGGACCAGGGTGGGGGGATGGAAGTCTTGCTATCAAAAATAATATATATTTTAATTCATTTTTCAGTTGTTCATTGTTAGGATATAAAAATAAAATATTGTATATTAACCTTGTGTCTTGTAAACATTCTAAATTTAATTATTAGTTGTAGTTTTTTGACAGATTCCTTAGGATTTTGTACTGTTATATTTCTTGAATTTTTGCACTAGCTGAAACCTCCAGTAAATTGCTAAACAAAAATACGGTATTTTTCTGTTTCAACCTTTTGGGGAATTTTTTTAGTCTTTCACTTTCAAATATGATGTTATCTGTAGATTTGCTTTAGCTGTTCTTTATCGTGTTGAGGAAGTTTCCTTCTATTCCCAGCTTGGGGAGTTTTTAACATGAGTGGGTGTGAATTTTTTAAACACCTTACCTGTAATTATTAAGATGACCATATAATTTATCTTTTATTGTTTTAAGGTATTGAATTGCATTTATTAAGTTTTGAATGTTAAACCAAACTTTCATTCTTGAGATAAACCCTATTTGGTAATGTCACATCCTCCCCCGCCCCCTTTTTTTAATTGCTGGAATTGGTTTTGTAATATTTTAGGAATTTTTGTGTCTTAGTAGGGACTATAGTGTTTTTCATAGGTTTCTTGTAATGACTTTTTCTGATTTTGGAACTTGGACTGTACTCTGGATGATCTTTAACTATTTAGTTTGTTTACATTTCTCTCATTCTTGTCCTTCATGTCACAGGTTTTAATTATACATATAACTCTAAAGTACATTATTATCAATTTCTTAAAAAATTCATTTGAAAGATTTAAGAAATAAGAAAACAAGAATTTTTAAAATTAAGATATGAGAAAAGATAAAGTATTTACACTTATTCATAAGTTTACTACTCTGATACTCTTCATTTGCTTGTGTAGATCTGAGTTTTGTATCCGATATCATTCTCCTTTCCTCTCAAAAACTTTATCATTTCTTATAGTGTAGGTCTTTGGACAATATATTTGTCTAAAAATGTCTTTATTTATCTTATAAGTTGAAAGATATATATTATTTCTTCCCAATGCTTTAATGATGTGATTGCATTTTCTTCTGGCTTGTATTATTTCTCTGGAGAAATCAGAGGATGCTTATTTTTGATATAATACATCTTTTTTTTTTTTTCTCCAGCTGCTTTAAGATTTTTACTTTCTCTTTGGATTTTGGCTTTCTCAATTTCATTATAATATGCATTGCTGTGGTTTTATTTTTGTTTATTTTTCCTTTAATTTGCTAATCTTCTTTAGTCTTTGGGTTATATATTTTTATCATATTTAGAAAGCATTCAATTGATAGTCCTCTGAAATTGTTTTCTTTCCCAATCTCTGGCATTTCAATTATACATGTACTCATTCTCTTAGTGTTTTCCTACCAATCTCTTCCTTTTTTTTTTTTTCTTCAGGTGTTTTTCCTTTATACTTTAGTTTATATGATTCCTATTTGTTTTCTTCAAGATCACTGATCGCTTCTATTGAAGTGTCTAATCTGTTGTTCAGCTCATTCAGTGAATGCTTCATTCAGATGTGATATATTTTAGTTCTGGAATTTTAATTTTTGTAAATATACAGTTTCCATTACTCTTCTGTTATTTCCCTATTTGTTTGCTTGTTATGTTCTTGCTTTGCTTCAAGTTCTTGAGTATATTTATAATAGCTTATATATTTACCCATAAACATTTATTTATATCTATGAAACTATTTTTCCATTAGGTAGTCCATCATATCTGTTATTTTTAGTTCTATTATCATTAATTGAGATTTTCCTCTTGGTTATATGTCACATTTTACTACTTCTTTACTACTACTACTTTGATTATATATGGTTGGTTATAGCTATGTATGCTACATCATTACGTATTTGGATTTTATTATCTTCCTTCATAGAATGCTGAGTTTTTTTCTGGAAAACAGTTACTTTACTTGTGAATCAGCTTGAACCCTTTGATGTTTGTTTTTAAGTTTGAGTATTGTGGGTCTTAATATCTTTTACTTGAAAAGAGATTAGCCCTACTCTTAGGCATGGACTGTCTGAGATCACTACTTAGTGATCTGAGTTTTTGGTGAGGTCTCTCCACTCTGGTAGTTCAGTATTAAATATATCCAAGCTTTATGTGAGCTCAGGTGCTTGTTCAGCTTACAGTTCCATAGAGTGTTGTTTTTTGTGGGTTTTTTTTTTGGGAGGGGGTTGATACATTTTTCCCTAGTAGTTGTTCTTTGCCTAAACCTGTGAAGTTTCTCCCTGTACATATACAGTCTACTATTCAGCAATGTACTCAAGGGGACCTTTATGTGAAATTTTGGAGCATTTATGCACAGCTCCCTTCTCTTTGCTACCTTGCCAAGCAAATTCTAGCCAGCTCAGTAGCGGTGATCTGTCTCCCCAGCTCAGCAAGACCACTGTGCCCTGTTTGGCTACCCTCTCCTGATGTTGTACTCTGGAAAGTGAGTCCCTGTGGAGGGCAAGGGGAATGATGTGGCTTCACTCATGGGCTTACCTTCTCTCAGTGGTTGAAATACTACACTCTCTGTGTTTTTCTGTTTTTTCTGTTCTTCCCAAGCTTCATTTCACCTAGGACCCAACTTAATTTCATAGATCAGTTATATAGAAATATTAAAATGTCTCTCTAAACAATACTTTTGCCAGCTTTTGGAACAATTTCAATTTTAGATTAAGCAATTTGAACATTTATAATAAATTGCTAAATTATGCCCCAAGGGTGCAGTACCAATAAGATCTTATTTTGTAATATTTATTTCTGTAGCATAATATTAAAGAAAATCCAAAGAACAGAAATATAATAATTCCCAGGTAATGGTTTTATTTTAGGGGTTTTCTTAAAATAGATGGTGAACCTACAGCTTTTTATTATGTAATAATGATTTATACTTTTCACATATTTTATGAAGATTCATTTGATTCTATTCAATAGTTAGCTAAACAAAAATGAGAAGCAAGATACAGAATTCATTGTAACCCAAATGAATTTACATTAGTGAATTGATGGTCAATTGTTTCAGGTAGGTATATCAACATATATTGTAAATGGACTGTAAGCAGAGAACTTTTTTTTTTATATAAATTTTCTAAGCTCTGCAGGTCTGCTCTCAAGCATGGTGTAATAAAACGATCTCTAAATTAGAAGGCAGAAGGACTAGTATCTAACCTTAATACTTAACCCTAACTGTATTTAAGCGAGTATTATAATATTTCTAGGTGTCCCTGATCTGTAAATAAGAGACGTTAGATTATCCAAGACAATTATTTAATTTGTTAAAACAATCACCATGTGAACTGAAGCAACTGAGGACCAGGGTATATGGTCTCAAAGTTTTTTTCCATTCTTGCTGAAAGGGGTCCTTTATGAATTGGTAAGGTTGATGCTACCTATAAGATAAAATTTCAACAGGGGCAGATATTTATAACCCATGGCATACATATTGGTCATAGTAATTATTAGTAGCTTCCTGCCTCATTATAAAAGTCTTATTTTCTCAGAGCCATGCTCTTGGTAAGTTGTACCCTGGCATTTCATACCACTAATTATATCTCCTTTAAGTATCCTGCAGAAGAATCCACTCACCGGAGTTTCCTCTATCCCATGAGCTTTGTGACCCCTCAGCAAAGTCATCTGGCTTATCAGCATATCTCTTCTGTCAAGCCTTCCTCATGTTGAGTGTTTCATGTTATACTTCAAAAGAGTCTTGGAGATGCAAATATGTGTGTTTTTTTTCCTATCTGAATACTATCAAACCATGTTGAGATGAACAGCATTTACCTTGTGATTAAATATCATCAGATTAATGACATACAGATTAATGTCTAATTTAATAATATTTTAAAACATGTATGTATATGATAAAATATTAACAGAAAAAATGAATTTATTTGACCCACTGCACTACAGATGTAGAATACTAGTATGTTATTTTTATTTAGCACTTTTTTGTGATAACCTTTATATATACTACCTTGATATTTCACCTTAATCCCCAAACAGGCAAAACAGGCATATTTAAAATAGCCAGTCTTAACACATTTGAGTGTCCTAGTAACAGAGAGGTGTATCTTTATCCAGTTATCCCTGAAATATCCCTTCAATCACTGAAGTAACTCTTTTCTTTAAATCAAGAATATTTTAGATTTTTATTGTTAAAATCCATTTACAGTCTGTTCTATGTGCCGGGGGCACTGTGGTTCAATGTTAGTATTTCTATTTGTTCTATATCTTGTTTGAATTCAGTTGCTCATGGTATTCTACTGCTTTTTTTCTTTCTTTCTTTCATGGTGAGAACATCCCTGAATGAATTTACAGCTATAAAATATAATCGTGTTGATGGCCTGCTTATTACTTGCCAATTTATTGCTGCTAGCCAATAAGTACTTGATACTGAGAGTGTATTCCTGTTAAAGAATATGAAAGAATTCTGTATACTTCACTGTAAATTACTTCTGGTAAGCTACTGAAATATATTTTACTCTGAAACATAAATAGGCTCTCTGATTAATATAAATACTTAGAAGCATATTAAAGAGTTTGAAGTCTGATTACTTTTCAACATTCATATGCTAAGAGGCTTCTGTTCAACTGTTAAATAAATTAAATTTGAGAGTCTTGAATTATAGGCTCTGATTATAGACTCAACAGAGTATGAACCCTTAAGTTTTTCTAACATTGTTGCATAAAATACTCTTTGATATAAAAGAAGGGAAATGTTAAATTAGAACATTGAAAATTACATTTTCAGGCCTCTAACTTAATACTATTGTTATTCACCTGGTCTCACAGGTATACTTAATTCTAATGCAATATGACATCCCATATTTTTCTTCTACAAAAAGTAGTGAATTCCTGAGCTATATCATCATTGCTTGGGTGTTCCTTGGTGTGCACCTGGCACTAGGTGGGTGCTTTTGGAATGCAAACTGTTTAGTTTCCAACTTCTAAATCTCCACTGATGATTACAATGACCATTATGTATAACTCATCATACACATTGTAGTTTAGGAGGTAGTCTTGGTCAATAGATATTAAATACTACTTGTGTGAAAACTGCGTATTAATTTGATCTCAGTACTATCCTCCTCGAGAGTGCCTGCCAGTTCCAGATACTGCCAAACTGAAAATTTCACCTCTTATAATCTCTTAAAGTTAGGATTCTGGAGACATAGATTAAAATTAGATGTGTTCCATTTTTCTCAAGTGCTCATGGAACATTCTCCAGGATAGATCATATCTTGGGTCACAAATCAAGCCTTGGTAAAAGTGAATTGAAAATATCTGCCGGTCTCTTTGATTCACTCTGTTGTCTAGCAGTTATCAGAATAGATAATGACATGTGGAAATAACCTGGTACCCAGCCATGATTTTAGCAACATGTCTTGTAATTAGGAGTACATTCTTCCAAAATAATAACATTCCTAATTGTTTTAAACTTCACATCAAAAAGTAACTTTAATGATTTCCTTGTGAGTGTAAAGATAATACTACTCTGTGGATCATATTCTTTTAAGTATTAAGATACAAATTCATTAAGCCATGGCTTTCCATTTTAACTGAGGTTGTAGACTCTGTGTCATATAAGACCTTCAGTGAATCTGGGCCAGAATGTCACCATCGTGCTGATCATACTTAACCTTATTATTCCAGGGGTGGTTTTCCAACCCCAATACTATTAGAAGACATATATCTTCAGTGTTATAAGACACCAAATTTGGGATACTACATGCTAAGGAGTCAACAGAGTCACCATGTAATATTTCAATATTCTGTCTTCTTCAGTTTGTTTGCTACAGCTAGAATAATAAAGTTAAAACTTTGAAAAGGGGAACTGCCTTACTAATGTATATTAGCTAAAGGTGTGGAAAAGATTATATGTACTGGGATGGTGGTGAGGCAAGGCTGGCAGAGGGAAATTGTGGAGTCTCACTGGTTTCTATATCTTTTAAACTCCGTATCGATGTACACTGTATTATTTTTAGGATAGTTTTAGCCCTTCCCCTCTGTAATTTTACAGTGATAAACTATCTTGTCTTATTTTGTATTAACTGCTACTAGCAAGTATAACCTTATCATAGCCATAATAGGATCAGGTTGATTTGATAGATTAATTGTCCACTAAATACCAGGATTGTTTCTATTTGCGGAAATCTGGCCTAGGGAGAGAAATAGAGAGCATCACTGATTATATAGGGCTAAGTGAGTATGATCATGCCTCTCATCAAGAGTTGCCAGGCGTTCATAGAAATCATACTTGTATGCAAATAATTTGCCAAATTTTTAGACTACGTTGGCAATTAACAGCTAAACACATGGTTTCAACTGAAGCAACAGTTATTTCTATTTAAAAATTTTTGCTCTATAAAAATGTTGTATCTCATCCTGTTTATAACATAAGATATATAGGATTAGGCTTCCCTGGTGGCACAGTGGTTGAGAGTCCGCCTGCCGATGCAGGGGACACGGGTTTGTGCCCTGGTCCGGGAAGAGCCCACATGCCACGGAGCAGCTGGGCCTGTGAGCCATGGCCGCTGAGCCTGCGCATCCGGAGCCTGTGCTCCGCAACAGGAGAGGCCACAGCAGTGAGAGGCCCGTGTACTGCAAAAAAAAAAAAATATATATATATATATATATATATATATATATATGGGATTCAACTTTTGTAGTAAAGAGCCTCAGTGGCCAAGAGAGAAAATAATATCATTATGAGAACGCACTTAGAGAAACCAGATCCTAAAGCAATGGGATTTCTCTTGGCACCTAGGCTGACATATGGAGTTAAACCAAATTATAATCAGAAGCTTGGTCTGTTATTGGCACTAAAATTAATAAATGAATAATTCTGTGGGTGATTCCACCCACTGACTGAACAGACTTGAGAGAGGGTGACTTCAAATCTTGTCTGTTGTCAAGTAAAACACTGCTGAAAAAACCTTCATGCCTATATTTAGCTAAGGCTGTACACACAGCCAAGGAAGCTTTTGTGGGTGAGGTCACTCAAAGACAGAAAATCCTGTAAGACTCTGGAGTTGACGGGAGAAGTTTCTGTTGAGATATCTCTAGTCACAATGCAACTCCTTCTAGACTATGTTTCAGAGCAATCTTACTGGCTTTTTTTGCTGAGGCATCTTCCCAATTTCCGAAGGTATTTAAGTAGGACTGGTTACCCAAACATCTTTAGTGGACTCTGTGGTTAGCATTTTGAGATGAAGACAACAAAACCCAGTCTAACTATTTTAAGCACAAAGAGATTTATTAGAGCATATTGAGGGGCTGATAGAATCCTTAGCGGAGTTAGAGGTGGCAGGGTGGCTAGACACAGCCTAGAACAAAGGCAGCCAAGGTAAATACTCAACTGCAAGACCGTTCTGGTGGAAACCGTATGGACACTGTCTCATGCCAGTTGGCACCTATGACAACAGGAACCAGATGCTAGAATCTCTGCTTGAGCAGCCACAGAACAAAATGCCTCCTCTTATGTATTTACACAACATACCTAGCTCCTCCTGTAGCTCAAGTTGTTCCTTCTCTCCTCCTAATTCTCTACTAGAGTTTCTGCCTGGAAGATTTTAAAACAGTGGTTGCAAAGGAGTCTCTTAAGTTTACTTTTTTGTTTTTCAAACATTGCCCATATTTAGAATGGCATGCTAGAAGGGAGTTGAGTGGATATTGAGCAATCCAACTCACACTATCTTCTGGAGTAATTTAGGTCCATGTCAGCTACTCTGCTTACATAAAGTAGTGTAAGGGGGGGAGAATGTAATCAAAATGATCCAAATACCTAAATATTGTAAATATTTTCAGTGGGAATAAGAACATAGCAACAAAAATTGATTAATCATCAAAGCTCAAATAGACTTACTTGTGAATATTAAAGTTTAAAAATTGTTTTTGGAGTGAGGAATCCTGTTGACTAGATGAAGCTAGATAGAAGTACTTTTTAAATTAGGCTGATAAAAATTTCAGGTTAATACATTTAAAAAATGGCTGAAAACAAGAATAAGCTAAATCTTAAAGAAAAACATGAAAAGTTTGGATTATTTTTAATTGTTTTCTTTAAAATTATAAATCATTGAAGAGATTAAGATCCATTAATTAATATTTCCTTTATCTTTCATCATTGTACCACTCCCTTAATTTTACAGTTTATAATCTTTCCATTTTTGACTTTTTAATCAAAGTTTGAAAGGTTTATTAAGCAAAATGTATGATCAATATCTACAAAATCCAAGTTGGGGCATTTGATAAATGATGAAGGAATGCAGAAAAATACAAGGAATGCAACTCCACGCTAGAAAACTGTTTAATACTGTGTAGAAATACACTTTGGTTTATGTAAAGAGAATTTCAAGAAGATGAGTAATGTGCTTTTTCTCTCTTGGAAGTGATTTTCTTTTCCCTTGTTGCATAATTCCAATATGAATCTACTAAAAAAAAATTTATTAGATATTTATAGTATGCCATACACCATGCTAGATGTTGAATTTTAGAATTCATAATTAATTTTTATAAAATGTTAACAATTTCCTTAAGTGTTGGATCATAATTAATTCTAAAATATGTATTTATATTTAATATGCAATAATCAAAAAACAACTGGGAGACTATACAGCTTTAATAAAAATACACAGCCTGTTTTTATAGATCATATTTTATGAATGATGTAAGATAACTTTTTCTTAAGTCACAGAAATTATTTTAAGGAAAGTTTTTTTTCCCAAAATGTAATGCATTTTCTCTAAAGAAATGCATACAGTAATCCATGCAAAATAAGAATTTCCATCTCTGAAATTAATTCCAAACCAAGTCTAATTTGTGATCATACAATACTCTATACAGTCTCCCACTTATAATCTAGTGATAATGTACCTAAAAATAAAACCTAAGTCTCTCTATATAGTCCCTTTTTAATAATCATAATAAATACAATTCTAGATGAGACCCATGGGTTAAACAGCCTTTAAGTTTTTAACAGAGATGTGTTTCCAGAAGGACTGATATTCATGCTAAGCAAATGATGATCAAGCTGGATGCATATCAGATTCACCCACGAATTTGTAAGCACCCAGAGATTCTGATTGCATAAATCAAAGAAGTAGTCTGGACACCGATATTTTGTTTAAAGTTCTTTAAGTGATTATACCAGGAGCCAGAATTGAGAGATGCTGTCCCGGATATTAATCTCAAAAGGTTGTAAACACGAAACCTAAAACATCCACAGTTTCTAGTAATAAACCGATCACTTATCCATGAATGCACCTAAGCAGTTCTTGAAGCTTTAGATTCCCAATCTGCATTTATTTTCAGCATTTGTCACAACCAATTAACAAATTTAATATACTATTAATTAAAATCATTTTATTTAATGTCATTGTTTTGTAGTCTGGTGGCTGCCAGATATGATATAAACATATGCTTTCAGGTTTTTAAAAAAATATTATGGCATTCTGTATGGATATGGTAGACTGGCATTCAGTAAGTATTCTACTCTCCTTCTAGTACCTCTTGCATTTAGATGGAAAATTACAGACTGCACTTCCCAGACCTCTTTAGAACTGCGGTTCCAAATGGGATTTAAATTCAGGCAATGAGATTGGCCTTGCATGATATTGGAAAATGGATGTGAGCAGAGACCAACCTTTTGATGCAACCACTGTTTCTGGGGGCAAGTGCAGAGATGAAAGTATTTAGTTTTCTGAAGCAAATAAACAGTGGTTTCAGTATCCAGTCTTAAGTTTTGGGAGTGTTGAGAGGCAAGGTTTGGGACACCCATTTTACAAGTGTGGTTTATAATAAGTGAGGTGTAGTTATGTAAATGGCAGCAGTAGCAGCTAGGGCTTCCTGATTATGGAACATGCCTGACTATGTCAGGTTCCTGATTCTGGCAGTGAGGGTGTGATTCTGTATGTGGTCGCTTCCTAATAGTAGAAGTGGCACTGGCCACTTTGGTGGCAGAATTGAATGGTGTGTCTTTGGTAGTCATTCCTGGAAGGTAAACAGAGTATACTTGTTCAGTCTTCCCAATGATTCTATAATTTATTATTTAATTATCTCTAATAAACTTCCTGCTTAAACTAGCTAGCATGGATATTATATGCTGAAACTAAATGTGTGATAACTATCTTTCCACATATGACCTAGTTTTCATACATACACGTGTGTGTATTTAAATCTGTATGTATGTATTTAAATCTGTGTGTATGTATTTAAAACTGTTCTCAGATGTCCTAAACAGGGATGTAAGGTTTTGGTTTCCTTTCTCTAAAACTTCTGTTACTTTTATCATGGTTTCTGAGTTATTGAAACCAAAAATTAATGCAGTATTCCTGTCTTGGTTACAGTATACAACTTTCTTAAACTGTAATATAATAATAATAATAATATATAAATTATATATATTATATATATTAATATATATTATATAATACAATAAATGCAGTATTCCTGTCTTGGTTACAGTATACAACTTTATTAA